>NC_064437.1:28954016-29275454 GCF_023343835.1 Lagopus muta | reverse complement strand
CAAGGACGGGTAAAGAATGAAGTGCATGAGTGCCAAGTTAGATTGAGATAAACTGTCAAGAAATAGCAGCCTCAGGTAAAGCAGCTAGTATCACATTTGATACTTCTTCACATTTTCCAGGAACAGTTGTGTGGGTAAACTTCATTATTTTCTGGTGCAGCCACTTTTGGGGATTTTTTGTTCCCTTCTAATTAATGAGAGCAGTGTAGTGATGGATATAAGTAAATGTGTGTGAAAGAAACAACACAGAACATGCATGTCCCTATAAATGCTTATGACACTCAGAAGCTGGTAATGCTGGACGTTGGAGTCGCTATGTTTGAAACTGTAGATCTCAGTGCTGAATATTCTATTCAGTCCTCCTTTCTGTTTTTAATACTGCTGGTTTTTTTTCTTTTCAGATTTTATCAATCTGAAAAATCATGATCTCTTCAGCGGAAATTCTCCTGATTGCTTTGTGTCTTCCTCATACTACATGTTTTCCTTTTTTTCCATCCCAGAAATTGGTCCAGTGACAATAACCACAGATCCCAAGAAATTTCAGTTTGAACTCCGGGAGCTTTATGTTCAGGTGAGTGACTTGTTCATCCTCTATAGTTCTAGCAATACGCCTTATTTCCTCCCTATGATCATTCTTCTCTTGTTAGTGCTTCTGCTGTAATGCTTCATGTGGATATAGGTGCAAAAACTATCATCTTCTTGTTCTCTGCATATCTGAATTCATGATTATGGTTAATTACTTTGTCTTAGTTTACATCCTTGTATGGATACTTTGCTTATTGATCAATAACACAAGAAAGACTAGTTAGTTAATGATAATACTTATTTTGAATCCTATTAGTTTTGCCACTTGTTCACAGATACTTCTATGAGCTGTTTTATTATTTCCTGTAAGTTATTTCTGTAGTTCTAATTAACTAATTAATGTACAAAAGGACTCTTTTAATTCCTTCATTGTCCTGTGTTAACAAGCACCTAATGATTCAAAGGTAGCAGGCTGACTCAGGTAACCTGGTATAAGGAGATAAGTGATGGATTTTGAACCACCATAATATGTCTCCCATGATTCTTTCTGTGAGAATGAGTTGCAAATGATATCTGTATCAGGTGCTGGAACAAAAGAGAAGTATTGGAGTGGAGTTAGCTTTACTGAAAATCCCATTCTTCAGTCAAGCACTGTCTGGGGTGATACTGCTGGACAAGCTTCTGGCTTTAAGGACAGTGTTTTAGAAATAGACAAATGGTATAAACGGTTTAAGGCTGTTTAGAAGCCAATGGTGCTAGTTAGGGTAGAATTAATAGTTTAAAAATTGCAAGAAAGGTTGAAATTCTGAGAAAACAATAGTAAATTTTCAAGGAGGGAGAAAATTCTAGCCATTGTGCTTTTTCTGTCTCTTTTATAGGGAGATTAAAAATTGGTCCCATCTTTAGCTACTGGAAAATAACTTTAACTGTTTTGAAAAAGGATATGAAACAGATGAAGCTTTCAGGAAATTAAAACTCTTAATTTGCTAACAAGTTGTTTAAAGGCCACTATCTGACTTAAGAATTTTTCTCTAATTGTCAGTGACTGCAATTTCATAATTATTCTCAAGGTGTGTTCATTCAGCTGAATTAAAAATGATTTACTATAATGGATTAAGTTGGTGAAGGGCCAAAATAAAGAAATTAAAGTGGTTAGATAAGGACTGATAGGATATCTTGCAGCAGTTCTTTCAGAGAATGTGAACACTTCTGTAATATTCATTATGGATAATTCACCTAGAAGGGCAGTGACTGAATATTATGAAAGTAGTGAAAGTCTTGAGATAAATCGTTCTCAGTTAAAGTTGTAGAACAAATATTCTCATTAATGAACAAAACTAAAATTAAGACGAAGTTAAATTATTTAAAGGTGTCTTACGTATCTTAGATAGAAATAGGCTGTCTAGAATACTCCAAAACTTCTTCTTGAGCACCAGGACAAATGCAGATCTTTGCAACAAAAATATTCTGAGTACAGAACAGTTGGAATGTTTGGACAGCATTTGACAAAGTCTTTCGGTTAGTATTGACAACAGTTTAAGACTAGTCTGTGTGCATCTCTCTAGAGTAACTAAGTCCTGTTCTTTTTATATTCAAACTAGTCAAGAAAATATTCCTTTTCCTCAACTAGAGGTGGGAATAGAGATTATATTTAGAAGGTGGTTGCAGAAATAAGCTATTATCTTGACTTTGCCAGGTTTTTCCCAGGTTTAATTGGGAGATTCTTTTGCTGAAGATAACATTTGCTTTGCAGAAGTTAAAAAATCTTAGAACCATAGAATCACCAGGGTTGGAAAAGACCTCCAAGATCATTCAGTCCAACCATCTGCATACCACCAATATTTCCACACTAAACCATGTCCTTTAGTACAACATCTAAACATTTCTTGAGCACTCCAGAGACTGTGACTCCACCACCTCACTGGGCAGCCCGTTCAAGTGCCTGACTTCTCTTTCAGAGAAGAAATTCTTCCCAGTGTCCAACCTGAACCTGGCACAACTTGAGGCCATTCCTCCTATTGCTAGAAGAGGCTGGCCTCCAACTTGCCACAACCTCGTTTCAGGCAGTTGTAGAGCAGTAAGGTCTCTCTGAGCCTCCTAGTCTCCAAACTAAACAGCCTCCATTCCCTCAGCTGTTCCTCATAAGGCCTGTGCTCCAGACACCCACCAGTTTCTTTGCCCTTCTCTGGATGTGCTACAGGGCCTCAATGTCTTTCTTGTAGTGAGGGGTCCAAAAGTGAACACAGTA
The DNA here is from genome assembly GCF_023343835.1 of Lagopus muta. NCBI lineage: Eukaryota > Metazoa > Chordata > Aves > Galliformes > Phasianidae > Lagopus > Lagopus muta. Next base: position 29,272,681 of record NC_064437.1, on the reverse strand, counting down.
CTCTGGGTGCAGCCTCACCAGCGCTGAGTACAGAATCATTCAGTGCATATTGTTTTGTCCCTTAGGATTGTACAGATGTTGCTAGGATGAAGTTCAGACATGACAAAAATTTTGGAAAATTATCTTTTAAGTTTCATGCACTCCAGAGTCTACTACTTGTTTTTTCCATTAAAGTAAGACTACATACAGAAGTAGGCAAGTAACTCTCTTTTACTTAGATTAGAAGTTTAAGATACTCTTGTTATGAAATTGGGTCAAAGTTACAGAGAGTTGAAAAGTTGTTACTGATTTAAAATGTTTGGTTGGGGTCAACTGAAGTTCTGGAGGATTGAGGAACTGTGGGAGGCAGGGCCTTTTTTTCCCTGATGTTTATCCTCAAAACAGTTTCTGATTGCCCTGAAGTACTAAAAATTAGATGCAACAATTGCATTATTTTTTTTTCTTCTTCCTTCCCAGCCTGTGGAGTATGTGTGAAGGTATGCTGATTAGCAGGCATGTTGATTAAATATAAAAGTTACTTCTTTTAATAGTAATCTTGAAAATGCAGAGATCTGTTGCTGTTCACAGGGCTGGGTTTTACAGTTTGTGTTCAGCTGTTTGGAAAGTTCTGTCTTAAATATGTGAAATTGATTTTTATGTAAATGAAAAAGAATAATTCTGTCAGTTTCTGTAATGTTAAATAAAGTCATTCTTGGAAGCCCTAAATGAATGGTCTGAAAAATTGGCAGCTGTGCAGCTGTCTGTGTGTCAGCATGGGTGACTGGGAAGCACATCACCTGTGTCCTCTGAGCTCCTCACACTGTCTGCCCCACTGTGGGAAGTTCATGGCAAGTCCTTGCCATCCTGGCAGCCAAATACCCTCCTGGAGAGCAGTCCTGCATGGCTGAGGTTACTTCCTGCTGTGGCGTCTTGTGACTGCTGTGTGCTGCTGGAGCCATTGCATTGTCAGTCAGGAAAGGAACGTGTGAGTAAAGAAATGGGGCTGGTGCAGGAGCTGGAACTGACTGACACATCTCTCCCAGGAGAGACAAGAGTGACCATGACACTGGCCATTTTCAGGTCCAAGAGCAACTTTCTCCTCTGACTTCACTTTCCCTGAGTAATTTTTCTAGATGTTGCTCAAGTGTGAGTTTGTGACACTTTACAGAAAACATGCAGGTGAGGGGTAGAGGAGTGAATAAAAGAATAGAAGATGAAACGTTCAAAAGAGACACTTTCTCAAGAGAAAATACTTTAATTGGTACGTTCTTTTCCTTTGAAAGTTTGTTTTTTTTTCCTTCTTCTATTTGAAAACAGGGTGGTGGAGACTGTCCAGAGATGAGCATTGGAGCAATTAAGATTGCTCTAGAAATCTCTCTTCCTGGTTCTTTCATCTATGTATTTACTGATGCACGATCCAAAGACTATAGACTCGCCCATGAAGTACTTCAGCTCATTCAACAGAAGCAGTCACAGGTACATGAGAGACTTACATCCTAAGTTGATTTACATCTTTAATGCCCTGTTTTCTCTGTACTGAAGGGTAAAATTCCACTATGTGAGGATCAGTGAAATCCATTTCTACAGTAAAAATAATGTCATTCTAGGAACTTTATTTTTTTTAAGTAGAGATGTTTGATTATTAAAAACTTGAAGGAACATTTATTTTTAATGCTGTGGATTAAATAGTCCAAATGAAGCTTGTGTATATGCTTGGTCAGTGTGTCAGTTACGTGGATGTTCTTATGTTGTTTTGAGACAGGTTTTCTGAGATGTCCAATTGCTTATAAATGAATATCACTTATAAAGTGATTCTTGTTTGTTCCTTACTTCATTGCAAAGTAATAAGAGCCCATGCCAAGTGATGCACTTCTGCTATCAGGCCTTTGTGCTAGCTTTAAAATGTTTTCAAGTGAAAGTTTGCACTGCATCCCAAATGACTTGGATGTTTTTTTTGTTTGTTTTTTTCTTTTTAATACAGGTAGTATTTGTGCTAACTGGAGACTGTGATGACAGGGATCATATTGGTTACAAAGTCTATGAAGAAATTGCCTCAACAAGCTCTGGTCAAGTTTTTCACTTAGACAAAAAGCAAGTTAATGAGGTAAACTTTCCAAATTCTGCAGTATAGAACAGGGTAGAGGTTCAGATCTTTAAATGATCCCATTGTGGTCTAGAGTAGTTAAGGGGAAATTCTAGATGTTCTCTTTTTGATACATGAGCTTTGTTCAGTATTTCTCTTTTTGCTTCTGCAATATCAGGGTTCACTCTGTGACTTCTGTTTATGTTGGGGAAGTGTAAACTGTCATATCTAAACAGACCTTCACCAGGTTCCCCTCTGCATGTGTTGGAAGGCTTCCAGGAAGAGAGGCTTTAATACAGGGAGCTGGTTTGTGTCATGTGAGTAGTCAGCCCAGAGGCTTTCCCATTCTGTGTGAGAATGCAATATCAGCTTCAAATGAATACTTTGTTAGCAAATAAAGGATTGCTAGAAAGCCAGGATGTAAAAGTTCTTCACATAAGGCTCAGTTGTGAATGGATAAACTAGTAAGCTTCTAGTGCTCACACTTAACCATAATCACGTTTTAATCAACATTATTTTTTGGATAATCTTGACAGTTCTGCTGACAAATGATAATTTTGAGTCATGGTGAAATGCTTCCCTGTAATTGCTGACCCACAGTGTTGAATGAATGTTTTCTTTGATAATTACAGTGATTCTTAGAATTGAAATTACAATAATCCATGAGAAAATAATTTGGAGAGAGACAAAAACATATTTTAGTTATTTAGGGAGGTAGAATTTTTTTCTACATTGTAAACAGCATTTGCAATAACTGGATGAGGTCTTTAAATTAAAAAAAAAAATTCCCTTCATTTGTAAAAAAAAAAAAAAAAAAAAAAAAAAAACTTGACAGTGACAAACATTGGAGATGAATTGCAGTTTTCTGCTGTTGTTGCTTAGGAAGACTGAAGTTCTTATTGGGAATGTAATAAGGTACAGGCAATGATGTGGAAGCGATCAAAAGGAGGACCTTCTCCAATGATTAATCCTTCCAAAATTAGGGGAAAAGTTTGAGGAAAAGAAATTGGCTGTAGGGACAGTACAGTTTCTGAGCTGCATTTTGCAATTTTTGTGTAAGGAGGACAAAACTTCTCTCAGAAGACTCCCTAAAATCCCTTTGTACAGAATGGGACTTCTCATCTTGAGCTGTGTGTAAGAGGTTGATATCAGTGAGTGATGATATCAGTAGGTGATATTCTTGCAGGGTTTTTGTTTCCTGGGGTGGGTACAAGGATGGAAGATTGTACTGCACTATATAATTCATCTTCTTTCAGTGCTCATAGTGATCCCTTTGTTAAAACTTTACAATGCTTCCAAAACCTCTCCACCATAACTGCTGAACAAATTGCATTACGTTATTTAAAGTAAAATATATACTAAAAAGTCCCTGTGATAAGGGATGGGGAAAATGAGCTTACCAAAAGTCTGACATCCCAGATAAAGCCTTAGCTGCAGATTTTGCATCAGCAATATTACTTTTCAAGGAACATATTCCTCAGTGTGCAGATGCAAAGGAGCAGGAAATATAAGTTATCTGCATCAGCTGTTTATAGCACATCTCTTGCCTCAGGCAAGATTCAACAGACACTGAACTTGCTGTCCTTTTTATCTGAGGAGTCAGTGATGTGGGAAAAATGAAGTTCATAAATGTAAAATGTAGTCACTGTTTTGGGCATGGAAACAGCTAATGTTAAACTGTAGATTAGGAAGAGCTACAAATCACTGACTGAATGCCCTGCCAAGCCAGTGTCATGTTTTGTTAGACAAAATCATTTTTGAATCATTCTACTCCCCCTTAAAAAAAAAAAAAAAAAGCTATTTTTGGTGTATAGTTACAGACTATTGCTCCCATCCTTGCCCTTGGTTTGTAGAATGAGGCAATATTACTAACTAGCTACAAGGAAACACAACAAAACAATGCTGGATACTTATCCAGTGCTTGCGTTATTGAGAAGACTAAGAAATCACTGTGCCTTTTATTTTCTTTCTTTTTCCATTTCTGAAAAAGGATTTTATGATTTCAAACGCTACAGTTAACTTGGTAATAATTATGGTCAGCTGACATAGTTGTGTTGACTTCAGTCCAGTGTAAGATATTGGGTAGCTCTACTTAGGAGCGCTATTATTTGCTGGATTAAGGTCTTCTCACACCATGATAGGAGGGTCATATTTTGAAAAATGTGGCATGACCTCTGTGCATTAGATTAATTTGAATACTCTCAAGGTCTGAAATACAAGCTATGGTTTTGTTATCTAAAATTTATCTAAAATTCTTCTAGGTTTTTCCTTAATATGGAATATCAGATGTATCATCATCTCCAGATGTAATGTTTATTGTTTTTGAGCACAGAGTTGCAAGTTTCTAATAGTATGATTCCAAGTAAATGTTATTGTATGTGATAAAATTTAGTAACATGATTCAAGATCAGTACAGGAGGAGAAGTGCTTCATGGTTCCTAAAAGGGAAAGATTTAATATTAAAATTGAGTTCTACTTTTATTAAAAATTTGTGAATACTACTGTATTTTACTACAAATTAATTAAGTACGTGTCAGTTTTAAATTTTGCAAAGTGGCCCCTGGTTTTCAGATATTTATCCTCTTGTGTTGGGGAAGTCCTTCCACCTAAAAGAACAGCAGCATTCTCATTTTTCCTCTGTCTTAGGAAGATTATTATGCTCTTTGATAAAAGCATTCCAATCCTAATCTTGAAAGGTGTTTCATTAGGCTGACATTTCTTTGTCTGCAGTGATGTTCCATGACTGCAAATTAAGGATGAGGAGTACAAAACACTCCAAATTAAAATGTGTTAAGTATCCTCATTAAACTTGAGTTAAACTCTGTCATTAAGAACAGATTATACATTTTTATACTTGCATCCAGTTTTATTAGTTTATTTCCAGCCAACACTAGTTTTGAACTGAAGTTATGTTACACCATGCAGAGTTCTATTATGAGGGTGTTAAGTAAGGAAATTCCTGGTAATAATTCTGATGCCCCAGGGTTTGTAGCAATGCCAGAACTGGTATTCAAATGAATGGTGATGATCGGCAGAATATAAATTTGTTACAGCTTAAAAACAGAGGAGAAGAATTAGTCCACAGTTATTCCAATCATGCCTTCAGGTCGCCTTGATTTGTTTGAGATAAAAATCAGTCATTACTGTGTCTGATGAATATGAGTGAATAGTATGACTAGAACCAGGAGTTCACAAGAGGGTGAGCTGAAAGAGTTCCTTGTTTCTTTCAGTACATCATTTGCTTGATTTTTCTCACTCTAACTTAACTTCTAAATGTTACCCCACCTTCTCATCACTCAAAATATTTTTCCTCGGCTTCTTAAAAATACAGACTTCTTAACAGTTTTTAAAAGTAAAAGTGTGTTGTCCATACACAGTTTTGAAACACTGGGAGACCTGAACATGACTGAAGGCGACTGCAGGCATTGTGTTGACACTGACATAAAAGAGGATGTTACTGAGTGACCTGCAAGAGGAATGAGACTACATTAAAAATAAACGTAAAGAAGAAATTTGGAATTTGAGTGAGTTAATATAAATGATGATGTGAATAAAATGAGGTAAGAAGGGAACAGAAGATGGAGTTGGGATCAGGCCAGTAACAGAACGCGTTAAAAGAAATGATGCAAAAGGAGTCATTTTTGCAGGAAAGGCACAGAAGGTTCCTGCCTGTAGGTTCACATCGATCTGGCCTGGAACCCAGTATTCTTCACACTGAGTTCTTTGCTGTGAATAGAAGTCTCTAAAGCCCACTGGAAAGCATGCTATTTCTTTTCACTATTAGTCCTCACTGAGGATGGAGAACTAGAAGCTAAACATGTGTAGTTCAGGTTAGTGGATCTGAATAATGCTACATGTGGAAACAGTGTTTTGTTTCACTTTGTTAAAACAGTAAAAGGCCCCTCTATTGCTTGAAAAGAGTAATGCGAAGGTGAAAAGCTCAAAACTACTGTGTGCAGTTAAGGTTGCTGGTGTTGCTTGCAGCCTTCTCCTTCCCCCCAGGCAGTCAGAATGCCTTACTGTAGAAAAAGAAGGAACGGTTTTATGGCAGAGGAAGGTCATTGCTACCTGGGAGAGTATGGTTCTACTTTGGAAATACAGGCTGCACAGTAAGTGCTAAGCAAGGGAAGAAAACTGGTTACAGCTGTTTTTTCTCTGTACTATATAGAACTTAGGTTCTATGGAAAAAAATAGCACGAGCATGTAAATTCGAGCTGTCACTGCCCTTGCAATTGCAAAAAGGATGTTTTAATGACAATTGAAAACAGACTTAATACCCACATTTCCTAACTTTGAAGTGCTTGAGATTCAGTTAAATTATTTATTATTTTTTAAAATTATTTTATAAATTATTTTTTTATTAACATTTTTTGGTTTTTTTTTTTAATCCACGAAGGCTGCTCCAACAGTAATGCCTCTTCTGTTATCATGCTGATTCACAGCAACATAGGTGAATATTAGTGGGATAGCAGTATGTGGGAATACAAGAAAAACTGCTCAGAGCAACAGCTGTGTAGCAAGACAAACAGCATGAGAACCAAGGAGACCTCCGGAAGAAGAAAGAATGTCTGATGGCTCTGATTGGATAAGTGCCCACATGAGTGGCTAAGGAGTGTTTGTAGAATGCTGTGCTGGCATGGAAAGGTGGGTGGGAAAGTTGTAGGTACGGATGGGAAAGCTAGAGAAAGAAAACTTGTGAAGGAATATAAGTGATGTGAGAACTTGTAATAAATGATTTGGATCATTAACATCTGAGTCTGTGCATCAGATGCTGCAGGGTAGCAGTAGAGGTTGAATCTTCCTGCCAGTATTGCATTACATTTTCTTACTATGCAAGGTGGAAGCAGAGGGGCAGTGTGACAGAATAGTGTCTGACATAGTGGTGTGTATGAAACAAAAGTATGTCATTGAATTCCTCCACGCAGAAGAACCAAACAGTGGATGTGAGCACACTGAGGGCTGGCTGGCACGTCTCAATAATGACAACAGCAACCCTGGGTCACCTCTGCTAGTGCAGATTTTTACTAGTGTGGCATGCAGACTCTTGTTCATCGGTGGAGGAAGTGCACAGCTAGTGTTGGTGACTGTTGAAAAGTAGCGCTCTGTAGCTGAGAATTTGCTCTATCAAACAGTGCTGTTGTTCTCTTTGTGTCTGTTGTAGTTTCCATGGAAATAAATAGGACTCATTACATTCAGAGCAGCCTACATGTATCATGTGTAGATTTATTTTCACTGTATAATTTTGAGTGTCTGCAGTGTCTGGGTCATGTTTTTCCACATGCATTTAAAAGCATTGGAATACTTTGGATGGAAATATGAAGATACACATAGTTAAGCAATGAAACAGTTAACTTCAAATCTTGTAGCTTTGACTGTCAGAGAAATATTCTTGAGACAAAGAATAAACAAATGGGAATAGAGACCATGTTCCGTATATTTTCCAGGTTTCTGTATGCATTCCAAGAAGTGATTTGACAGCAGGGCAAGTTGCAAGAGCAAATTCTCTGGAGAAGTGTTAAAAATTATTTTTCTGTTTGTCCTTTCCCCCTTTGTTAATATTCATCAAGATTTTGGAAGAGCAACAAAAGTTGCAGTTTTGGGGGCTTTCTGTAATGGTCCCAAAGGAAAAAATCTACTTTAAAACCAGTGTTACAACAGTGTTTCAAACCTTACTGGAATGAGAGATTTGGGAAATGGATCTCCCAGAATTGCTTATTGAGCTTTGGAGGAAGAAAATGAACTACACAAGCAAGTTACTGCAGGAGTGAAGACAGCTGGGTCATTCTCTTGGCTTCCACTTTCACCTTTGGAATTGAAAGGTCTCAAAACATTCGTTTAAAAATTGAGGTTAGGTTCTGCTCTGAATTTTAGCTACTCTCTGTAGTTTCATATTCTGATATATATTTGAATTAGAAGCAGAAGTCTTTGTGCTCTCTTTTCTTTCTGAAATGGCAGTTGCACAATATAAACTGTATCATCCTGGGGCGAAAGTTACTTAAGGGCAAATTCCACTCTAAGGGAGCTCTTGAGTAGCCTTGTGGTCATCAGCCAGCCAACATAGAATTCATAAACTGGACTTGTAGCTAAGGTTTACCGTAGCATCCAAAGACTTCATAAACATTGCTGTATCTTTTCCCATAACAGTTCTGTGAGACAGAAAAGCGTTGTTGTTCATGTCTTGGTAAAAAAGTATGAAGGGATTAAGGCAGTGACGGTTTTGCAGTTACATGAAGCCAATGCACAAACTAAAAACAAAGGCATGAGGACAGAACCCTTGTTAGCTTAATCAATCTAAAATTAGATAAAGGAACTAGGAGATCTGAAAATAATTCTTTGTATGTAAATATATGTACCTATTTTTATATGAGGAAATACATTTCTATTTGCCTAATTTTAGACATAGTTGGCATGTGTGCCTGAGACTTTGTCCTAACGTTTGCTGTTTGTCAGATTTTGCTGAGGACCCTACTCATTGTTGTTTCTTAGACTTTTAAGGTGGAAGAACATGCGAACTTTAAGGTGGTTTTTTGTTTGTTTGTTTTTGAATGTAACATGTGGTAAGAGCTACAGAAGTAGGAGGTACTTTCGAAACTCTGGTAGTGCTATGTATTCATGTCCTTATCTGACTATGTTGCTGTTGTAGAGGAAGAAAGACCAAGCTCTCGTTAGTGATAACCTGGATAGAGTTCAATCCATGGATGATTACCACCCACGTATGGTCCCTGACACCCTCTAAGAAAGATAACAAAATTAAATTTGCATCATCATTAATACTAATAGATAATCAGAACTAGAAGGTAAATGTTATCAGTCTGTCAGATACACAAATGGAAATCTAGTATTCATAGGTAAAATGGAAATCTAGAGGGAGAAGAGTGGAAAGGATAGAAATGGAGAAGTTATCTTCTGTGATTCCCTTTCTCTGTCAGAAAACAGTGGATTCTCTATATTGAGGCTTCCTTAAGGAATCTGGTCATATGAATTTTAGTGGTCTTCTATCATATGAATGCAATTTTTTTATTGTGCAATGATGGTGGTATGTTCAACATGTTTTCTCTCAGGTGTGTCATATCTCTCTTACTTTGTTAAAGTGAATTTATGATAAAACTTTCCCAGATGTACTGGGAATGCTGTAAGCTATCACATTCAGAATACAACCCTATGATTTACAACTTCTGAAATGTGTTGTCTTGTGAATACATACAAACTTATTTTTGTTTCTATGCAGACATCTGGCATCGTGTAGTGGTAGTTCAATCAAATGAACTTTAACAGAGTAATGCAGAAGCTGTCTCCTGGCCCTGTGTTTTTGTGTTACTTAGTAAGACAGACAGTTATGGGCTCTCTAGATTAGACTTTTTATCCAATTTGATTGTGTATTAGTGAACTGTTTAATGGAATTTATCAGGGAGGCTTAGCTTCCATTTCTGGTAAGAGACAAGATTGCCTTGCCAAAACCAGCCTGGCTTTATGCAGTGGGCACTGTGTTGGATTATCTCAATGGGAAAGCCAAGAGCTGAAAAGTTGGTTCCATTCCAAACCCCAAAATAATTGGTGGTTGGTCTCTTGCAGAACATGCACAGAAGGTGCTGGCAGGCTGTCGTGTGAAGAAAGATGGCTCAGAAAAGGCTGGAATGGAAGCATGCGAATGGAAGCATGCCAGACATGTTTCTTCTGTTCAAAGACAGCAACTTTCCTTAAAATAACCAGGCTATCATCACACTTGCAAATATACCATTTTTTTTTCTGCAGTGGACCAGTGCAGAGCTGAGCTGATGGGCAGGTTTCTCTTTTCGCAGTGCTGCTTGAATTGCTGATGGAATTTTGTGGCATAATGTTGCCTGAATTGACTTGATGGTTAACTGAAACTGTTTATTGGGGACAGATAGTAAAAGGGAGTAGAAAAGGAATGGAATCACTTCACTTTATTAAAAACACATTTTCTAGTTCTTTATTCTCTTAAAGTATGCTAAACTGCTGGGTATCATTAAATAATTGTTATTCATGTCTCCAGTGATGGACTACAAGGCTTCATTTAATTTACCTTTGAAATAAAGCAAACTTTTGGAACCATTTCCATAGTTGAGCACTACTCTTTGCCAAAAAGAATATCTGGAGTTCATAAAAGTATTAGTTTAGATTGGGATTTTGTTTTGAAATAAACAGTTGCATGCTGATGATGAATTTCCAACTGGAGGGACTTCCCACTTTCCTCCCATTTTTTTAAACTGTAACATGGTATTGTGGTAGCTTGATGTTGTATATGCTGTATGAAAGCAAAATTTGCTCTACAGAGAATTAATATCATGTAGGACTAAGAGTCAGAGGGAGAACCCACAGCCTTTTTCTTTCAAAACTGGAAAGACCTGACTTCTCTTAAATTATTTTGCTGAAGCTATGTGCTATTGAGTTTTGTTTACTTTTAAGACATCTTCTCCCTCTTTAAAATTTTTAAAAATCCAGATCCTTTAATGATCTGGCTTGCAGCATGACCCCAGTGATAGGTAAGTCAAGATTCCACAAAGTGCTTTGGGATCACTGGGATCACGCGTGTTCTCCATTAGTAGTTTTATCACTCTAATTCCAACAAAATTAAATCACTTATTATTAATTGCAGAAAAGATTTGGAGCAAACTTGGCAAACTTTGTGTCGGTTTATAATGTGGGTAGATGGTTCTTGAGCTTTTGTAGTGCTTTCAGATTGACTTACATGTAATTGTTTGAGGTTTTTTCATCTGTTTGCTAATACGGGTAGCTATGTTTGTAACAGGAAAAACAAATTAATTCATACAAAATGATTGGTAAGTTTTTTGGAAGGGGGGCATGAGTGGGAAGAGAGGAGAACTGCTGGCAAAAGGCAGTTTGGGGTTAATTCCAGCAAGCAGAATCATGTTGCAAAGTGATCCTGTAGGAAAGCTGCACTAGGAAGAAATTGAATTCTAGTTAATTTTATTGTGATTTTAATAGTAAGCTCAATTAGTTATAGAGAAGCTTTTCTCGCAAGCTAGTGTATGAGAGTGAGCTAAGCTGCTCACTTAGGTCTGACCTCCTAACTCTTTACAAGTGAAAGTGTTAAGCACAGAACTGGTCCTGGAGCACTGGATGGCTGGGCTGCCATCTGTACCATGTCCACTGCTGTGCTTCCTGCTCAGGGGAAGGCTGGTGAGGACTTGGGAAGAGGCAATGATCATGAGGAGGAGCCTCCAAAAAGTGTATTGTGGGAACTTAAATTGTTATGTAGGCTTTTTTTTTTTTTTTTGACTCATCGTTTGTATGTTAGTCTCATTTGACAAAATTTTTAAGAATGTATTATTAGCACTTCTGAGTTTAAGAAATAATTTTATGTATAAATACCAGTATGATTTACATACTGTCCAAGCATCCGCAAGGATGCTTTACCTTGCGACTTGATGTATTTTGCTTAATTCAAAACAAGTTTAAACTTAATCCAGATAGGAATATTCCTTTCTTCTGAAAATTCAGATGGGTCATTAAATCTTGCAGTTTGTTTAAAAACATCACTATGGACATAAAACCCTGGAATTAGCTAGAAACCTTCCCATATACCTAACACACAAAAAAAGAGGCATGGCCGTGGTAGAATAATATTAGTAGAACAGACAGAAGCTACTTTGAGAAGCATTTTTGGACCTAAATGTCTAATTTCTAAAAGTAAAATGTAAAATCTTCATGAAACCTTGTGGTTCCTGTTCCAGCATTCAAAGCTCATCTAAACAGTTATTGAATAGCAACTAGCTATTACAGGAAAGGTGTTTCTCTCTTGAGTAACGTTATTGCAGAGATGTTGAGTATCATTATTTTTTTTTTTTTTTCACCCCAGTGCTACGAGGCTCTTTCTTGCTCTGTTCTTCCCTGGTAGCCCACATTTTGCCCTTCTTCAGTCTGCCATCCCAGGGTTGCTGCAGGACATGGGTTCTTATGGTACTAAGTCATCTGACAGCACTCTAGTGGGGAATTTTTGTAACAGAGTTTGATGAGGCCTACGGTTCTATCTATGTTCTTTTATTTAGTTATTATTTAGTTATTTTATTTAGTTATTATTATTACTATTTGAATAGATCTCTTTTCAGTGCTTTTTTTTTTTTAATTACATCTGATATTTGTTGATTGATGTTTAAAGTCAAGGGTTTTTGTAAGGCCAGATTCAGATTTAGTTACAAGAATTAATTTTCTAAAGCATTATTCTCTGTTCTGTCCTGAATTCTCTGTCAAGTGACACTTTATATCAGATGCTTTAGAGGAGAAATACAAAGCCCGTAGATGACAAATGCTCAATACACCTGGATAAGGAAATTTTCCTTCTTGCTTTGGGTAATAATGTGTGACCAGAAATATGCGTATACATATATTGTTAATTCCCATTTGAAATTACTCTTTAATTCTACAGTGTAAGTGTGTCTCCAGAGGCACATCCAGGTCTGTTTCCTTCCAACACCATGTTGATCTTGGCTTCGGTAATATCTTATTAAGTATTAATATTTTTTTTAAATATATTTGCCTGAAAAAGCATATTCACTTCAGAATTTATAACAGCAGAGACAAGACAATACAGTTTTGGTGCTTGTTGTGTTTCCAGACCATCTATTTCAGATCTGTTTTGTCACATTATGTATATGGATTGTTGATTCGAACAATAGAAGTTGGAGAATGCCTTTGCCACTGTGGAAGAGCTTTGTTTTTTGAGTTCAGCGCCGTGCTATTACTTCTTTCTGTGTTCTTGTGCTATTGCATATTGCTGATATGAGTGGAAAATACGTTTGCGCTGTCTTTAGAATAGTTCACTGAAATTAATGCAGTGAGTCTTTGTATTAGTTAAGTCCTCTACCCTCTCAGGGGAATGTGGTAACTATGGAGTATCAGATGATAAAATGACTGCTGAAAGAAGTGGTCTGGTAGAGATTCCATGTTAACCATCTACAGACAGTAGAGACAACAGAAAATATTTCAACAATAAATACTATTTGACAGTATTTCAGCAAAGTAATGTGTTATTTTCTGTTCTAGGTGTTAAAATGGGTTGAAGAAGCAGTTCAAGCATCCAAAGTACATCTCTTGTCTACAGACCATTTGACCATGGCTGTAAATACTTGGCAGATCCCCTTTGATCCAAGCCTGAAAGAGGTTACAGTGTCCTTGAGTGGTCCTTCACCAGCAATTGAAATTCATGATCCATTAGGTAAAGTAACTTATGCATCCTTCTACTATGGTTTTAAAAAAAAAAAAAAGAAAAAAAAAAAAAGGCAAATTATCTCTTCTGTCTTTAACAACACGGAAGGCCATATTTATGCGAATGACTGGTATCCTCTTATTTTGAACAGCAATATCATGACTTCAGAAATCCTGTCTCTTCTCACCAGTTCCTCTCATCTTCTTCCATTTTCTTTGTTTCCATGCATTCAAATTTCTGGATACTTCTGCTTTTCATATTTTATATTTCTATTTTCATATTTTATATTTGTATAGTCACTGAACCATCATGTAGGAGCTACATATGATGGTTTTTCACTTATGTGGTGAGAGCTAAACCAGCATTCTTTAAACTGTGCATGTCCAATCTACAGGCTGCATGTGGCCTGGCCCAGCCCTAAGCCATTGTGGCAGCAGCTCTTCCTCAGCGAGCAGACTGGCCCCAGGCATGCACCTATCACTCAGCAACAGCCAAACATCTGCTGCCTGGGCTGAAACCAAGATATGGGGAGGGTGCAGCACCAGGCTAATTCAAGTTATGGCTAATAATTTCATGCATTTTCATACATTGGACAAATGCGGTCCTGTGAACAGTGGAAAAGTATGCAACCATACTTGTCATTTTGATAAAAAGAATTTGAGAATAGGTTTCAAGATTGCAAAAAAATTAATTTTTTTTGTGTAGGTGAGATTCTATTTTCAGTCAACATGAATTGCTAGCACACTTTCAAATGGAACGTATAGAGTTGCAATCAGATATTCAACTTTAATGAAAATTTGATCATGTCTCTTTACTAGACTTTTGTAAGACCTCTTTTAACAGATGCTTTTTTAATCCACGAAAGCTGCTCCAAAAGTAATGCCTCCTGTTTTATTATGTTGGCCCATGATATTAGAGATGGATGTTGGTGGTACAGCCGTAGAGCTGAACCTTCCTACCAATATTGCATTGCATTTTCTTACTATGCAAGGTGGAAGCAGAGGGGCAGTGTGACAGAATAGTGTCTGACATAGTGGTGTGTATGAAACAAAAGTATGTCATTGAATTCCTCCATGCAGAAGAAAATGGCACCCATTGACATTTGTCAGTGTTTGCTGAATCATTACTGGAGACCAAACAGTGGATGTGAGCACACTGAGGGCTGGCTGGCACGTCTCAATAATGACAACAGCAACCCTGGGTCACCTCTGCTAGTGCAGATTTTTACTAGTGTGGCATGCAGACTCTTGTTCATCGGTGGAGGAAGTGCACAGCTAGTGTTGGTGACTGTTGAAAAGTAGCACTCTGAGAATTTGCTCTATCAAACAGTGCTGTTGTTCTCTTTGTGTCTGTTGTAGTTTCCATGGAAATAAATAGGACTCATTACATTCAGAGCAGCCTATGTATATACAGCCCAAGACAATTCCTGTTCATTCAGTGTAATAGAAGCAAGCCAAAAGGTTGGACACCCATTCTGTAAACCAAGAAAGAATTCAGAATCAAACCCTCTCATGTGTTAATCTCTATCTGTAAACTATGTATGAAGATTTGTATGCTAATCTGTAGTTTATAGTTCAAACAGATCTGCTGGTTATTGTTAAACTGATGCCTACCTTGTGTTTTCTGAATAGTTTTTGGCTGAAAATATTGCAGAAGTTATATTATCTTGGAAATATTCTATGCACAGTATTGTTTCTATGATATGATCTGGTCTGTCCTCCATTGAGGCGTTCAGATTTGTTAAAAACTGCTCAGAGAGCATAGTAACACCAACCTTTATCACAGCTCAGGCTCAGATGAAGCTTTAATCCCATTTGTATGTTTTCCTTTCTTCTAAGGCAGCTCCATGCATCTACAGCCATTCTATTTTAACTGAAGTTGGTGCAGGCGAATCTGAGAAACTCTTGAAAACTGATACTGAGACACTCTGTTCCTAACTTTAAAATTTCTTTTCAGTGCTCTGAAACAGCTAGAGCTGTTTTTAGTGATGAAGGCACATGTCGCCATTAATGGAGCAAAATGCTTCTATAGGGATCCAGTTCTTGCATACAACCATCTGTATATTTGTATGTGTAAGCGTACATACAAAGTGTGGTATGGTGCAGTATGGAAACTTCTAGTACTTTATCAAGGTCTGTAAAGTCTTACAGGCTAAATTCCCTGTGAGGGATTTAGTCACCATTAGTCACATGCTAATTCTTGTATGCCTGGAAAACGTGGCTTGTCAATATTTTTATGGATCTAATCCAACTTGAAACAGATATACTTGACAGAAAAGTGAGTGGGCTGGCAGCTGCCATGTTAGTTAAGGTGAGTTTCTTCAAGGATCCCCTTTGAGCAAGTGTGATTCTGTGCTGCTTCCTTTTACTGAGAGCTGGTTATTCGCTGTGAAGAAAACTTGCTTTACTTACAGAGCTGTAGGAAACTCAGCAGCTGTAGTGCTGAAGGCTGTATTAGGACTCCCAAGTGAACGAAGAGAGTGAAAATAAATGATCATTTTTGGTATCCTGGGAAGGAATTGCAAGGAATTTTGACTGTTGTAAAAGCCATTGACTCTGCTAAATAGTAAGCCAAGTGTCAAATATACATCAGATATGAAGGAAAATACTGTACTTAGTCTCTTTTTTTTTTTTTTAAGCAGTACTCTCTGGCTGTTGTTAATTAGTTTATTTATTTATTTAGGTAAACAGATCAGTAAAGGTTTGGGACTGAACGAATTGCTGAATATCCACAACTCTGCAAAAGTAGTAAATGTCAAAGATCCAGAGCCTGGAACATGGACAATAAAGGTATAGTTATTGCAGAAATAATGCATGACTTATCTGGGGTTGTTTAATGATCTTCTACATTATTTATCAGAAATATTCACACATAAGGTTTTATACTAAATGTCTTTTTTGAGCTCTGTGTGACATTCTGAATTCAGCATCAAGTTCTTAGCAAGATGTTAATGTATTTAGGTTATAGAAGCAGAGAATCATAGAATGGTCTATGGGTTGAAAAGGACCAGAATAATCATGTATCATTCTGCTTCCAGCAGGGTCACCAACCACCAGACCAGGCTGCCCAGAGGTAGATGGGTGGTAGATGTTACTGCCTGAGATCAAATCCTTTTTTCTTTGGATGGAAAAAAGATGAAGTGAGCACTGAATTTTTGCAGTCTAGTGAGCAGAGACTGTAGGGAACCCAGGCACAGAGAGGCTTTGCTATGTACAGCAAGTCTAGAGGACTTGGAGAGGGAGATGATTTATGTTTCATAGGCCAAAGATTTTGTTATCAGGTCCATGAAATCAACAAATCAATATTTAATTCTAATTCTTTATCAGTAAATTACTCAAGTCCTACAGTGCAGAAATCAGTTTGTCCACAAGTGGTATATAAAGTATGTAAAGATATATATATATATATATATATATATATATATATATATATATGAGTGGCACATAAAGTTACAGAATGGATCCCGAATTATTGAAAATGTTAGAAAGGTAAGAACAACATTATTAGCAGTAAATTCCAAGCATGAAATGACCATTAAGATGTCTGAAATGATCATCTTAGAACCGCCTGTAGCAACTTGGTGGGCCTCCTTGCCCAGACTACCCTATGTCAGAAACTATACTTTTGTGCGGTTTTCTCTGGGTGACAGTGCTTGTTAGCCTCATGTTCCTGTGAGGTCCATATATAAATGTTGTATAAATGTAAGATGTGCAAATAAAATAACCTCCAAGAGCACTTAAGATGTGTTGCTACACAGAGTGGAGCCTGGCTGTGAACTGAACTCTTGTAGCTGAAGTATTTACTTTTTATAGATCAATAATATATAGATCTTTTATATATTTACCTTTTATAGATACACCTATGTATGAAGTAGGTTTAATGTTTATAAATATCTGAAGTGCGGGAGTGAAAGGGACATGGCCAACCTCTTTTCAGTGGCCTGTGAGGACAGGACAAGGGGAACTGGCCACAAACTGGAGCATAGGAAGTTCTGCACGAATACGTGAATCTTATAATATTATCATTTGTGCAGTTGAGAAAAGGAGGCAAAGGTGATGGGGGTAGGAAGATCAGCCGAAAAAGCTTGTGATTAAGATAGTCTTCCGGCAGCTGATTTAAAGGAGCATAATGTCAAACCAGTGAGTAATTTCTGCTCACTGGGGATATGGAGAGTTCAGTTCAGCTGCATGTCTCTGTCATTGTGAATGTAAGTATGTAAATACAACATTGCAGTTAAAAATCTATTTGTTATTGTAGCTTGTTTTTCCTTCTACTGTGAGCTGCTTTAAAATAAGAGGTTTTTGCTTTTTTTTTTTTTTTTTTGGTAAGTTTGCTTGTCTTTAACCAGTGCTCTTTTCAAGCTTTTGTTTCTTGATACATTTACTTTGGATGAATTTTATGCTGTGCTGTTTGCAAGGCAATAAAGCTTTTTTTTTTTTTTCTGATGCATTTGACATAAATGTTTGCTTTCTGCACTGTGCTATCTGTTTGATCTTATTTCAGTCATCTGGTCTGGGAGGTGAAACAGTGTGTAATTCCAGTGATCCTTGATAATTCTGAAAAGAGATTAGAAGAGTACTCGCTGGAAAGCAATCCTTTGGGATGAATTTTATCCTTAGGTATTTGCGTAGCATGAGAGCTTCAAGGCACAAAGCTTTAGCTTTAGTCACTGGCTTTTTTTTTTTTTTTTTTTTTTTTGGTAAGAACATGGTTAAAAATTTAGGGAAAAACCTCATGAGAAATTTAATGGTGCTGTAAATTCCTAATGTGGATGCATAAGTGAAAATAATTTTGTCACTACATTTATCTAATGGAATTTTAACAGTGGATAATACAAGTTGTTTGACACACTGAAGTATTTATTTATGTTCTTAACAGCTGCTTTATATAAAAGGCTTTATTAGTGATTTTTTGAGGTGAAAGGCTAAACAAATAGGAGCAAACAGGTGGTTTTAAGCAGATAGACAGCAATTTGTCAGTGTCTAAACAGCTCTCCCCTGGCAGTTAGTTATGAGAAATGACTGCTTAATTTAATACTCACATGCAGCTGTGTTGGAGAGGCTTACTGACTGAAGGAATTCTGTATTTTAAGGTTCTACTATTTAATGTTCTCACGGTAGAAAAATCCTGATAATGTTACTTTAATACAGGTTTTCTTTATGTTGTGTGTCTCGTAGGTTGCATTGTCTCAGAACAAAAAATCAGAGTAGATTCTACTAAACTCAGATTAGATCTTGGCATTGTAGACTCTTCATAGCCATTGAAGTCTTTTAAGTTTTTTCCTGCTGCTCTGGGTGATATTATCCATGGCTTTGTCAGTTAAGCATATGTAACATATAATGCTATGCCCAGCACAGCAGTTTTTCTAACAGCTGGGCAGTGTGAAAGTAGGTGAGGACAAAAGCTTCATATTCCTTTTATTTCTCAGCATGCAATGATAAAAAATAACTCTAAGAAGTCCTCAGTCCTACAACTATTTTGATTTGCTTTGCATAGCAGGTACTGTACCCTCAAGCAATAAAGCTTGCAGAAGGAGCTACTTCTGCATTCTCGGCTCTGTGACTAAGACCCTGGCTATGAAAGAGGAGTGCTTCTAACATGCTGCGTTGGTTGAGGCTGCTCTGTATGTGCCACTTGCTTTGGAATATGCAGTACATATGATGTCTCCATATACCTCACGGATAAAATTATACATGTATTCTAAAAATTGAGCTTAATAATAAATAAAAAGGTAAAATATATTATTCTAGCACTGGAAGTAAGTTATTTATATTAATGACCAGCAGAAAATGTATGCTGATTTTTTTTCCAATGACGTTTCATTTCCCGTTTTGTAATACGCTTAACAAAAGTAATAATAATCCAAATTTCTAGAAATGTTCTCTAGTTACTGTCACTGGCATGTTAAAGTAATTGTTGGTCTTGTGTGTTTGTGTTGTGGGACAAAATCAGCTGACACCTTTTGCAGTCACTACAGCTATTGGTGGCAGTGTCTAAAAGTAGAGAATTATTAAATGCTTTTTTCATATAATTCTTGATGTAAACCTCTTATGAATTCTTCGCACTGACCTCAGTGGACGGTTCAGAAACCTGCAAATCCTGAAATACTGATTTGGCTTGTGAACTTCAACTGTTGCCTTTTCAGACATCGAGCAGTGGAAGGCACTCTGTTCGGATCACGGGTCTCAGCACTATTGAATTTCGAGCTGGGTTTTCCAAGAAGCCAACGTTAGACTTCAAGAAAACATCCAGCAGACCAGTGCAAGGTTTGTATTAATTTTATTCTATGCTAAGCAGTAACAGCTTTTGGGAGTATGAGGCACCAAAAATAAAGTAGGATGATCTTTCTAGTGAACTTCGATAAATTGGGGCTAATACTGTCTTGTTCTGAGGGCCTTGAATATGCAGCCAATGTTCTTACCAAATTGACGTGTATTTTTGTTAGCTTTTTTTTTTTTTTAATTGTCACACAAATTCTGTGGTTTTTAGTTATGAAATGCCTTGAAATTGCAACTTTGCTTTTGGTAGTTTTGGAGCCTAAGATAATTTTGGGCCATGGAGAGCAGTTAATGCAGGGGCTGCTATTTCAGGAACACCTGTTGGAAAACAGTAATTTAAGCTCTAATCAGTGCTAATAAGCAGATGACAGTCTAGAGCAGCTTATTTTCCTGCTACTTTGTAAGTAAAGGTTGAAACTGAATGGTGCATTCATGGGGTGATGAGCAATACACATTGAATTTATTGGAATTTGTTTTTTTTTAAACACTTGAAATAGCATATTCTTGTTTTTCTAGGGATTCCTACCTTTGTGCTGCTAAATACCACAGGGATCCTTCTTCCAGCCAGAGTAGACTGTCTTGAGCTTCTGAGTATTTCAGGGGAACCTCTTAAGACCTTGCCTGTGAAATACTATCCTGACAGAAAGCCGTATGGACTATGGAACATTTCTGACTTTATTCCACCAGATGAAGCTTTTTTTCTTAAAATAACAGGCTACGACAAGGATGGTTATCTTTTCCAGAGAGTTTCAAGTGTTTCATTTTCTAGTATTACTCCCGGTAAGAGATGTTAATTTGAATTGAATGTAATTATGTCTTATCTGAGTTGTGAAGTTAAATTTATTGGTTATTAAATATAGCTTAATCAGAAGTTGAATTTTCTTTTAATGAGAAGATGGGGCGTGTTAATAATCGTTTTGGAAATGTTTGCTTTCTTCAGATGCTCCAAAAGTTACAATGCCAAACAAGACTCTAGGATATTACTCACAGCCAGGGTCTGTTCCTTGCCATGTAGAAAGTCTTATACCTTTTACTCAACACTTTACTAAAAATGGAGTAAAATTAGGAGTGGATCAGCTATTCAAGTAAGTAGTGACTTTTTTCCCTATCCTATTTTACTTTCTATTTGTATTCCATGATTTCTATTTACAATTGATACAATTGATATCCTGTTATTTCTATAATATTCATTAGGGATGCTGAATTCTGTGGATTGAAGCCACAGGAGATAAATGGTGAAGCTTTCCTGCACATTGTCAGCACTATAAGATGTTACAGATATTATTATTACTATTGTTACTGTTATTGCGGTTTTTGTTATCATGTATCGTTTATGATCAGTGAGCCATGCAGCATACTTTAGTAGCCATGTAACTTCTTTGAATTCTTAGTTGTCAAACTATACACTTCTACTCCCTGCTTTTCACATATCCAGCACCCTAGTAAGCAGAATGTGTTTTTCATTCTCTTATTACAGAATGGGTGAAGGAGCATACAAGTTAAAGGTCATACAAGTTAATTAACAAAATATATCTCAAGCCAAATGTTACCGATCACAGATACAGAGTTCAGTTTTGCTTGGCTTGTCTGCATTTTACTGGTAGTGAGGTTCTGAATGGCCGCTATCTAGTTTACTATAGTTGTAGTATTGCTCTCCATTGAGGTTTGTTTGTTTTGGTGACAAGGTGTCATTTTTTGCTAAAACAGTCTTCTGCGTATTTCAAAAAGTAAATATCTGATAAGTTGAATATTGTAGTTATACTATGACAGTTGTCTGGGTGAAAGTACCATTGGAATGAATGTAGGTTAAGAGTTTTTTGAAATTAACAGACATTTTAAAATATTGATTCCAGAACTGCTGTCTGCTTCAAATTACAAATTGCAGATACTCATTTTGAATGAGTAATATCTTGGAAAAAAAAGTGAAATTTCTCTAAAATTTTAAAAGCTTTGCTTTTCTTAGATTTCTACGTCCTAAGGCAGTCTAGTAAGGAAATGAGGATTTTGATTAACATCTGTAGGAACTTCTGACCAGTCTGATTTAGGAGACTGAATCCAGTAATTGGCACCTTATTCACTGAATCACAGGCTTGGGTTGGAAGGGATCTTACAAATTGAATTCCATCTACCCCCATCATGAACTGGTTGCCTCTGACCAGATCAGGCTACCCAGGGCCCCATCCAATCTGCCTTTTCATACCTCCAGGGATGAAGTGTCCCCAGCTTCTCTGGGAAGCCTGTGACAGTGCCTCACCACCCTCCATGTAAATAATTTCTTCGTAAAATCTAACCTAATCTTTTCCTTTTTAGTTTAAAACCATTTCCCCCTTGTTCTGTCTCTACCAGACTGTGTAAAAAGTTGGTCCCCCTCCTGTTTGTCTGCTCCCTTCAAGTACTGGAAGGCCACAATTTGGTCTCCCCGCAGCCTTCTCTTCTCCAAGCTGAACAAGCCCAGTTCCCTCAACTTTTCTTCATAAGAGGTGCTCCAGCCCTCTGACCATCTTTGTGGCCCTCCCCTGGACCTGCTCAACAGCTCTGCATCCTTTTTATGCTGGTGCCCCAGGCCTATTCACAGTACTCCAGATAGAGCCTCACCAGGGCAGAGCAGAAGGGGACAATCCCCTTCCTGCCTTGCTGATGCAGTCCAGGATAAGCTGGCCTTTCTGGCTGCAAGCACACACTGCTGGCTTGCATCCAGCTTTTGGTTCTCAAGGACAAAAAGTGGTAAGTCAGTGAGAAATGAGTGCTAATGTCTTCACAATCCATCTTGTGATATAAATGACACCAGTGTCTCCACAAGGGGAGCAAAACTAATAAGCGAAACGGACAAGAAAGGCAAAAATCACTCTGAGTCTGCTAGTTGTTGTGCTCATTAGTCAAGGCTGAAGTTTGGTTTAATAAGCCAGATGAAATGTATTCTGCCTAGCGATGTGTATTAGTAGTGTGACAGGAGCAGAGAAGGCTTCTTCAGCTGCAGCTCATATGTGCAAGCCCTCACTTGCTGCTGCTCCTTCCTTCCTGGGTAGGAGACGTTGGATAGTGTGGGATGGCTTCTGATGGGCAGGAGCTGAGGTTAGTTACAACATGATTAGTGCTGTGCTCCCTGTCAGTGTTTTCACAGGAACTGATAACTAGGATGTGATTTGGTCCTTAGAGCTTGGCTATGGGGTTGTGCTAGTGATGAATGTGCTAGATGCTACCCTCTCTGTTCTATGAACTTAAGAGTGTGTTTGCATAAAGAGAGGAGAGGCTTAATTTTTATCTGTTAAAGGACAGTGCTCTTTTTGTGTAGCTCATATCTGTACCTAAAAGTCTGGCTAGTAAGAGCCATAAGTGTGGTACTGCATACTAGTTCTACGTAGAAGCTGATGGGTATTAGGGAAAGATAGGCGTCTTGAGTAGAGAATGCAGCAATAAGGTATGACTGCAAATAGTGCCTTACTGTGGCAACTGTTGACATAAGGGCTTCTTAGAATTCAGTTAAACATCTACAGCAAAAGCTTGCCCTTCTCAATACTTCTAAAAAGTGTATGATGCTAATATTCATCTTTAAATAAAATCCATAAAGCTAGATCTAGTTTAATTCAGTAGAGGATCTGTTTTTCCTCTTAATGTGAAAACCTATGCCTGCAACAGGAAACCATGTTCTCGATTCCCTCAGAAGTTTAGTGAATATACCTTTTTCTCTCTAGAGAATCATCAAGCATGAGCTGGGAGATCAACCAAGTCTCCTTGTCTGATGAAGGTTTCTATGAATGTATTGCAACCAGTGCTGCAGGAATTGATCGTGCACAGACTTTTCTGGATGTATCAGGTGGGCACTAGTTCATTCTGTATTTAAATATGATTTAATTCATTGTGCTGAAATATTTAACGGTGAGAAATAGCACTTGGTGACAATAAAAAGATATTATTTAAAATACTTCAAAGTGGAAGCATGTTCTTTTCCTGCTCATGTACATAAGTTTGTTGAATTTTAAGCAGAAACTAATTTTGAGTATTAACATGGGATTTGCTTTGTAGCAACTGTTCTTGCTTGTTCGGTCTTTTATGATGGCATAATTAAGTTAATGGGTGAAGAAAGGGCTGCTGATGTTATTTATCCAGGCTTCAGTAAGGCCTTTGACATGGGTCCCCCACAATATCCTTCTTTCCAAATTAGAAAGGTGTGGATTTGATCAGTGGTCTGTTGGATGGACAAGAAACTGGTTGAGAGGTTGTATCCAGAGAGTGCCAGTCAATGGCTCGATGTCCAGATGGAGATCAGTGACCAGTGGTGTCTCTCAGGGGTTAGTATTGGAGCAGATGATCTTTAATATCTTCATCAATGACATGGACAGTGGGATCAAGTGCATGCTCAACAAGTTTGCAAATGACACTAAGGGATGCCTGAGGGACAGGATGTCATCCAGAGAGACTCAGGCTTGAGCCAGAAGGTTCAAAAAATCCAAGTGCAAGGTCTTGGACTTAGGTCGTGACAACTCCCACTCTCAGTACAGGCTGGGAGATGTAAGGATGGAGCACAGCCCTGCCAAATAAGAACTGGGTCTGCCAGTGGATAGGAACTTAGGCATGAGCCAGCAGCTCTCACAGCCCAGAAAACCAACTGTATCCTGGCCACATCAAAAGAAGCACGGCCAGCACATGGTGGAAGATAATCCTGCCCCTCTACCCCATGCTGGTGAGACCTCACCTGGGATACTGCGTCCAGATTTGGAGTCCTCAGTATAGGAGAGACATGGACCCGTTTGAGTGTGTCCAGAGGAAGGACAAGAATGACCCAAGGGATGAAACACCATCCCTGTGAGGATAGGCTGAAAGAGCTGGTGCTTTTCAGCCTGGAGAAGAGAAGAACCTGAGAGCAGCCCTTCAGTATCTAGGTGAAGCTATGAGAAGGTAAGCTATGAGAAGGAAGGGGACAGGCTCTTCAGCAGGGTCTGTTGTGAACAGTACAAGGTGAAATGGTTTCAAACGTGAAGAGGGGAGATTTAGTTTGGGTATAAGGAAAAAGTCTTTCACAGTGAGACTGATGTTGCCCATAGAGGTGGTGAATGCCTTGTCCATGGAGAGGCCTGGACCAGGCTCTGTGCAACCTGATCTAGCTGTAGATGTCCATGTTCATTTCAGGGGAGTTGTACTATATGTCCTTTAGGGATCCCTCCCAGCTGAAACAATTTCATGATTCTATGTGGAAGGGTAAATTATTGCCCTTGAATAGAGAAGACACTGGAACAGAGCCCAAGTGGCAACGAGGCTAGTTAAAGCTTGTAATGACAGCTTGAATTCACCCCTAAGCTTTTCTGTAAGCATTTGAAATGTGGAGTGTCTTTCTTTTTTCTCCTGCATTAACTAATTGAGGTTAGCTATCCAGAGTTGTGGAACCACAAAACCATTTAGGTTGGAGAGACCTTTGCACATTAACTACTTTACTCTCAGCTCATAGCAGAGTTGGCTTCCAAGCTTGATCACATTCCCAAGGGACTTGTCTAGTCAAGCAGGGGATGTCGCCAAGGCCACTAGTCAAGCTCTTTGGGCAGCTTTTCAGTAGTTAATTGCCCTCACTTGAAAAATGCTTAACAGTCTAGTAGTAGCTTCCCATGCTGAATATTACAACTGTGGACTCTTATCTTCTGCGTTCCAAGAAGACTCAGTTTGTTTTCTCTAAAACAACCCTTTCAGTAGCTGGAGGCAGTGACCTGTATTTCCCTTCACCTTGTTTTGTTTTTTTTTTTCCCCAGAAATACAGAATGAGAACATGGGGGGGGGGGAAAAACCCAGCCTGACATCATTGATTCCATGCAAGGGAAAGTTTGTAGAGAAACAGCCCTCTTATACCTAGATCTGAGAAGAGGAACACCCTTTTAATCACACAAAGTACTCAAGTAGAACAGAGCAGTAACATCAGTACTTATTTGAGTCCTAGCTGAGCACTAGTTCATTATTTATCTAATGAAATTCTTCTAGTGAACAGGATATTGTCATTTTCTTGTTTCAACCCATATTTTAGAGTACAGGCAGCTGTTATATTCTGGCTCAGAAGTTGTGTGCATAAGAACTGTTGGTCAGGAAGTTTCAGCCGTTCTCTTACAGAGGGAAATGAATGAAAGAGAATCCTATCTCTTCTCTTGTGATGCTGGTAGCATTGAGAATTAAGGGGGAATGACTGGGGTGTCATCTCATTTACAAAGCACTGTGAGATCCATTTGCAGGTGACACACTGCAAACACAAGCAATTAGCTCTCTTGAGTGTCAGAGGAGTAATGTGAGGGAGATACTTTTGAAAGCCTTGTATGCAAATATTTTAAATAAAATTATCTGAAACTTCTTTATGCAGACAACCTTCTCAAGTTTCCTTAGTTTGCCCAGCTGACAGACAGCACATCACGGATTATCAGTTTTGCCAGCTGCTGGGTGAAGGGTACTGGAACTGTATCAGTACTTTCTGTTTTCAGGAAAAGCAAACACTCAAGTTTGTCTTTCTCACCAGTGTTAAATCTTAATGTCAAATGGCTTGTTAGCTTCTGCAGACACATAAACTAAATTCCCTGTAGTCAGAGCGCCTGGCTTAAGAGCTCGACCAGGGGATTGCAGCGCACAATGTTGTAAGAGGCTGTTGTGTGTTAAAAGATATGGACTGACAGCCAAAAGATAGGGTTTTTAATCTGTTTTTCTCTTATTTTTCTGAGTTTCTTTCAGTAGTGTACTTGTGGATGTTCCTGTGTGAAACATTTAAGATTTGTCTTTTCTTCCCCAAAACCCCCTCAAGCCCCTAAAGTGCAAGAGTGAAACTCCAGTTTCAATAAGCAAATCTCAAGCAGTTCTCCTCTGCATTTGTTAACATACGCCGTATTGGTAATAAGAGTGTGGCTGCTAGGGACTGTATGTGTTCAGAAGCAGAGCTGCACACCAAAGTGCAGTGTATGAGGGGTTCATTAGCGTGCCATGAGCTAGCTGAAGGCTTGTGAACCTTGCTTGAGACCCTACAAGAGACTTTAGTGAGGAAAAGTTATTGTTGGCTCTGAGTTGAGGTGCGTCTTTCACCCTTAGTAAATACAGATATGTTTTCTTTTCTCTTAGGCTTGCTTTACTTAGGATAAATTATTTTTTGCTGTGCACTGATAAAGGCTTGGTCTTGCTCTTATAGCTATTTATTTCCGTAAGCACCTCGGTCAGAACATTATTCATTGCAGATTTTTCTTTGCAAGAACTAGTTTGGGAAGAAAAAGAAAACAAATAGAATTTATATATATAATATATCTAATTTTTACAGTGTAACACTTCATGCATTCCATAAATATATGTGGAATGTATGCATTCTATAGCATTGAGATTTTTCTTTTCTCCTTTATCAGCTATATCTCAAGCAGGATTAAAACAAGATCAAAACAAGAGCTCCTATTTTTAGCATTTATGGTTTCAAAACTAAATTCCAGTATAAAGTTATTGCAGCTGCATCCTTCTATGACTAAAAATATACAGATCAGTAAAGCAGAAAGCAAACAATAACAAATAGTGGAAATTAAAACATAATATATGTATTACAGATTGGAAGAAAAAGTGCCTGGAAAGTGCTGAGCAATGTTGTGCCAGCTGCAGGGCCTAGCCTGCTGTGTGCATATTGCAGGTGCTCAGAGACCCTTAGCATGGCCACAAGGCACTGCAGCAGAGCTGCTGTGTGGGCCTTGTGTCACGCATAGCAGCCGTGTTGCTCCTGCTGCTGGTAGGGGCTGAAGCTCATTAGTGAGAGTACATAGCGCTCTCTGGTCACAGGTATGTGACACTTAAATATCTCTGAAGTACTACCACTGCTCCTCTGTCCACCCCATGCCCCTTCCCTGAAGATGGCTAGAAAACCTGCCTGTTGCACACCTGACTTGCGGAAGATGCTGGCTCTCCCCCTGCTCTGACCTCCCCGCGCCTGGTGGTGGGCATGTACCCATGACCTGCAGCTCTGCTCCAGCCACTGGTAATGAGCCCTCTGCTTGCTCTGGGCCCTGCCAGTAGCAGGCTTTTGGGACATGCACAGTTCCTGCTCCAGCAGCTTGTAGCTGGGACCCTTACCTGCTCGAGCAGTTGGCATGGTTTGCCCAGTCTCCCCAGCAGCTGGTGTCACAGGCTGAGGATGCCTGCACCCTGCTCAGACTCCTGGACCTGGCACCCAGCCTGTTTGCACTTGCTCCAGCAGCAGTGAGCCCTCGCAACACCTGTGTGGGAGAGAGAGTGAGGCCACAGAATGAAGATTTAGTGAGAAGATAGGGCAAGCTCAGTGATCGTGTGCAGGGCTGCATAAGGCAAGCGTGCTGGCTACTGATACTCCATACGTGACAGATCCCTTCTGTATCTTTTTGTCTACTCCTGCATTTTTTCCAGACTCACTTCTGCTGCACATTCCTTCACCATTTTATAACCTGCTGTTGCACTCTTTCCCCCCCTTCCCACCCTTCAACCCTGGTTTGCCTTGGTTTTAGTTGCCAAGTCCAGGTTGGTTCCTCTTTGAAATGATGCCCCTGGCCTCTTAATAGCCCATCAGTTAGCATGCCTGTTTATTACTGCCTGATATTGCTCATCTCTCAGAGCTGTGTCTGCACTGTGCTTACTGCCCTGCCTCTCCTTCTCTTTATCTTATTTGATACAGTCTTCAATCAGATGGACTTGAAGGCAAAAAAAAATGTGCTCCCTTCATGCACCCCCTAGAAACCATCAGGTGAGGAGCATAATGGTGATTTCTTGCAGCAGCTGATTACTTGAATTCATTGTCTCCATTAGAAGACCATGCTAGCAACATTTTTATTTATTTTCCCTCTCTAATATGCACACCTGTTTTAAAAATAAAAACGAAAGTGTAACCTGGATTCTATCTTTTGTGGTCATGCTCCAGTCATAGATCAGACTTAGAGACCTGCTGCTGTCATCTGCTGTGGGGCTGCAATCTCATGTTGGCTTATCCTGGTGCAATATTAGGTCAAAGAGCAGAACTATATCCTCTCTCATATATGTGATATTTGATTCTGGTCCAGAGAGAGGTGGTGAATGGAGTTAGATCCAGCTGTTGACCAGTCACTAGTGATGTTCCATAGGGGTCAATATTGGGGCTCATCCTGTTTAATATCCTTACTGATGGTTTGGAAGAGGGAATTGAATGCATCCTCATTAAGTTTGCAGATGACATGGAGCTGGGATGAAGTGCTGATCTGTCTGAGGGTAGGAAGGCCCTAGGGAGGGATCTGGACAGACTGGATCACTGGGCTGAGGCCAGTGAGGATGAGCTTCAACAAGACCAAGTGTCAAGTCCTGCATTTCAATTACAAAATCCCTGTGCATCGCTATGGCCTTGGGGCAGAGTGACTGAAAGATTGTGCAGAGGAAAAGGATCTGGGGATGTTAGTTGGTAGCTGGCTGAACATAGCCAGCAGTATGCCCTGGTGGCCGAGAAAGCCAGTGGCATTCTGGCTTTTATCAGAAATAGCATAGTCAGCAGGACTAGAGAAGTACTGTACTCCTACAATTTGCACTGGTGAGGCTGCACTTCAAGTACTTTGCTCACTTTTGGGCCCCCTGCTACAAGAAAGATGCTGAGGCCCTAGAGTGTGTCCAGAGAAAGGCAGCAATGCTGATGAAGGGTCTGGAGCACAAGTCTTACGGAGAGCGACTCAGAGAACTGAGATTATGAAGTCTGGAGAAAGGGGAGCTTGCATAAGACATTCTACAAGTACCTGAAAGGAGGTTGTGGCGAGGTGGGGATTGGCCTCTTTTGTTAGATAGTCAGTGGATTAGGATTAGAGGGAATGGCTTTAAGTTGTGCCGAGGGAGATTCATGTTGGATATTAAGAGAACACTCAGAGTGGTGAGGTGTTGGCTGCCCAGGGAAGTGGTGGAGTCACCATCCCTGGAGGTTTTAAAGAAGCAGGTAGATGTTGCTCTGGGTGATGTGATCTAGAATGGTCATCATACGCAAGGGTTGATGGTTGCAGTAGATGATATTAGTGATCTTTCCAACCTGAATGATTCTATAATTCTATATCATAGTTATTCCGTGTGAATCATGTGTGTTCTTGTCATCTATCAGATAACTTAGCACTGGGGAATGAGTAAAATGACCTGGGTTCTCTGTTTTATGGCTTCAGTAATACAATATGAAACTCAATATTAAAACAGTATTATAATTTTTGTATGCTGTGGTATGCTTGAAGTTACTTATTGAGAGTCCACAAATGATTCAGAAGTTTCTAAATCTTTTCTCTCTTTATTTTGTTCTTTATTCTGTTCTTTTTATGCAGAGCCTCCACCTGTGATTCAGGTTCCTAACAATGTCACAGCTATCCTTAGGGAAGGAGCCATCCTGACCTGCCTGGTTGTAAGCACCATGCGTTACAATCTTACCTGGCAGAGAAATGGCAGGGATGTGAGGCTCCAGGAGCCCCTACGGATGAGGGTGATGAGCAATCTATCTTTAGAAGTGAAAGCAGTACAGTTCACAGATGCTGGGAAGTACAACTGCATAGCTTCTAACAAGGATGGCTCTACCATGGCGTCTGTCTTCCTTACAGTACAAGGTAACTGTATGTTAAGTACATTCTGACATGTTTTTAACTTACTTTATCTTTATTCTGAGTTTCTCTTGTAGTAACTTCTGCATTTTATGTTTGTTTATGAAACCACTTAGGGACTAGTAGAAAGTAATGTAGCTCTTCCTTGATTTAAAATACTGGTGTGAGCCACCAACGAGCACTAGTGTTCTTTGGGAGACTGTCTTGTGGTATGTGCCTTGGTGAACCATGGTTTGGTACTTCAGTGGTTCCCGACCCAAGTTTGCTGTAGAGCTGACTGGATCCTGAGATATCTCTGTTGTTAGTGTCTCCTAAAGTGTGGAGGGAGAGTTGCACACAGATCTTGTTCTTGTTTGTGTACACACACAGGTAGTTAAACTGCTAAGAGTTTGTGTTCTTCTCTAGTATTTATATCTTTTTATAATGGAATAGTACTTCTAAGTGTCTATTTGTATTGTTTTATCTGTCTCAGGTAATTCTGTACAAGCTAAGAACTAATCAGAACTTTACAAGGAGGTTGGTTTTGTAAGAGCTCCTAAAATTTGACAGGACTGAAAAAGATGGCATGGGTTGAGACACCAAGCAAGCTGTGGGTCCACGCTGTTGCTTTTCGTCAGGAAAAAAATTCTAAAAAATGACACAAAAATACAGTAATTTCCCTTGGAGGCAACAATTATAAAAATTGGAAGTACTCCAGATTTGTTCATTATTGCCTTGGTTGTGTGGAAGTCTGAATCTGTGCATATTAGCATCTACTCACTGCATATAAAAAAAGAACTGCAGAATGTCTTAGAAAACCACCCTGCCCTGTATTTTTAGCTTTTGGCTGTCTTGATAAATGACTAAATGTCTCTTAAATAGCTGCATGCAGAAGGTGAATGGTGTCAGGATGATTGTATGTGCTATTGTTACTTTATTTTGCTTGAACCAAATGACTTCCTTCAAATTCTTGGAGCTATTCTGATGTGCAATTAACTGTGTCATGAATAACTCTCCCTGCTTGTTAGGATCTGGAGCAGTGTTCAAAGTAATGATCTATATTTGGCAGCAGAAGAGTAAAGAGTGGCTTAACATAAGAAAAAGAAGCCTTAAAGGTTGCAATTTCTTCCTTCTTAAGAATGAAAAGTACAGTCTTATTAATAAATTGAGATAGATTCATACTTGATGTAATTACAAGTAATTCAGAATGTCATTAAATTTATAGTGAATCCATTTGTTGTTGGGACAGATCCAGCACAGATCTCTGAATTTTGGATTAAAAGGGAATAAATGTTGCTTTCACCCTCCTTTTTCTTTCTGGAATAGGAGTTAAGGCAGAGAACAAATTTAGCTCTAAAAATAACCCAGTGTTTTACTACAACCCATGTGAGTACATAGAGAAATGTTTGTTTTGAAGGTTTCTAGTCTGATAATGCTCCTGAAAGGGAATATTAATCCGATTTTTATTTACCTTTTAGTTGTGCTGCTGTACAAAGACAGACCAAAACTTTAATTAAACTTGCCTTTTTTTCCCCAATTACCTGTCCAACATTACCCATTAATTGTTCTTCACTAACACCAAGTACAACAAAATGAAGACTGTGTTAAAAGTTGTGCTTTTTTGTTGAATGGCAGCCTGCTGCCCAGAGCAGGCTGAAAAATCACTGGTTGCTGTTTTAGAGCGTAGTCTGAGCTTGTTAGGACTGCATTGATGCTGAGTCAGTGTTCTGCCTAACTTTGAATTTTGGATGTTTTGTGGTGGCAGCATAGTGCAAATTGTTCAAGTCCTCTGAACAAATTGATTTATATGGGAATATAAAAGAATTTGTAAGGGCATTCTCTGCTCTTGCAAGCTGAAAATGGTTTATCAGGAGTATGCTGCAGCCATGTGAGGCTGTAGCTTGACCAGGAGTGTGAAACTTTAATCATCACATTATCTTTTCAGTGATACGTTCTGGGGATGTATTCCTCAGTGATGAGGAATATTTCATGACCATGTAACCTTTCTATTTCCAGTTTATAGATGAAATATTTGTTTCCTGTATGCATACTTGTAGGATTGAATTAATACACTGTTTTGTTTTGATAGCTTGATGTTTAATTCTTGATGTTTTTACTTACATCATCTTTGATTTTGAGGAATGTAAGCTTTTACAATAGAAAAAGCCTGAATAACGAGGAGATTGATTTTGTAAGTAATTTCAAATATGTGATTAAAACAGATCCCTGAAATACAAGTGATAAATGCCATTCTATTGGCAGTTTTGATTTTGCATGTTTTCTGGTGTGTATGAGTAAGAGTAGACAGTTGCAGATATCTTTTGCTTCTACAACAGTTATGTACGGAAACTTGTAAGGCTTTTGGCCATGCTACTGTTGGGGAGAAGTTTGTTTGTGGTGGTACGTTGAAAAAAGTGAAGCATCTTTGAGCATCAGTCTTATGGGGTGCCTTTGAGACACTGCAGTGCTAGCTGCTGCACATTTGAATTTCCCACAGCCACCTTTTCTCCAGGCTGAACAAGTCCAGCTCCCTGAGCCTGTCTTTGTAGGGGAGGTGCTCCAGTCCCCTGATCATCTTTGTGGCTCTCCTCTGGACCCTCTCCAACAGCTCTTTGTCCTTCCTGTTTTGGGGGCTCCAGACCTGGACACAGTACTGCAGGTGGGGCCTCACAAGAGCAGAGTAGAGGGACGATCACCTCCCTGTCCCTGGTGGCCACCCCTCTTCTGATGGAGCACAGGATACCATTGTCCTTCCTAACCGCAAGGGCACACTGCCAGCTCATGTTAAGCTTTTCATCCATCAAGACCCCCAGGTCCTTCTCCGGAGGGCTGCTCTCGAGGACCACTCCTTTCAGTCTGTATGGATGTCTGGCATTCCTCCAGACCAAGTGCAAAACCTTGCACTTTGCCATGTTGAACATCATTAGGTTCATCTGGGCCCACCTTCCAAGTCTGTCGAGATCCCTCTGAATGGCATCCCTTCCTTCCACTGTGTCAACCGCACCACTCAGCTTGGTGTCGTCAGCAATTACTGAGGGTGCACTCGATTCTGTCATTGATGTCATTGATAAAGATGTTAAAGAGCACCGGTCCCAAGACAGACACCCAGAGGATGCTGCTCATTACTGGCTCCACCTGGACACAGAGCCATTGATGACCACCCTCTGTCTGTGGCCTTTCAACTGATTTCTTATCCATCAGGTGGTACACTCATCAAATCTCACAAAGCATAGGAGTGTTGTGTACTTAAAGGAACAGACAGATGCACTTGTAAGTTGACTAATAGCCTTTAGAGCAAGATTAAAAAAATAATCATTATATGCATATGTGACTTGGCCCAGCCAATGCCCTGGTAATTCTCAGATGCATCTCAGACCAGGAGCAGAAAGCAGAACTGAATGAGCACAAGAGGACTTCAGCATGCTTGTGAAGCTGTGTACATTTGGAATCAGGAAAGAGGAATCTTGGGAAGGACACCACCCGTATGGATAAAAGGCAAATTGCTTCATCTTTAACTCTGTTGCCTGAATTTTCCGAAGTCTTTTCTCTGAAAAGCAATAATAGAGAAGGAGGAAGAAGAGGGAGCTGGGCTTGTTCAGCCTGGAGAAGAGAAGGCTGCGAGGAGACCTCATTGCAGCCTTCCATTATTTAAAAGGGGATTATAAACAGGAGAGGAATCAACCTTTTACAGGGGCAGATGGTGATAGGATCAAGGGGAAAAGGTTTTCAGCTCAAAGAGGGAAGGCTTAGGTTGGATATCAGCGGGAAGTTCTTTACAGAGACAGTGGTGAGGAACAGGCTGCCTAGAAAGGTTGTAGCTGCTCCATCCCTGAAGATGTTCAAGTCCAGATTGGATGGGGCCCTGGGAATCTGGTATAGTACCAGTTCTGGAGGTTGGTGGCCCTGCCCATGGCTGGGGGTGTTGGAACTTGATGATCCTTGGAGTCCCTTCCAACCCAAGCCAATTCCATAACTCACCCTGCAGTGAACGACCTGCAAAGGGTCAGGTGGTGCCTGAGCAGCCACTCTGGAGTTCTCTACAACTCCAGAAAATCAGTAGGTCCCTGAGTTTGCCTTCTTCCCACTGCTGCGCCTCTTAAGAGTTTATCTGTCTTCACAGAACTGGTGGGGAAGAGTGTTTGCATTATTGACCTGTGATTGCTAAAAGTCTGGTTTTGAGCTAGCCTGAAGTTATTGTTCCAGAGTTTATTTTGTTAAAATCCCCTGGGAGTTATCCTGTGCGCTATAGAGGCAGGACAAATAAAGCTTTTTCATCTAGCAAAAAATCTCTCTCCAATTTCTATGTCTTCTGGATCATTTATCACAAATTCATCTAAATAAGTGATATTCTAAGTTTTTTTTATGTTTAGACTGTACGTAGCAGGAGAACTTCAAACTGCATCAATAAACAAGGGAAGAGCCACTGGTGTCATCTGTCTGGACTTCAGTAAGGCCTTTGACGCAGTCACCCAGAACATCCTTCTCTCCAAATTGGGAAGATGTGGATTTCATGGGTAGGACTTCAATGGATGAAGAACTGGCTGCAGGACTGAAGCCACAGAGTGGTGGTCAGTGGCTGTGTCTGGGTAGAGATCAGAGATGAGTGGCGTCCCCAGGGGGTCAGTACTGGGACTGACTCTTTAATATCTTCATTAGTGACATCAGCAGGATTGAGTGCACCTTTGGCAAGTTTGCAGATGACACCAAGCTGTTTGATGTGGTCAGCACACCCAAGGAGTGGGAGGCCATTCAGAAGGACTTAGGCTTGAGCAGTGGACCCAGGTGAACCTCAGGATGTTCAACAAAGCTGAATGCAAGGTTTTGCACCTAGCTTGAGGCAACCTTCACTACCAATGCAAACTGGGGGATGAAAAGATAGAGCATGGCCTTGCCAAAAAGGACTTGATGGTAGTTTTTGTATCCCCCTCTGCCTTGCCAGTACTCTTAAGTAATAAAATATAGAAAGTTTGAGGTTTACACAGCCCCACCTGGAAAAACTAAGGTATGTCTATAAAACTTGGGAGTTGTACAAGAACTTGTTGACATAACTGTGGTCATACAGAACTCCAGAATCTGAGGAAATTTAACTTTTCACACCAAAACTACAGTTCCTGTATAACTAGAAATAGAGCTTTGTCATAAACATCTGCTCCCTGAGTATCTTGATAGTTGGAAGTGCACGGAGATCAGTTCAACTTGAGTGAGAACGGGTTGAAACTGACAGGAACCACTAGGGAACAGCTTGGACCCATGGAAGGTACTCCATCTGTTCTTAGCCAGAATCTGGTTTCAGAAAACTCTGAGGATGAAATCAAACTTTTTTTGGGGGGGAGGTGAGGAGGTAGGGAGGGGGAACTTGCAGCAAGTGTATGCAGGCTTCTAGGGTGATTCCATTCTTGCATGATGATTCATCTAGGTACATTTAAATAGTTGCTCTTATTCAGTATTGTTACATTATGTGCCCAGTGAACAACTGGAATTTTTGCTAATGAAAGCATTAAAAAAGCATTTAAAAACAAAACCAACAACTCAGCTACTTATACTGAATTAAAAAAAAAAAAGTATTTGCTGTCCTTTTTTATGTTAAGTTTAACTGCTTATAGTGATCTAAATGAACATTAAGGCCAAGGAAGTTTACAAACATGAATGCTTCAGATACTGAAGTCTCCTTGCTGACCTTTGTTCTCTTCAGAAGTGTCATCCACTGTCTTTGATAAATGTTACTTCCACCTTCTTTTAGTTTCTGATAGTTCTTGTCCGACAACAATACTGCATTGACAGTGATTTATTGTCAAAGCACAGTGGATGATTTGACCATTTGAAGCAGTTTCCTAGTATTAGCATAAGCACAGACCTTCCCTAAAACTAGAGCATGTTGTCCCATGGTAGGGTTTACAGTGAAACAAAAATAGCTGAGAACTCTGTACACATAATCAATTACTTGAAGACAGTCCTCTAAGTTGCACGCACTTTTTGCCTTTACCTGCCCTTCATGTCTGGATGTAATCCCAGCACTTAGGAATCTGTGGCTCTGTCCTCCTCTGGTGCCATTCCTGCAGGGGGGTCCCCTCCCTCTAACAAAAATGAAACTGTGGGTTGCTGGCTATGAATATAAGAAAGGGACAATATAACTGCATCTGTGTTTTGTTTTACAACTCTGTGTAAATTATTTGCTGTTTATTACTTAACATTCTCTTCTTTGGCAGTGTAACTGTGTGGTTTTACATGTGTTTTTACAAAGGCTGCAGGACCTTCTGCACACTTGCTCATTTTATTAATGACTGAAACCATATTCAGGAGTCCTGGCATTTGAATCCTGCTTCCCCCAGGCTACTAGGTGACACAGTGCAACAAAACACTTCCTCAGAACAGCAGCGACATTCTCTTGAAAGGGGAGGGTTTGTGTGCTTAACCTTGTGAATGAATTTTCCTGAGATAATATTCATGAAGTTCAAAGCAGAAAACATACTGCAAATAATTCAAATAAAAATGTACTAAAATGATTGAATAAAAACACGGACATGACTTGTATGCTAACGTTACCTCTCATGCTTTAAAACTACTTTTGTGTTCCGTGGGAAACTTGCTTTCAGATTCATTGAGATGCATTGCAGGACCACTCAGTCTGTGCTGTGATCATGGAGGACAGTGCTATTAAGTGCACCTATGCAGTTACAGTGCAAGTCAATTACTGTGTGTTACTTATTTGACCTACAAAAACACAAGGGTCTTAAAGTCAGCAGTGTGTTGCGATGGGTGATATAATATCCTTAGGCTTGCCTGTCTCTGCTTCCCAACTGTGTACTACTTTATATGTAAAGTACTACTTTGCACGTAACCCCTTACATGTACAAAGTGATGAGATCTTCTACTCTTTTTTACCCTGGATTTGATGTTTGAGCATTTGAAAATCATTTACTTTCTCATTATCTCAGTTCTTCCATCAGTGATAGGCACTAATCCCCTCTCAGTAAGAGCACTGAGGCTGAGGGGAGGAAGATGGTTTTCCAATCTCTGTTGCAGTACCACGTCCTTATAAGTTGCTGAAGCACACAGCACTCAGAATCTGCTTCCTGTCACCCCTGGGCACAGCACTCCGCTCTGCAGCTGGGGGAAGCAGTAGATAGGCCCTGCCTCCCCGTGGGGTCCCAACAGTATGTTTGTGTTGGCACCTTTTTTAGCAACTGCGTTCCACCATAAACTTGGAGAAAAATCTTCCTTCCAGCAACGATAACCCAAAGGGGCATACTATTAATTGCTCCAGGTAAAAAAATTGGTAGCTGCTTGAGCTCTGGCATTTCTGGGCTGTGCCCATTGCGCTGGAGAGCCTGTTCTATGCCCACCACCCTGTGGGGTAGAAACTCTTCTTAGCCCACAGCCTGACCTTCCCCTGATGCAGCTCCATGCCATTCCCTCAAGCCCTGTTGCTGTCAGGCAGTGAAGCAGCAGTTGCTGCTATGAATTGCTAGTTTTTCATATATTGGGTGGTGTGGAACTTTTTCTTGTCACTCTAAGTAGGCAAAATGGTAAATACTGTAGAAGAAAATGTCAGTTGTCACAGGAAACTGTTTTAGTGGTCCTTGACCACTTGAAAAAAATCAGTCCAAGGATATAAGTGGATGAATTCTGTGATGCTCATGAGTCTCTCTTTTTGTGAAAATGCAGCTGAAATCCATTCTTACTTCTTTCTGACATTGATGTTGATGACTCTGTTTAGTTCTGGGTGGGTTCATGCTCACATCTGGGAGATTCAGTGTATGCATCTCAGAGCAAAGCAAACTAGCAGCATAAGAATTCATGTGACCCCCGTAGCCCGAATCCTGAACTTTTTTATAAAGGCTTGTATGTTTTATATGGAAGAGCTGGTATGCTGTGGTAGAGAAAAAGAAGAAAATAAGTTCTGAAATAGGATTGCTAATTCAAGAAATGGAAACTCTTTGAATAGTGCTGTAAGTGGAAGAGACTTCAACAAAAGCGTTGTTACCAGATTGATCATGTTT
This sequence comes from Lagopus muta, assembly GCF_023343835.1. Classification (NCBI taxonomy): domain Eukaryota; kingdom Metazoa; phylum Chordata; class Aves; order Galliformes; family Phasianidae; genus Lagopus; species Lagopus muta. Next base: position 29,234,627 of record NC_064437.1, on the reverse strand, counting down.
TAATGCAGTAATTGGCCTTCTGATATAATTCATGTATGTCTGATGCTCATTATTTGAGTTTAGTGGAGGCAGCTATAGGAGAACAATGATGATCACCTTCATCAGAAATAAAGTGGTGGTTATGATGTGTAAGTTCTTACAAACCGCATCATTTTAATTTTTATTTTTCATTTCTTTTAATAGAACCACCTAAGATTGTCATTTCACCTAAGGATCAGACTTTTACAGAAGGCTCTGAAGTGTCTATCAGGTGTTCTACTACAGGTTATCCAAAGCCAACAGTAGTATGGACACACAATGAAATGTTTATCATTGGTTCCAACAGGTAAGGACTATAGCTTTGCTTTCTCCTTTTCCTTTTTTTATTTGTGTTTTGAAGAATGCCAAAATATTCTTTCTTTCACGGGAGCGTTTGAGCTTTGGAAAAAAAGTACTTTGACCTTCGTCCTTATAACTCTATGATTTCAATTATCAATAAAATAGAAATACTATGATTACTTTCTTTAGAAGTTTTCTACAGGATTAAACTCAGTGTTCTTTACAACATGTGTTGGTATCCTCTGGCAGAAATATTACTACAACTAGTAATAAGATAAAGACAGCAGTATCTATTTGTAAATTATCTGGTGATACTTTTGGAGCGTGTGTGGAATAGTTTTTCTGTTTTCTTTAACTAACCATTTTGGTTGGTTCCCTGTGTATTCTCAGGTATAGATTGACCCCAGAAGGCACCTTGATCATAAGACAGGCAATTCCAAAAGATGCAGGTGTTTACGGTTGCTTGGCAAGTAACTCAGCTGGGACAGAGAAAGAGACATCTATTCTTACATACATCGGTAAGCAAAAGAAGTAATGAAATGAAATTAAAAAGCAAACTATTACAGCTTCAGAGTGGTAATCTGTAGAACTGTGCAGAACATATTTGTAGAAATTTTCTGAAACTCCAGAAGAACAAAACATGGTAGAGTAGACTTGCAAAACTGAGTAGGTCTTTAGAGAAGGAATAATTTTCTTCTACCTTCCTGTTGTGTTCTTAGCCATGGAGTCCTAGTCCAAACCGTACCCTCTAAACACTATGCTGTGTATTAACAGCAAAGTGCCAAAATTCTTAATGACCAGTCTTCAATTGGAGAGGGAGAGAAAGTTTCTTTTCACTTTTTAAATGGTCAGAGTCTTCCAGTTCTTTCCTTACATGCCTGCATATTCTATATATGGTTCAGGTATTCTGATATTCCAAACTCTACTTTTCTTATATTATTTTTCTATCACCTTACATGATTTTTAAGCCTGCTTGACTTTTAAGGCAAATATGTCTTACGTAACTGCAGAAGATTAATCTTTTATCATTTGCATCTTAAAAATGACAGACATTTTGGATGAGGAATTAATTTGTTCCTTGTTTCTTTTTAGAGGGCCCAACAGTGACCATAGTTCAAAGTGAAATTCTGGTTGCCCTTGGAGACACAACTATTATGGAGTGTAAAACAACTGGAATCCCACATCCTCAAGTTAAATGGTTTAAAGGTACACTTCTTTGTGTTTGATTTACTTTGGCTTAGAGCATGTTGAAGTGACTTTATTTTTCTCAAAAGTTTTATGTATTATTCAAACAGTGACTGACGTGAAATTCTCTAATTTAGAAGATAGGGCACTTAATATCAAGGATGTGAGATCTCAATTCTGTTTAAATACAGTGAATGAACTTACAGTAATTAAAAAGAAAAAAACTGCACATCTCTTGACTCAGCTTGTTTCATGCTTTGTCATAAAATGTTTAGCTATATGCTACAAAAACTGCAAAATGTCTTTCTGCACATGGACACATTCTGAACATTACTCAGGAGTATCCTGGCTCCTACTTGAGAGGTAGCAGAGTTGTTTTCCTGGTTTTGTAGGATGGCGTGGAGCTGGCAGACAAGCGACTTCCATAAGTAGCTTCTAATGTGAGAAGGAGAAATACAACTTGGCTGTCCTTATACTGTCCTTATACTGATGTCTATCCAAACCTACTTAACTTTGCATTTCTCTTGTAAAATAAATATAAATAAAATTTGATTGTATCTAGTGCAGTAATGATTTTTCCCACTGAGTTGAATGATTATCTGACTATACTTATCTGTTGAATGAATACAGTTATGTTGTGAACTAATCTCAGACTTGGACACAATTTTGTTAGAGTAATTTTGATAAATACCCTCTTTATATTTCAGTTAACTTTTTTTCTGTCTAAACTTAGGTGACTTAGAGTTGAGGGCATCAGTGTTTCTCATTATTGATACTCATCGGGGTCTTTTGAAGATCCAAGAAACACAAGAGCTGGACGCTGGTGATTATACCTGTGTGGCTACCAATGATGCAGGGAGAGCTTCTGGAAAGATAACCCTAGATGTTGGCTGTAAGTAGCAAGTAGTTTGCAACTACACAATAAGTGCTCTATTTCAGTGTTTCCTTATGTGATCAACAGTGTCTTATTTATCTGAACTCTTCTCACAGTTATGCAAGTCTTTGAAAATTGTATGTGCTGAGAACACCTTTTTGATAGAGTTCACTGAGCTAAATTTCCTTATGATACTTGGATTTCCAACATTCCTTCATTCTTTCTTCTTTTGCAAAGCACTGAATTTACAAAGAGGAAGAGAGAGCCAGAGAAGGAGGAAAGAGTTCAAACCTCAACCTAACATAGTTCTCATGTATTCTCATGAATGTATTTCATTTGTGTTACAGTGTAAATTTACTGAAACTTAGTCCTCCCTATTCTTTTCCTGTTTCTTTCTGCTTCTGGCCTTTAAAATGCATATTTTTGTTAGACATGTACGCTTTCTGAAGCAATGGACAAAGCTGTTTGAAGGAAAGGAGAATCCTACACACCTGAACGCTCACATTCTTTGGGAAAGGGTGGCTATATCTCTTTTTTTTTTTTTTTTTTTTTTTGTGATATTTAGCCCATTTCTGAACACTTCGTTATTCATGAAGAGCATACTAGGTTGTGTTTGCATAATGTTGCTTGAATTGGGAATCTGTTGTTAGGAAAACAATAATGTGTAGTAGGATGTAAATGAAGGCTGCAGTATTGTAAGCAGAACACTACTGTCATGATGAAACCCCATATTCACTTTATGTATTTTTTTCTGTATTTTTTCCAGCTCCCCCAATTTTTACGCAAGAACCGAGTGATGAATCTGTGGATATTGGCTCAAATATCACACTGCCATGCTATGTTCAGGGTTACCCAGAGCCAAAGATTAAATGGAAGCGGCTGAGTGGCGCTTCCCTTTTCTCAAGACCACTTGCTGTTAGTTCCATCAGTCAGCTCAGAACAGGAGCTCTGTCAATTAATAGTAAGCAGACTAAATTTTTAAAGAAAATATGCTAGGGGGAAATACAACATATGCAATGGATTTAAATTATTATACTACTGTGTAGAACAGTTAACTTTGAAAAAAAACCCAGATTTTATTAGAGATTATGTTTCTGATACTGATTTTGTTGCTGTTGAGGTGCATTGTGTTCCTGTGAGTTTGTGAATTCACTTGTGATTGGTCTCTGGCTTCACTCTGGTTTTCACTTCATTGGAATAATTACACTTTTGTTTAAATAAATGTGCTTTGTGGTCTCTGTTAATACCGAGGAGTTGTGAATTTTATTTTATTCTTTTTCTCTCTCTTTTTTTAACTCTTTTTTCTCTCTCTATTTTTTTTTTTTTTTTGTTTTTAAAAGTGTTTTTAAATTTACTGCTTTAAGTAAGTCCTAATTTGGGTAATAGCTAGGAATTCTGCAAGTGTCTTTGCAATTTCAGTTCTCTGGAGGATTTTGGTCACCCAGACACTAAATGATATTATTCTGTTTTCTTAGTTTTTATGCCTTTCTAGAACTTAACAGAATAAGTGAAGTAATTTCTGTATAGAGTATGTAAAGCAGAATTATGTATGTGTTACATGCCTATAAACATGCAGAGACAATACTTTATGTAGCGTAAGCAGTGTTCCACGGAAAATGCGCTGTGCAACAGTATATGCATGTGTGGACATGTAAATACGAGGTATCATTTGTACACAGTAGTGTATTTGTATTAAAATATATGCAATATATAAAGTGCTGAAAAGTATCATATGCGTCATATCTTTTCAATCAAGTACTCGTAGTCATTATTTCCATCCTTCCTGAGAGAGGAAAGGGAATGATCTGAAAAAAAAGAATATAGTGTAATTTCAGCTGCTGCAATCTGATCTCTCTTTTTTTTTTCTCCTTCTGAAGATTTGTGGGTTAGTGATGAAGGAACTTATGTCTGTGAAGCTGAAAACCAGTTTGGGAGGATTCAGTCACAGCCAGCCACAATCACAGTAACTGGACTGGGTAAGTCTGGTTAATGTCAGTGATACAAGGGAAAGGTAAGACTGGCACCATTTCCATACATCGAATATGCTGGAATTGGTAACTTTTTTTATGATGAATAGGATGTTAATGTGTTACATACCTACACAGGGATATACCTGTGTTTGTAGCAATTCTTACACAAATGTAGTCAGCCACATAAAATAGATCGGAAGGTATTTGCATCAATTATTGTAATTGAATTCACTAAAATTTTCACATTCTAACATCTTTTTATCAGCTTACAGTAGTTCCATCTACACTTTGTAACATGGACCTTAAAAATGACGTATTCTGTGTTCTGTTTCTTATTGCTTAGCAAATTGATTAAAGAGTGAAAAATCACCACCATGATGAATGCTAATGATTTTTTATCACGTAATTAAAAAAACAAAGTAGCAGTGAACTTGCTTATGGCAACGCGTGGCTACAACTGGGAAGAAATCTTAGTGACCCAAGAGGACACTAAACATCCTGCTTTGACGATAACTGTGCTTTCAAGGAGTTGTTTATTATCTTGGGCAATTGGCAATAAAAGGAAAAATAATGCTATGGAGTATATGAAATTGTGGGAGAATAAGAATGGTTCTGTCTACCATCAAGGAAAACGTTGATTAACTTAAAACATGTGGTGAAATCTGTAATGCTGATAATGTTTGGTAAAGAAGAAGTTTTTACCTATTTAAAAGCCTCTTCAGTATTTTCCCACAAGTAAGGAAATATAACATCTCAGCTCTGTGTCCATGGGAATGTGAGCTTTCAGGGAAGTGCTGGACTGGATCATCTTCAGCCAGACAATGTCTTTTCTTTGCTGCTGCTCCTTAACCTTAGAATTATTGTACATGTGTTACTCCAACTTACTTTTCTTTCCTATGCTACTCAATCCTGTGGAATTTTTTTTCTTTCTCTGTCACTGACATTTCAGATACCAGAGCCTCATCTGGTATGTTTTGTCCTTAGATAAGTATATTGGCACTGTGCTGCTTTCTGTTGACTACTGTGGGGTTTTTTTTCCTTTTTTTTTCTTCCTCTGTAAATCGTATGGTTTTCATTGTAGAAAATGTTTCCTGCTCTCTATTTGCATAGTGCCTTGCATAAGCAGACTTCTGTCTGATACTGCTGCAAGTAAAAGTACTTGGCAGGGCTAATAATAAAAATTCGCATCCAGTACCTTACATAGATACATATATATTTAAATATATATAAAATATGTATTTTAAAAATTCTAATTCTTTTTTATTTCTTTTCCTTTCTTGTTTTTTTCTTTTTTTTTTTTTTTTTTTTTCTTCTTAAGTTGCACCTCTGATTGGAATAAGCCCAGCCACAGCCAATGTAATTGAGGGGCAGCAGCTCACTTTGCCATGTGTTCTGCTTGCTGGAAACCCCATTCCAGACCGGAAGTGGATTAAGAACAGTATGGTGGTAAGACTGTTCACTTTCTTACAAGATTTGTTGATATAGAAAATCAACAGCAGATGTTTTAAGCCATGGTAACACACTTATTTAATTTTCAGAGATTAATTTTCTGTAGATGTAGATGTAGTGATAGATTTTATGCCTACAAATAAAGGTCTGTCGTGAAATTGGATTGGCTCACTGAAAACAAGGATCCGGTGGCACTGCGGTGACTACAACTGACCAACACTGCTCAATGAAAGAGCTGCTGCCTGCCAAGGAGAAACCAGGTGGCTGTATCTGCAAGACAGAAGCTGCTTCTGAATGTCTCCTGGTGATGTCATTCACAGTACAGCCAATCCCCTTGAGAAATGATAGTTTATTAGTGTTTGAATCAGAGAATCACAAATGTTGGAAAAGACGTCCAAGCTCATTCAGTCCAACCACAAACCTACCATCAATATCTCCTTGCTAAGCCACGTCCCTTAGTACCACATCTAAACATTTCTTGAGCACATCCAGGGACGGTGATTCAACTATCTCCCTTGGCAGCCTGTGTCAGTGCCTCACCACTCTTGGAGAATAAATTCTTCCTAATAGCCAAACTGAACCTCCTGTAGTGCAAATTGAAGCCATTCCCTCTCATCCTATTGCTAGTTACATAGGAAAAGCGGCTGACCCCTACTTCACCACAGCTTCCTTTCAAGTAGTTATAGTGTGTAAGGTCTGTCTTCCCTGAGCCTCCTTTTCTCCAGATTAAACCATGCCAGCTCGCTCAGCCACTTCTTGTATGACAGTGTTTCTGTAGGGCTGGTCTTTGTTGCTGAGCTCTTCTAGCTATTGGTAAAGATCACTGTGAATTTTTAATATTGCTAGAGGGTGTACAGTTTTAAAAGAAACAAACTGTTTTTTTGCTGTAAGGTACAACTTTATGTTATCTTTTGCAGTGGATAATTTTAAGTGTTTCTGCTGCCAGTACATTAAAGAAAAATACAAGTCTAAACAGTGTCCCTAAAGGGTGAACGTATGGTTCAGAGCTGATCTCTTTTATGATGGTTATACCAAGAGTTTCTAGAAGTTTCTGACAACAGCAGTGAAAGTAATCTATTTATGGGAGAGAAACAAGTAGCTGCAATCAGGAGAGTTGATCTGTCATGACATGGGGTTATTGGAATTACAAATACAAAGTGCAGTAGAATAATTCAGCTAGGTTTGCTCTTGCTTTAGTGCATTATAAACTACCCTGGTGGTTGTATATGTGCTGTAGCCATTGTAGCCATTAATTTCACTCCAGCACTATATATGAGGTGCTACCAAAACTATTATTTGAAGTTAACTTTTTATAAAAGGTGGAAAGTAGAAAAAGCTTTAGTAAAATTCTCCGGGAACATAGAATTTTTTTTTTTAATGTGAAAGAGTGAAAAGAATAAAGCTGCAATGCATACCAAAGTAAATACTATCGAGTGTGTATTTACTTAGTAAAATGTTACATTACTCTTTTGGCAGCTGGTTCCCAATCCCTACATTAATGTTCGAAGTGATGGGAGCCTACATCTTGAAAGAGTTCGGCTGCAAGATGGGGGTGATTATACCTGCATGGCCAGTAATGTTGCTGGGACAAATAACAAAACCACTACTGTTAATGTGTATGGTAAGGAGCACGGTCTTGGTACTCTGTTCTGGCTGCAGGACGAGTGTGTGTGTCTTACTAACAGGAGATCTCTCTGGAGCTTTCTCATGATAGTTGTATTAACTTCTCAAATTTCCTCTTTATATTGATGTTACTTTGTAAAGTAATATTGTGGGAAATAGGCCAACTTAACAGGACAGAACTGAAGAATTGAGAATGTTTTTAAAATAAAACAAAAAATTACATCACTTTGTGGTCATAAAAAAAACCCTCATTTTGAATAATCTGCAAAGATCTGACTGTGCAGACTTGAGGTTTTTTAACAAAAGATGCAAGTGGGAATTTGCAAGAAAACCATCAAAAGCAGTGTTGGAGGCATTTAGAAACTGATACAAAGGAGCGCAACTTGTGAGAGAATTGCAATTAAAATAAATTGTGAGCTTGGCAAAACTTTTTTTTCTTTTCCTTAACCATATCAGAAACTAAGAGTTAGGCCTGTGGTAACCCATCTGTATTTCAGCTGTGGATACTTGTTTTAACTGTGTGTGGAGTCCCAGCTACTTCATGGTTAGCAGCCTGAAAGTTTCTCGTGTGTTGAATTAATCATGGGAGATTTAATTTAAGCTGAATTGAAGATGCTGGAACGGTGTTTTATGTTAACAATACCTGTTGTTTGTTAATGCAGAGAAACATTCAGTGTCTGATAAGGGTCTTCCATGTGAACATTAGTTTCTGAAATTTTTCAGAACTTGAGAACAGAAAGGAATATATTTTTATGCTTTTCTGAAAATCTAGTTCTTGTTATTACAAGCTGACCTTATCTTAAATATGGCCTTCTTTCTGTTGTGATATGAATTCCAGCTCAGTGAAGGAGGGGAACTGGGGTTTCTTGTCACCTCCAACTCTCGATTTTGTGTAGTGATCTATTGGTTTTATTCAAGTTCATCTAACAGCCCAATCCCTTCATACACCATCAGTGCACTTAGCTCAACTTTGTAGCATTTATTACAAAAATTAAATGTGCTTGGGGAGGAATTGGTTCTTTGCTTTCAAACCTTCACTGTTTAAAGGATGTTGTCTCTTGCTAAAAGTTGATTCAGCATCAAAAATCCTGAGCCTGTCCTCATGAAAGATGCAATATAAGATGGATTGTGTACAGTATTGATTCAGGAACTTAGCCTAAAACGTCTCCAGTGAGTAGTGTGAAAAATCCTTCCTGAAATCACTGAAATCAGCCTAATTGCCTACATTTAGTTTAAAACTATATGTGTCTGATCTAATGATCAACCTTTGGTTGACATGCTTCGTTATGAACAGGTATTTATTTTGTCAAAAAAAACTGGAGGAGAAGCTGGCAGGTCAATGCTGATTTGGGAGTTGAGAGAACAGGCTGAAAATTGCCAACTTTTGCAATCTGCATGAAGCAGTAATTGAGTATGAGAGTTTTATTGCATGAGTTGTACCAGAGTTTGAAATCTGTCTTTTACATGATTGTAATATTTGCATCTATTTTCAGTTCTGCCCATTATTCAGCATGGGCAGCAGATATTCAGCACCATTGAAGGAATTCCAGTAACACTGCCATGTAAAGCAAGTGGAGTTCCTAAGCCAACTATTACTTGGTCTAAGGTAATGTCTCATCTTTGAGCTGTTCATGGTGGAAGATGAATTGAAGATGTCTTTTAGATGTCCTAAAACTAGGCAAGAGGTGCAACCAAACATCTCTGCTGTGAGGGATCTGGAGATCTCTGCTTATTTGTCTGCTTTTGTTTCTGGCTTTGGTCTAGCCATACATCAAATTTCTCTTCTGTGAAAAGGTTTCTTTGCTTATCCCTGTAACTATATACTTTTCAATACTTCAGAAATTCTTAGTATTCTTGTTATAAGTTGGTAATTTTGGATTAGACAATTTGCCACAGACTGAAAGTTCATTTTTGTTTACGATTGCTTTAAAATGACTTTTTTTTTTTTTTTTTTCATGGAGGAGAATGTCTCTAATAATGGCATTTAGGGGTTAGCTGTGACTTTTCAGTCATGTCCTTGACAACAGGTTCACTGAGGAGGACCTCAACTTTTTTGAGAATGTCTGAAAATCAGGCTGAGATGGTTAGTTGTTTTTTTTTAGCATAATTTCTGGTAATAGTAGTTATTTAAGGTATGCTGTGAAGGCAGTATTGCTTCCGAAGTTGTGCTGATGTAATTGATTGAGACGTTATGAACAGCTTTGTTTAAAAGAAGCAGTAGGACAGATAACTATTGGTTTAGTAGGGAATGAAACACAGGAGGAATGAGGCGCAGTAGAAGATTTTTTCCTTTATTACTGCATATAATTTTCAGTATGGACAGAAACCAATATCAACATTATCTAAACTGATCCTTTTTTTTTTTAAGAATTAGGTTCTAGAAAATGTTTTTTCATATGAATATATAACAAAATAACATTTTTTCTGCATGAGAATCCCTTGCTTCTCCTATTTTTACTGCTTAGATACTAAACGAGTATGAAAAGTTAGCTGAAGTTGGTTAATTTCTATGGATAGAATTTCAGGGCCAAACTTCTTAGCTAATTCAAAATTTTTTTTGGTGATCTCAGCCATAAACATTAGAGTCCATAAAACGATAGAAGCAGTACTGTAATGTGGATTAAAATATTACTTGGTTTAGTCAGGCTTCCTGCACTTTGCAACATCTTCAGATCTGTGAAAAATCTAACTGAATGCTATGTTAAAAATACAGCAGTCTTCATACAATGTGCTGCAACAATGGGGTAGGCTGCTGCATTCACTAATAACTTCAATATTCCTTTAACAGTTTAAATGTTTTCATTAGATTTTCTTTCTACAAAATTTAGCTATTGTTGAATTAAATATTTGCAATTTGCTGTATTTTTGGAAATCCAAGGACTGTGGAATTTTTTTTTTTCTTTCTTTCTACAGAAGGGAGAAATAATTTTTCCCAGCAATGGGAAATTTTCCACGGGTTCTGATGGAAGTCTCTATGTAGTTTTGCCAGAGGGTGAAGAGACTGGGGAATATCTGTGTACTGCAACAAATGCTGCTGGTTACACTACACGGAAAGTCCAGCTGACTGTATATGGTATATATGAACTAAAATATAGTATCATTTTGATGATAATATGATTAATGTGCTTTGCAAGGCTTTTATGACTTCCAGTTATTGGTGCTATAATATAATGTATAGTTAGGTACTGGTTGTGAACTACCTCTACAATACAGACCTCAGTGTATGCATGAACTGTGTATATTAATTGCTGTCATGCTTTTTAGGCAGACAGTGCAGTCTTGTTGGTATTTGTAGTGTTACAAGTAGGCATCAATCAATGTCTGAGTTAACTGGGTGTAGAATGTTGGCATTACAGTGATTTATGGCAGCAAATCTATTGCAGGCATGTCTTTAAAAACAGGGCTGTAATGTTGTATACCTGACACACACACACAAAAAGATGTTGATCTGAACTATAAGTATTACATTTGTACAAGTATACATATTCACTTCAGCTTCTTAACATGTTCCATGTTGCAGTGAAACCTAGAGTATCCAGGCCTGGAGACCAGCAAGGGCATGGGCCTATAGAGATCTCAGTAATTAGCGGAGAAGATGTCACACTTTCATGTGAAGTAAAGAGCTTGCCACCTCCCATAATTACCTGGGCTAAAGAGACACAGCTCATATCTCCATTCTCTCTAAGGTAACAACAGATTGTAATTGTTTGATGAAAACAAAAGAAAAACAAAGTTGTGCCTAAGATTTTAAGATTTTGGAAGACTTTTTGATTATTTAATGATCAATTGGAAGATATGAAATTGTCCTTCAAGAGGACCATAGGTTTAAAAAACTTTCCAGACTGAATGCATATACTTCTCTGAAGGATGCAAAGTCTGCACATTGATGTACTGCAGTGTATGTTTGTACACAGTGACAGAACTTCAGTATTTGCTCTGAAATATGCAAGCTCGGGACGTCAGGGCAAGAAAGGATCCCGTCATATGTATACTGTAGTGGTGCCCAGAGATCCATGTAAACTGTGTCTAATCTAAAATCTTTATAAATACGCTTTACTTTTTTAAAGTACTTCATATTTATGCTCAGGAAAGCACTGTCTGTTATTCAGCTTAAGTCTGGAAACCCAGCAAAATAGAGATGACAATAAATGTTTGTGAATGCTTATGGGGGCTCAGTGTTTGCTATGCTTTGGATCCAGAACTCTTCTGATACTCTTGAAAATGGGACAGCATAGTAAAATGTTTGTAAAAAACACAGAATTGACAGTCTGAGAGACTGTGGAGGTGGGCTGCGAAGTTAGAGTTCTTTCATACTGTTTCAGTGTGATAGAAAAGAGAGGAGAAAGGGCAGTTGTCTGTGTGTGCTCAGTTGCAGTGCTGGGCACTGTCACAGGGTATGCTACTGCTTCCTGGTCTTCCAGCCACCTCAAAAGGAGCAAAGGCTGCAGCTACATTTGTAAATCAGGAAAGGATGATGCTGACAGGCGCATGCTGTAGCAGTTGCTGTAGCCATTGTCTAGCATGTCTCCATGATCCAAGTGAAATGTTAAGCAGTTGTACAGACCTGAAAGTGCACCTGTTTCTTTTGTGCCCAAATCTTGGCCTCGGATCCATCTCTCCCACTGAGTCTGCAACAGACTTATCAGCTGGTAGGTGCTGGCTGAGTAGTCTGTGCGGAACAGGCTTATGTATAGAGGGTTAATTTGGAATTAGTACTTTGTGTGGAATTTTCTGCTTTGTACTGCGAACACATTGCATGCATTAATGAACTGCATTCTTGGTCCACTGCTTGTCCTCATTTTACCTCAAGAGACAGATAAATTAGGCTACTTGCTCACTGTGGAGCCATCCAAGCTTTCCAGAGTAGCAGTGATCCAACTCAGCCCATTCCATAAAATTGTTTACAGATGTCAGCAACAGTTAGAGTGAGTCCAAACAAAATCATTTGAGACCACCGAAAGAGATGTTAGAAATGTGACCAGTAAGCAAAAGAAGAATGAAAGCAGAAGTGAAGAAACCTCTCTCAGGAAGCATTTGTAATAAATGGGCAAAGTAATGGGAGATGAGTTATCCCAGCAACCATATATATTTTGGAGTTATTTAAAAAAACAAGCATTGGAAAGATAGGAGCAAAAGAGGAGTAATTGTGATATCAGACGAATATCAATGGCCTGAAGGAAATGCACTTCACTTTCTTCCACTCGTCCCTTCAGCCTGTTGTATTCTCCAGATTCACCAGTGCCAGAGAAAAGATAAGTAGTGATACCACCAATTCCCACCAACTTTTCCTTAACTCTGTATATAACTTTGAGATCTGTTTGCTTCTTGTCAACTTCTAGCTGTTTTTTTTCCTTTCCTCCTATTTTCTTTTTCCTTTTTAACTGCTACGGAAGAAGAGTTCGGCTTAGTTGGCCAAGACTGTATCCTTGTACACCTGCATCTTGCAAGCCAGAGCTATAATGAAATTCAGTGTTACATCATTAATTATGTAGTCAGAAATAATGACAAATTCTCTAAGCTCCAGAACTAGTGGTTTTGAATCACAGTACTCTTCAGATCCCTCCTCACCTTCATCCTGAACCATCATGAAGTATTTTGACCATATTGAAGTAGAATCACAAGCTGTTTAACACAAACTTTCTGATTCTGCTGACCTGGGATGAGCATAAATCTGTGATGGGAGGCTCTACCATGATAGGAATCTTTATCAGATGATTTTTCCATTTCTAGAAATCAAGCAGGTTTCAGTGTCTCCTGTAAGTAGGTGGAACCAAGCATTACAATTTGGATCTTATATTTTAGGTACTTGCTCTACTATTCTCCATGTGGCTCAGTAAAGAGTTGGAAAAAATGAGTAAGTCATATTTAGTAATATGGCACAGCTCCGTGTGCCATGTAGAATGCTGGTAATTTAGTAGGTAGTGATCAGTAGTGTTTAAGTAGAGATTATTCACTCTTCTGTATATGTTTATATAGCATATCTGGTTCTTAATTTTGCAGACATACTTTCCTACCCTCAGGGTCAATGAAAATCAGTGAGACACAAGTTTCAGACAGTGGAATGTATTTCTGTGTAGCCACCAATATTGCTGGGAATGTGACTCAATCAGTGAAATTAAGCGTACATGGTAAGTTTTAACTTAAAGGAAAATCATCAGCATGTTTCAGTATTGAATTTGGCATCCTAAAGATGCTAAATCCTTGTTTTTATACATTAAATATAATTTTAATGTATAATTATATTTTTTCTTTCATACATTAAATGCTACTGACCTGTATTCTTTCTGCTCATATTATCTTCATATGCAAATTGTTTTTATTGATTATGTGGAAAAGAAATACTGTATAGATGTACACATTACCTAAATGTATATATTTGTACACATACATGTACACCTTCCTTTCGTGTCACTTAGATTCATGGAAGAACTACAGCTGTATAGTATATTTGGCTCTTAGGTCAGCCAGAAGAGTTTTAAGAGTTGAAAACTCTTGTTCTAATACTCTTAGATGTTCAGTGTGCAGCAAACTTCTCAGTATTAGGTTTGAAAACTATGGCTGAAAATAGCAAAGTTGTCTGAGGCTTGTAGATGCTGAGTTCCCATCAGTCTTAATGGTTCCCTGTCGCTACAATCCCTGATAAGAATCCAGCTTTCCCATAGCTTCCACTAAGTATAACAGGCCGCTATCAGGTCTTCCTGGAGCCTTCTCTTTTCCAGGCTGAACATCCCTGTTCTCAGCCTGAGCCGTCTTACTTCTCTATTCAAACCAGCACTCTTTCCTTGTGTCCACCTTCCTCTCCCTCAGTGAAAGTCTTGCTGAGAGACGTCCCCTCTCCTTCTTACCATAAATCATCAAATTCTCGCCCCCTTGCCTCTCTCCAACTCTTATTGTGATGGGGCTCCAATCAGAGTCTCTTGACAACTTATGCAATGTCATGTATCATTAGCTCCACGCTCTCCCTTTTGTTTCTCCTCATCTGTATCAGATAGAAGCACAGCTTGTGGCATGCATCCCTGTTGCTGGTGCCGATGCACAGAGGAGAGTGAGAGCAGGAGCTGTGTCCTGGCACAGCCCGGATGGTGCTGGTTGGTGTAATTGTGGTGTGTATGTAGTTCTGCTCTGGCTCATGAAGAGTTTGAAAGTGCCTCACATGCCACAAGCATGCCAGCATGGAACTCCTGCCTGGCAGCTCTGAACACTTCAACTTCATGAATGCAGTTATAATGACTATAGCAGATGACTGTGTAGTTTTTTGTAGAGAGTGCAGCTTTATTTGTCTGTGATTGTACATTAACAGAAGAAAAGGCACTTGTTACTGCTTGAGATATTCGTTAGACTTTATTGTCAGTGATCCTTAGAAAGAAAACTATTGTGGCAGAAGAGTTAAGTCAGATTTGAATTATTTTTTGGGATCAGCAAGATCTTTTCCAGTAATATTTTATCTTTTTGTCTGAACTTGTATTTGGAAGCATACAAAGATTAGGAATTAGGGGAAGGAAATTAAAATGTCAAAGGGGAAATGTAATTAACTTTTTCATAGAAGCTTTTGATTCTTTTTCTTATGAAAAGCCAGTATGCTTAACTTTTGAAATGTGCATGGCATAATATTAATACTCATATGGAAGTAGTGCAATAGAATTTGAAATGTAGCTTCTCCAGACAAGTTAGTGGTAGGCTTTTATACATCCTATTTGTAAAGAACATGCAGTTCTGCATGTGAGAGAATTCTGTTTCATTGAGTAAGGAAGGATGTTTTCTAAAATAACAAAAAGAACTGCCTTCAAAAATGATCTTGTACATCACTGCCTTCACATTACTATTGACTTAACTTGTCTTCTTGCTTAGTTCCTCCTAAGATACATCGTGGTCATCAAATTGTGAAAGTCCAGGCTGGCCACAGGGTTGACATACCCTGCAGTGCCCAGGGGAGCCCTCCGCCAGCAATCACCTGGTTCAGGGGCACTAGTGCCGTGCCAGTAGACAGCGGGCAGCCCACTCACAGTCTGGATGGGGCTCTGAGCATCAGCAACATCCAGCTTTCCCATGCCGGGATCTACAGGTGCATCGCCACCAATGCAGCAGGCACTGACACCTCCGAGATAACAGTTCAAGTCCAAGGTATTGCTGCAGGACTGTAACCTTGCCTCCTGTTCTAAGTATAATTTTATGCAATGCAGTCAGGTTTATATTTTGGAGGTTGATGCCCCTTGCTGTTGAGAGTTACAGCATGTAAAGTCCATGTCTGTTTTAGATGTTATGGTCTGATGTTAATTAAGAAAAAATGGGAGCATGCAAACATGTGGAGAGTTAGCAGAAATAAGAAGCTTGATTTTTTTTTCTTCTAAATCTTTTAAGATATTTTTCAATTGCTTTTGCTGGATGTAATTAAAACCAGATCCCATTGTGGGAAACCTCCTTTTCAAATATTCTCTGTGTGTTCGTTCACCTCTCATTTTCATAGACTGTTTCTGAACATTAGAGCCCGGTGGCACAGCTTCAAATGGAATTGGAATTTTGCTTAAGCTTCATTATTCAATATATTATTAAAATGGTGATGAAGCAGCAGTGATTCATGTGCCAATTTAAACGTATAGTGTAACTCCTCACATGATCAGCTGACATTTGGCAATGCAGCATGATTGACTTAAGTAGCAAGTATTTCTTCTTCATAATAGTCTAAAGGCAGTGTTCTGATGCCTTTGGATTAGAGATGCTGAGAGCTGCTCATTGTGAATAGTCCCTCAGTCCACACACAAGTTTCAAATGAGATGCAAGAACAAAGAATGGAAGGAGCACTAAGATATGGTATGAGAAAAAAATTATTAGTATTTTTTTTAGCTTTATCTTATTTTTTTCAGAATGTGCAATAACATTGTCTCTGCCTTCAGAACAAATATAGTGTTGTTGTTTTTTTTTCCCAATTTCAGTCAAAAGTTTATTTGTATTGCTTTCTTCCTAAATATTCCTCTTGAAGTCAAGCCTGTGTTATACACTTCATCATTGTAGGGGGTGTGAATGGTGATGGTGTGAATAAGAGAGATTTAAAAATTATGAATTGCCAGACTGCATTCTTACGTTTGGAAGCAAGGGAGAAAAAAATTTTGAGCTGTCTAATTTTCTTTCAGAGCCTCCTACTATAGGTGATCTTGATCCTCCATACAATAATCCTCTTCAAGAAAGAGTGGCAAATCAACGTGTTGCATTCCCATGTCCAGTAAAAGGTATGTATCAGTATTACTTCTTTCAGTGACAAAAGTATACTTTTCTGTTGACCACCGATAATTTTACTTCTTGTTATTGTAAAAATGTAAAATATGCACAGTGTTTTCCATATGTACTTTATATGGAAAATTCAAACTAAATCACAGTTTAAACAAATAGATGAAGTACTTTAAAAAGTCGTTATTAGCTGACAAGGATATTAAGAGGTTTTTAGCGATAATCTTGTAACTGTAAATTTGAAGGCTTGTGACTCCCTCTGGATTGTTCTTGTCAGCAAGCAATGGTGATTGTTCAAATCCTTCTTATTCTGGGCTATTTGAACTGATTCTTGAAGTTTTGCATTATTCTTGTTAGGTATTCCAAAGCCTGTCATCAAATGGCTACATAATGGAAGAGAATTGACAGGCAGAGAACCAGGAATTTCAGTTCTGGAGGATGACATGCTGCTGATCATAGCTTCTGTTACACCATCTGATAATGGAGAATATATCTGTGTGGCAACCAATGAAGCTGGAAGTACAGAAAGAAAGTATAACCTGAAAGTTCATGGTAAATAATAAGCACAACTACTGGAGACGTATTTTGAAAGAGTTTATTCTGTTTCATTATTGGAAATTGCATGTCCCAAATCTTTCCATGGGCAGTTGAACCATGAAAACTAAACTGGGTTTCTATAATTCTGTTGCTCTTTATATATTATTTATTATTTCTGTTCACTGTAATTTTATAAATAAACAGTCTTTGTTTAACTTGAAGAGCTAGGTTTATCACATTAGTAGAGAGTTCTAGTAACTGTTGACAACTTTACCACAGGTAACAGGTGAAGACTTGTAGTGTAGATGTTAAAGTTTTGCATTTCAAATGGTAAGTATGAGAAAAGTTGTTTGTCAGAATGAGCATAAATAGAAGACACTCTTCCCTAATCCTAATTGCAAAATTGCATCTACAGATGACTGTGAGATATGTTTTAATATGGTACATTTTACTTCTTAGAAAGTACTTTTACTCCTATTCACTTCTCACAGTTTTGATGCCCAAACAGGATTACGTATTTACCCTTAGAAATGCAGGAACTCCATCACGTGCCAGCAAGGCTCATTGGCAGGATTTGAGTTTTTCTAATCCATCACACTGGACCTTTCTCTTTACTCTTATGGGTTTACAAGTGACAGGCAGGTATTCTTGGGGATGATGAGAGCAATGAAGAGGAAGGATTATTCTCTGGAATTTACTTCCTTTATATGCTAAGCAAATAACATGGCATTTTACAGATTAGTCTCTTAAAATGGTGATGGAGATTGTGTTTCAGTGGATTCCTTGAAATTCTGCTATAGAGCAAGAGAAGAGTCTTGTTCTTCGACAAGAGAAGAAAGAGCATTGCAAAATTGGTCCAGAGTCAAAGGGGAAATGGAAACATCCGGGATAAATGAAATAAAAAATGTCTGAAAAATGTAGATGATAGAGGTTCTTGACTTGGGGAAAAGATGAAGTGGGAAATCACTGAGTGAGAAGACTTAATATACATGTCTTTGAACTTTCTTATAGTTCCTCCTGAAATTAGAGATCAAGAAAAGGTGGCAAATACATCTGTAGTTGTTAATCATCCTGTAAGTCTCTTCTGTGAAGTATTTGGAAATCCATTCCCAGTCATCTCCTGGTATAAAGAAGATATGCAGGTATGCACAATTAATTTAATTGCTCTAACTGTAGCCTTTTCAGTTCCAGAATATTTTGTGTTGATTTTTCTTTTGAGTGCTTGATGGGAGATTTCATTAAAAGTAAATACATGTGTATATACCTTACATATATTTAAACTGTACCAAGAACATCCACAGAGAAATCCAGAGAAGTATGACTAATCCATTAATTTGTCTGTTCACAAGCAAACTTTTTCTAGATCTCCCTAGGAATTAGCCTTAGAAGTCTCACAGTAATGTGGATGCCAGAATACTTGCAGAGGGTAATGGTATTTTCTTCATTTTGTAGATGGAGAAATGAGAATTCTTGGAACTGATTTGAATTCCTAAGGGTTATCTTTGGGTCCTATGCTTCTACTTCTAGCTGATAAGTGATAGTTTATATGAGATCTCTTTTTGCACCTTTATATCTAACTGCTATTAATGAACAAAGAATTTATTTGGTTTTCTCACCCTCTACTGTATGTTATACATACAGTATTGTCATATTGGATAGATTGCAGAAGTTGAGACATGCTGTAATTGAAAAGGGAAATGTATTATTTTTAAACAGAAACTACCACTTTCTTATAAAGATCCATCTGTAATATCTGGCTAATGTAATTTGGATTACATAAGGCTCATGTCTTGGTTCTTTTAAGGTTGTGGAAAGCAATACTCTCCAGATTTTGCACAACGGAAAGATACTGAAGCTCCTTAAAGCTACTGTTGATGATGCTGGGCAATACTCATGCAAAGCCATAAATGTAGCAGGAAGTTCTGAGAAGCTCTTTAACCTAGATATACTGGGTTAGTTCTATTTTTGTTTGTTTACTTGTTTGTTAAACAGCAATATGAAAAATAGTTGGTATTTAAGAAAAGTTTCAACTTGTTCAATGGGTTATTACCCATTGAGAACCCATTACTCAATGGGTTCTTCCTCTGATTTCCCATTAAATATTGGCTGCTAAAGCACTCTTCATGATGAATTATGAATACTTAAAATTTGTCATTCTCATAGTGACACAGACAAAATGCAGTTTTTCATTGTGGATTTTGGTCTTTGGTACTTTATTTTATATTTTCAAGGTACAGTGCTCTAAGATAAAGGAGTTTACTGTTGTGCAGTTCAGCAACATGAGTGTGCTTGTCACAATAGAAGTGATGTTGTGAATGAGCAGGAGTAGTCTTGCAGTGAAAACCTAAGTTGTTTCGAGGGAACAGTAGTATCCACTGCAGCATTTCTTCCAGTCTCCAAGTTTAGCTTCCCTGTTTAAATACCACCTCTTCCTGTAACATTTGTCTTTTTAAAGTTCCTCCAAGTATAGTAGGTGCTGATACCACCAGTGAAATTGCAGTCATTCTCAACCAGGAAGTGAGTCTGGAATGCAGAGCGAAAGGCTTTCCTTTTCCTGGCATTCACTGGTTCAAAGACAGCAAGTAAGTATACTGTCATTTTTTCCACCTATGTCTAGGTTATTCCTCCCTTAGAACATAGAGGACAAAGGTGCACAGTAGCAACAAGCTCTGGTTTTAACTATATAATGTCAAATTATTGTCACTGGATAAAATTTGTGGTAGCATGACATGGCAAGTCCTTTAATCAAAAGTCAGCATCCTGCTTCTTTTTGTAAACTGTCCCATTTCTGACACTGGCGCTTGCAGGGTGTATTTACGATATTTGAAGCTAGGCAATATATGAGCCAAGACAGATGCAATCCTTTCTTTGGGCTTTATCTTGAAATACAGGTTTTGTTGTAATATGGGTGTTTTGTTAGCATGATTTTTAAATTAGTATTAACCCTCTTTTCTAGGTGGTGAATTGCATTGTATAGTTCTGTGTGTGTATATATATATATACGTATATATATAAATGTACACACACCCTAAAGGTTTAAGAACAGTTGTAGCCTGCATGTTGCAATTCTTCATCTCATCTTCCTGGAAAGCATGCAAAAAATATAATTCTTGGCAGCTTAAGTATTAGCAATAAATAGTTTTAAACAGCATTGGTATTTAATGGTTTAGCTAGTGTCTATATTGAACTCACAGATGTTCCAATATGACAAGAAGTTAATATGTTTATACTTTTGTCTAGTATATACAGATTTTTTGTTATCCGCAAAGGATTATCATGACCTAGTAATTAGAAAAAGGAACTGAGATCAGGAGTAGGACTCAGGCCCTGCTGCTGGCATTCTGGATGACCTGCGCAAAGTACCTTTGTGTTTGGTTTCTTCTGAAAACCAGGAATCAATATAGTTATAATAGTTTGTTGCTTTATTGTGATTCTTTGCATGGATGCTGTTTCTCTGGTTTAAATGATACTCTTTAATGCAATTACTGCCATTAAATGAACCCTTGTTGTAATTGTCAGTTTAAATTAATGCCAAAAGGATGGGGTCAGAGTGCTGTGTGGTGAAATAATCTCTATTTCAGGCCCCTGTTCTTGGGTGATCCCAATTTTGAGCTTCTGGAAAAAGGTCAAGTTCTCCATATAAAGTCTGCTCGAAGGGTTGACAAAGGTCATTACCAGTGCAGTGCCACTAACACTGCTGGCAAACAAATTAAGGAGGTCAAGCTGATCATCTATGGTAAGTTTATACAGTGATGATCCAAGAAAATCCTTCGGTTTTGTGCACAGGATTTTTAAATGAGCCTGAGATGCTCAGGGAAACATAAATTACTTAGGAATAAATTAAATTGAATGCAAAAATACAAAGTAGAGTGTAAAAAGAATCAGGTACAAGTAGCATTCCAGAAGATCTTCAGGTAGAGTGGTATGTCGTCTCTCTCAAGTTGGTGTAGTCTGTGGTCATTTAGAAGGAGAGAAGAAGCACTAGCATGGGATAACTATGTTAACATTCTCATTTTATGTAGTATAGAGTATAATTTTTGTGTTTTTACAAGCAGTTCAGTCTGAGCAAAATACCTGGGAAAAAGATCCATGCAATTAATTCCTGTGGTTAGTATTAAAGGAGATGAACAAGAAGAGTTGGGAAAAAAAGGAAGGGAAAGATTCATGGAAACAGGAATGTGCTTTTGAAATAAGACTTTAAAAGAGACAAGAGAAGGAGTTTTTCATTTGAAAGAAAAAGAACATGTGGCACCCCAAACAGTCCTGGTGCTAGCAGAAATGATGGGGGAAACATGCTGAAATCTATATATAGGATGAAACTGCTGGGCCCAGAGTGTGAATTTTGCATCCATGAACACTAAAGCTAATGAGTCCTCATTTGCTATAGTTTCGATTCTGAAGGATTTGTGTCTTCTGTTCTGACCACAGTGAATTTGTGATACATTATTTTTCTCATTTGGGACATTTTCGAAGCATGGAGCAATGACATGCACAGAAATGTTCCTGTATACCAGTCACAGTGGAGTCTTCTGGGAACAAAGAAAATGGTGTGAGAACTCTCTGGTTATCAGGGTCATTGATGTCATAAGATAAGGGGAATAAAAAACACTCAGATCCGCCTAGATGAGTAGACCTTACTTCAGATTCTTCAGAGAAGAGAGGTGAATTAATCTTGGCCAGACAAACAGAAGCCTACAAAGTGAGGAGCCTAGATGCTGTTTCTCACTAGTTCGTACTTTGCTTTACCTCTTTAGTTCTAGTTTTATCTCTGTGGATGAAAGCATTTTTGATGAAGAAATGCATTTGCCTTTGAACGGAATATGTTTCAGCATATGTTATAGATTTGCATATGTTTGTGCACAGAATAAGGAAAGTATTTCATCATGGTTTGATGACCAGCAAGATCCGTCTCATAAGTGTAGGTCTGACACATAGGTTCACTGACACATTTCTTTACATTTCTGTGCTGGCATTTTGAATGATCACTGTGGAAGTCAGCTAGAAAAAAACTGAGTACTGCTGCCTAGTGAATGAGGGAAATGACTGTGGGCCAAAAACTTCAAGCATAAAGCTGAGCTGTTAAGCTCATATTTAGTCTCAAAGTAAGTGACTTAATCTTTAGAAATTCTGAGTACCAAGCATTTCCCACTCCAGTCATAGAGGTTCTTGGATGTCTTCAGTATTTTAAATAGCAGGTTGTTGTTCCTCACTGGGAGGATGCAGCTCCCAAGACATTCAAGGTTTGCCCTTTACTCAGAGAGAGGGAATGGTCAGCACTGTGCCTAAATGCTTTGCTGGAGGCATGGAGGAGCAGCTGACTTAACTTGGCCTATATTGGAGCCTCGAACATTAATTGTTCTAGTGAGGCAGCAGTGCTTTCCAGTATCCCTTGGTGTGTTGCTTGTTGATTAAGTAAGTATAAGGTGTTCTCTGACATTAGATTCCATTGGTGTTTGTGTTGTGCTCTTTTCATCCTTCCAGCTCAGGGTGCTACAGAGAATTCTTCAGACATGGAAAAAAGCATCTCAAAAGCATCAGGAAAGATTGGAAGTCTAATTTACCTAAAATCCTTTAATTTTAGAGCATTTTAATGTTAAAATAATTTAGAACTGCACAGACTTGTATACTAAGGCTTTTATGCTATTGTTTTGTCTTTTGAAATAGTTCCTCCTAGTATTAAAGGAGGCAATATTACCACAGAGATATCAGCACTTCTTAACAATCTTATAAATTTGGATTGTGAAACCAAGGGAATCCCTGTTCCTACCATTACCTGGTACAAAGAAGGACGCCCCATTATTTCCAGCCCTCAAGCTCTATATGTGGACAAAGGGCAGTTCCTGCAAATACCTCATGCCCAAGTGTCAGATTCTGCAAAGTACACTTGCCACGTGTCCAATGCTGCTGGAGCTGCTGAAAAAATATATGAGGTGGATGTCTATGGTAAGTGAAAATAATCAAACTTGATTATTTGCCATGTTACAGGATGTGTATACTGAAAGCCTTCTGCCCTCCTAGTGTGATCAACCTTTGCAAACCTGTCAAGGTTGAACAGCAATCAGTGATTGCATTTAAAGGCTGGCCTGTGTCAGCATGACTGTGTAGAAGCTTTACACCCTGTGCAGTAGGTAACTCCTAAAAACCTCTCAACTTTAGAGACATCGACACCTTGTTTTAGTGAAGTGTGACAGATATTTCTTCTCCAGGCATCCTTTCTCTTTCTCATATGTGCATGCTGAACAGTGTTTAGGTGAAATAACCTCTGTGGTCAGGATCCCAAATGTACTTTTTTGAAACTTTCAAATTTGGTTTTTCCATCTTGAAACCTTGCATATCCTCTTTTGTACAAATGGTTTTTATTGAACTACAGGGCTTGGTTTGCCCTGGCAGCAAATTCTCACATGTATGTATGTGACATAATGGTGTGTACCACAAAAGTGGGTGGAGAGGAACTAGCCCATTTGCTCTTAATACATTTTCTGGCTGCAGAATTAATCACTTGCAATACATTTTTTCCTTTCTACAGTTCCTCCAGTAATAGAGGGTGATGCCGAAACAGCACAGAGCAGGCAGGTGGTTGCTGGCAATTCACTGACTTTAGAATGTAAAGCTGCTGGCAACCCTTCTCCACTCCTTACCTGGTTAAAGGATGGTGTGCCTGTGAAAGCAAGTAACAACCTCCGCATTGTGTCTGGTGGGAAGAAGCTGGAGATCCTCAGTGCTGTTGAGGCTGATCAGGGCCAGTATTTGTGTGTGGCCACAAGTATAGCTGGAGAACAAGAAATCAAGTATGGAGTTGAAATCCTAGGTATGTGAGCAAAACAACTACTGCTATATCAGATTTGCAATAAAGCAAATGCTTTTGTCTTTGTTGGTAGAATTATATAAAAGATCAGTTAGTCAAGCTGTTTATTTGTTAAAGCTGGGCACCACGTTTTTCTTTCCAGAATTACAAAATAGCTTCAACCCATTACCGTGATCTGAATCACAGCAGTCCCCTCTGACTCTCTAGGTAAATGGAGCCTTCAGAAAGGCTTGATTTTTTTCCTCTCAAAACACTATTAGGCTTTGCAGCACCTTCTGGAGGAATGCTGCCATGCTGTTGAATGCACATGTAGAGTGTCCATTCTCATGTCTGTCTTACTGATCTTTCTGGCCGGTGAAGGAGCCAGGAGAAGACATGTGGCA
Organism: Lagopus muta; assembly: GCF_023343835.1. Classification (NCBI taxonomy): domain Eukaryota; kingdom Metazoa; phylum Chordata; class Aves; order Galliformes; family Phasianidae; genus Lagopus; species Lagopus muta. Next base: position 29,210,261 of record NC_064437.1, on the reverse strand, counting down.
GTGCTTCCTCCCCTGCTCACTCACTCCTGCAGAGAGTGTGGAGAGGGGCCTTTGCTTTCTCTGTTTGCTACAGAGGGTCTTGAAAGGTTCCCCACCCCAACACAGCCTTTCACAAGGGATCTCAGACTGAATCTGGGGAAGAAAAAAAAGAATAATTTAAAAAAGAGAGAGATAAGAAGCATTTGAACTCAGAAAACGTCATTGTCTACCTGTTTTGTTTCAAAAAGGAACAATGATTCCTAATGAATTCCAAATCTATCTGTGTCTCTTGGTGAGATGGATATAATTTTTTTTTTTTAACACTACTACTTCTAATAGACTTTTGTTACATTACTGATGCTTAAATATTTTTGCTGATGGCTTCATCTCTCCTGCAGTCCCGCCATTTGTGGAAGGTGGGGATGAGTTCTTGGACTACACTGTGGTTCTCCATAGCCCATTGGAGTTGGATTGTTCAGCAACAGGGACACCTTCACCAACAATCACGTAAGGGGATTGGTATGGCAATAAAACAAAAAATCTGCCATTTGATTGGAGGATCTTGAAAGTAGTCCATGTTAATTTAGTGATAGCTATTGTCTGGAGAACAGACTCTCGTCTCCAGTGAAGTGGCAGGTATCCACATGGCACAGTGTTATGATTTCACTGCAATTTGTTTTGTTCAGTAGATTGTGCCAGAAGATATGTTCTGGGAATTCGGATGGATAACAAGTGCTGACCAAATCCTTCTTCCCTTGCTAATGCAGCTCTGTATTTGTCATCTGCCATTATTGCCTTTGCTTTGGAGACTTCTGTCTGCCTCTTTTGATGATGTTTACTATTTACACTAGCTTTCACCTTTTCTGATGACTTCTTTAGTGCCTGTTCGCATATGTTCCCTTCTCCTGGTGAGCAATTATAGTCCATAGGCATTCAGAAGCAAAATGTTACCTGACATCTCCAGATCTTCATAGAGAAAACAGAGTTTCTGACATGTTCTGTGTAATATAAATGTGTGTGTATTAGGACTGTTGTTTATCTTACTCCAATAGAGATCTGAGATTATGCTTTCTTTTTGGTAGGTGGTTAAAAGATGGCCAGCCAATTGAAGAGGGAACTGGACGTAAGATCTTGTTAAATGGACAAAAATTTCTCATCTCTCGAGCTCAAGTATCAGACACAGGCCATTATAAATGCGTGGCTGTGAATATGGCAGGAAAACATGAAAGGGAATTTGTTGTTAATGTGCATGGTAAGTTACTCAAGGGGAAAAAGGGGACTGGCTTTATTGTGTATTGCTGGCAAGAAGATACTGAAATTTTAAGTAAATATTTTTAGCATTAGTGGATTGAAAAATAAGAGAGAAGAGTAGATGAAATAGAAGTAGAGCTATTCTTACTGGTGTCATAGTCCCTCTATATGTGTAAATATATATGTCCAAATGATATTTCATTTTTGTTTCTTGCAGTTCCTCCAACTATTAAATCAGCTGCCACTTCTGAGAGAGCTGTTGTGCTATACAAAGCTGTGACACTTCAGTGCATAGCCAATGGCATTCCTAGCCCTTCTATAACTTGGCTGAAAGATGGTCAACCAGTAAACACAGCCAGGGGAAATACTAGAGTAAGCAATACTCTTCTGTGGAATCCAAAGTGTGAAACATAGTTATAAGTTAAATGTGTTAATGCATTTTTTTTTTTCCTTTTGCTTCCCTCATGCTGTGATACAAAGATGTTAAAGATTCATCCTGGAAAGCAATGGGCTTTTTACCTGAATAGATGGTACATCATATTGAGTAATAATGTTCAGCAGACTGAATCTCATTAGATACCTCCATACCAGAGGAGGTATGAGTCCATGACTGTAGATTCAGCATCTGGCTCCTTTCATTTGTGTTATAGCGTTCAAGGTATGGCCATTTGTCAGCTGGGAGGTAGTGTTGCCCACTTGTCATTGTGAGGCAGGATTAGTTGAGTTTTTCTATAAGCACTGCCATTGAAGCACCTGCCTGTACATTCCCTTCCATTGTGAGATTCTGACTTTCAGTGAACAGCCCTTCCCAGTGCTTGCATGCCCTATGGGATCAAGCATCTGTGGTGACTTTGATTCAAGGTGGAGCAGTTTTTGTCATCTTGCTAGAGCTTGCAGCCCCCCCTTCACCATGCTTGTCTGTCCCTCTGCCATCTAGGTCTCCTCACAGCTGTAAGGCTAGCAATCCAGATATCCTGGCAGTACTGAGATCTTCGAACTACCACGACACCTGTTGCATGACTTTTGGCCCTGGATGAGAGGAAAGATGAGACCAGCTGTATTCATTGTACATTTCTAGTGTGCCTTTATGCTTAGCGACTCTATCTGGAATTACTGTCTAATGTGGTTCCCCACTCTCTGTTTTGGTACAGCTGGAGTCTTCAGGCCATGTTCTGCAAGTTGTTGAGGCCATGCTCGAAGATGCTGGCAGATATACTTGTGTGGCAACAAATGCTGCAGGAGAAGCCCAACAGCATATTCAGCTTCATGTGCACGGTAATGATATTTCTGCCTTTAGTTAGAAGCTGAAAATAGTGATTTTAAGGCAGCTTTTTTTATATCTGTGTCCCTTTCTCTTTTGAGCTTGTTGGCATTTTTTTTTACCTCTGCACATCCATCTTTCAGTTTTCGTTCTTTGTCCCACTGCAGAAAGCAGTGCAGAAACACACCTGCTTTTCCTGGGATTTTGCCAGTGTAGTCTGACTCCACAGATGAAGTTCCTAGAGAAATTTCTCCGTTATCCAGTAGTTACTGAAAGCTTTGGCAATTCATTGCCCTAAGTTTCTCAGAGAGCAAAATGCTTTGTGATTGGAATTTTTTCCAACTGAACAGCTGAAATAATGAAAACCTATGCTTTTGCCTTTTTAAAGAACCACCCAGCCTGGAGGATGCAGGAAGAATGCTAAATGAAACAGTGGTTGTGAATAATCCAATCCATCTTGAATGCAGAGCATCGGGGAACCCTGTGCCAGGTATTCACATGCATCTTTCAGGATTTCAAGAATGTCTGATAACGGGTTGTGACTTTTCTACACCTTTTGAAAATAATGGATATTTATTAGCATGAAGTTAATTTTGTGGTATTTAAACTAGCTATAAACTATTAAACATTATTTATGATAGAGAGTGTCAGTATATTGAGTGATGTGAAATAAGAATCGGAAATTCAGTGATTTCTTCTGTTTCTAATTAAACAAATGAAAAACACATGGATAATCTACACCCCTATGCATACAGCAATGTCTTGTCTGTAGGCAATGATACTGTTAGAGTTTTATGAAATCAGCTGTAAACCAGCTTTAAACACATCTTTTCCCCATCAGGTCAATATTTTATGGGATAGGGCAGACTTGAACAATACCTTCAGTATTGAGTGTGCCCATCAAATGGGGACGTATCTAGGACCTTGCCTAAAGTCTCTTGACAACCATAGGATTCTCTCTATTTGATTCAGGCCGCTGGCATGTGTAAATGCAAATGTTTTCTCTGTGTGTACCATGGTTTCTGTGGCTTTCCCGAATAACAGAGATTATACTAATGATTTTCTGGGTTCTCATGATATTCTAAACTTTGAAAACCAAGCTGCTTGCATCTGTTTGTTCTCATCTAGCTAAAGAGTGAAGTGATACCAGTAAAGCGTTAATTTGCACCAGTGCTCTCTTGAAGAAGAGTACCATCTTTTGCCGAGATGCAAAACTGTCCTCATTTTTGTTGATTTTTTTTTTCTGTTAAAAAAAAAAAAGTCATTTTGTTTTGGAATAATATCAGTTTTCCAGTTTTCATTTCCCATTTTTCAGCCTTTGAGATGAAGTCTGCTTGCATTTTGTGTCTGAACTTCTCAGGTCTTTCAGTTTAACATAGCAGTACTTCAGGGTAAAAGGTGAAAAATGATTTCTATTGTGTATTTGAGTATTTTTCAACCTTGGTATTAGATGACTAGACATCATCAAAACAGATACTTTATGTTACACTTTCTTAACTGCAGAACATTATTTCATAAGCATGTGGTGTGCATGGTAGCTTCAAATTCACTATTTGCATTGGTAGCTTCATGCATTGGTAGCTACATGCATTGGTAGCTTCAAATTCACTATTTAATCCTGTAGGCATAGTCACTATTTTGCACAGATGTTACTGATTTTCTCATTTCCTGGCTACGTTTTACTGTTATTAATTCTAATGAATACATATTGTTTTTTAAATGTTGGTTTTATGTCTCTTGCAATTCACAGGGAAAATCTGAAGTATATTTGGACCTGTTTATCAGGGTGAATACTTCTGGCAATTTTTCCATTTAATTTTACAGCTATCACCTGGTACAAAGACAGTCGTCCACTCACCAGTGCTGCAAGTGTCACTTTTCTGAACAAGGGTCAGGTTCTGGAGATTGAGGGTGCTCAGGTCTCTGACACTGGTGTTTACAAGTGTGTGGCTGTCAACACTGCAGGCACAGCCGAGTTGTCCTACAGTCTTCAGGTTCATGGTAAGTATTAAAAACTTGTGAGAAACTGCTACCTGCACATTTGTTCTTTTAAATCTGCTTAGAAGTCTTCCTGTCATTCGTCATCTTGGAAGAGATATTGCAGGGCTCAAGGAAACACATTCACTTTTTGTTGTTGTTTGTTGTTTTTTTCCCTTAGTGGTATTAGGATACATGTTTTTAGTATTAGGAAGATATCATAAGGGAATTTGATTTTTAGGGAGAATGAGCAGAGACACCAGATTTGTAGAAAAGATATTTATATTATCATTTAAACGGTTCAGAAAGACTTGAAATAGCTCTGTTTCACTGTAGATGACTTCAAAGTCTGCAACAGATAAAGAAAGAACACAAGTCAAATGTTCTTCCATAATGCAAGAATCTTAAAGAAAAATGTACTTAAAGAAAAATCTTAAAGAGGTGAAGTCGAAGTGTAGGTGTTTGCAGAAATGAGACACCTGATCAAAAGCCAAATTGGAACTCTTCCACTCATTTCAAGTGGATTTTGGATCCTAATCCAAACTCCTGTATCTGATGCATGCATATGCATGTAACTGGTTTTCAGAGGGAATTTTCAACACAGAACTGCAGCCCAAATGTGGCACAGTGTTCCTGACTGATATGCATGCTTAGTCAGTAGTTCCTATTAATGTTAATTAACAAATGTGGAGTTGGGCCATACATTTCTGTTAGATTAATGACTATCATGGGAGAGAATGAGGGCTCAAGGCATGGTCAAGGGTAATTAACCTCACCCAGTGATGAATTCACAGGAAATATTTAGAGCCAAGGTATGTTCCTGTCTCCCTTTTAAACATAGCTCTACAAAATGTACTAGGCCTTACACTGAAAGTAATTGTTTTTATATATCCCATTAAGATTATTTTTATCATCAGACAGGCAGATATTATACATACTGAACTGGTAAGTGTATGTTCTGCAAGTTTATTCAGTTTATCATGTAAACATCTCTAATTAATCTCCACCAGTGTTAATGCCTTTCATAATGTCTAAATGGAATGTTATAAAAGTCTGAGGGAATATTTTCAGATATGATGTTCTGGTTGTGGGTGTCACAGCTGTTTTCTGGGCTGCAGACTCAATCCTACTTACCTTGCTCACAGTAGTTTCATTGAAGTTATCAGACTGCTTATGTAAGTAAGAGCAGCATTTGGCACAGAGCAAACAAATGGCAGTAGTGCTAGCATTAGAAATCTTCCCAAAAGTATAGTGCCTTGCAGGAAGAGAAGCAAAAAAACTAAGCATCCCATTTAATTTCACTGTGATATATCTGAACTCTTACATAGCTGCTCCAGCTTTATTTTCTTTTTTCAGTCCCACCATCAATCTCTGACAGCAGTGACACGGTGACAGCAGTGGTCAATAATCTGGTGCGACTGGAGTGTGAAGCCAGAGGCATCCCTGCACCCATCCTGACATGGCTAAAAGATGGCAGTCCTGTTTCCAGCTTTAGCAATGGTCTTCAGGTATTGGATTCATATCCTGCCATCTGTGTAATTTCCTGCTTTAGCATGAGCCTTTAAAGCCTGTGCAATTTAATGATACAGAAAAAATTGGAGGTTTTGGTGTAAGAGTATAAGGCTTTTTGCTCCGGGATATTGTTGCAAGCTTACAGTAATTATTGTGCAAAATGTGCTCATTATGGGTATATTGAAAGAAGTTGGTCTTTTCAACTGATGTCATACTGAGTAAAAGTTTCCATAAGCAAGTTTCTCACTGACTGGCAAGAAGACTAAACTTTTCTACACTGAAGAGATTCTTGGAGTTTAAGATTGCATAATATCTCATTACAAAAAATAACAGCTTGGGGAAAAACAAGTCCCTGATGTAAGGAGAAGGTTATGAATCAAAATAATATGACATTGCTGCTTATGATGTGACAGATGAGAGGTGAAATTTGTGTAAGTATGTGGATTACTTTGGGCGCAGACAGAAAATGTGACAATGTTTGAAACTAGTGAGAGGGGAATGTCCTTATCTATCAGAGACTTCTAAGTTCCAGAGTTTCCTATGATTTGCGTAAAGCCAGACTTTTGCTTTTTCAAGTCTTGATGAAGAAGAACAATGGAGTGCAGGAAAGAGTGTAGGTAAAATATAGATGGTGGAAATCAGTGGCAAAACAACCATTTTGTTTTGGAAGAAAATCTAATCATTCTCATGTTTCTGCTTTACATCGAAGCATGTGTACTAAATATGTTGTGTTTCTTTTGCAGGTTCTGTCTGGGGGCCGAGTCCTGGTGTTGACTAGTGCTCAGTTAAGTGACACGGGAAAATATACCTGTGTTGCAGTGAGTGCTGCAGGAGAGAGCCAAAGAGATACAGATCTCAGAGTTTATGGTGAGATTTTCTAACAAATTTTCTGACAATGAATGAGGAAAACTGTTCATGGGGCTTTAGTGGTCCGGATGTTTAGTAACATTGAAGCAAAGCTGTTCCAAGCCATAATGAAAGCCAAAGAGGTCAGGATGTGTGTTTGTGTGTACATGTATGTAAGTAAAAAACAAAGATAATAATATATATATGCACACAGACGTATTGAAGTACATATGCTATGTTTATTGTTGAAGAAATGTAGCTGCAACAACGAATTTGTAAGTTGTGTACACAAAGGCTCGTTCATAAATGATAGGAGAAAATGTGTATTTGTCTTTGCGTGAGTTACACATTGATCCCTTTTACAAAAGCTGTTATGGGGGTGAGAGCTCAGTGGTCTTTAATGAACATTAATGAGTTAATGTGAATTTGCCACATCTCTCTGAAATCTTTCCATTTTCAAGCCCTTGCTTGGAAGTCACCATTTGCCAAAATTGCGGTGTCTTTTTTAGTGCTAATTGTGACTCTATACTGAGCCCAGTGAGACAACTTTGTCTCTTCTGAGAAGCAGGATATCACTTTAGCTATTGTATATTGTTTTGCCAGTTTTTGAAATTGTGTCAAGCAGTTAATTCTATATTCTTTTTAACATGTAAATTTATCTGTCTTCCTTATTTTTTGTAGCTTGTTTGGCTTCCTCCTGATTTCTAGCAGCTTGTATAAGATGGTTTTTTATATTTTGTTCTTAGAGATCACTAGTGATGTACAGATATCAAAGAGCATAAATATGCTTTCAGGTGGAAAGCCATGGAGTTTAGCTGTAGCAAGTTTAAAGTTTCCCTGGACAGTTGAATGTTCTGTACACCAGTGAAATGAGGGTGAACAGTGATCTGCCATTTTAGAAATCTTACAGTACTTCATGTGGAGAGAAGGTTTTGGAATTGAAGAACCCTTGATGTTTTGTTTTTGCTTTCAGATTAGTTGGGAGAAAAATGTTTTTGCTCTGCCAATCTCTAAGTGTATGACAACTGTAAGCAGAACTCTGGAAATGTTACAAGTTAGAAGATTGCATGTTTTCTTAGACTAATAGAGGCAGTTGTTTAGGTTATTTGCTTTCATGTTTGGCTTTCAGATTAATCTTGTAAAGGCACTGTGGTTAGGATACTTACTTGTGACTTGAGTCATGGCTACTCAAGTTTGTAATCTGCAATCTTGTATCTGCAAGAGGCAGTTGAGAAAGTCGGGATTCTGGCACAGCAAACTCAGGTTTAAATTGGGATATAACATTTTGTATCTACAACAAGGAATATCAAGGTACCTTTTGGAGTTTGAGGACAACTGTAATTGTACACATAAGTGCAAAAATAGTATGGATCTACTTACTGTTCCTTTGGTTTTGGAATTTCTGTCCCTTTTAGCTAGAAGAAATGAAAAGAGACAGTTAAAAGTTGTGTATGTAAAGTTACTGTTGTAATTTTACTGTTATTGAGCTTCTGCAGGGCAATCTTGAGTGAAGTTGTTACAGAAAGTAATTTCTCTGTTAGGACTTACCCTGGTAGGAATAGTCTACTTAAGAAGTCCCAGGAGGAAAATAATTTGGAATGCAGTTGGATCTGAGGTGGTTGGAAATATGAAATGCACTAAGCTAGTCTAAGAGTTGGAACAACCTGGCTTAAAATATATTTACCATGAGCATATATTTACCACGAGCATGTAGTTACCATGAGCATAATTAGATTAATTTTAAACCTTATTTCTTCAGAAACAAATGATCTAGTGTCTGTCTTTCCACATTTCATGAACTCAGTTTCCTTTTACATGCATTTCAGTTCATTTAGCTGGGGGAAAATGTAGTTGGTGGAAAAGTTTTGGAAATAGATTTACTTTCTGCAGTAGTGGATCAGATTCCAATGTTCAGTTCCATAATACTCAAAGAATCTGGGCCTTTGTGAGTTCTACAAAGAAAGATAAACAGGTTTGTTTTCAGTTACTTTATTTCTTATCCACAGAGATCAGAATTTTCCCTAAATTATTTCCAAACTGTGAAATCAGCTGCTTTGACGAATGCTTCCTGTGCAAGAAAAACAAAGCTTTATTGTTAGTGTTATTTTTCAGGACATCTTGAGAACTGTATTGATGGTCTGCTGAGTACAACTTTGGGATTTTCTGTAATCTCCTTTGTGCTAATTAATTCAATATCTTTTTGTTTGAAGTGAAGCCAAGAGTATTTCTCATGAATTGTCCCACTGCTTCCCTTCTTACTCATATGTTTTGGGCAACCAGACATGCATTTTCTGAACTAATAGACTTCTAAGCTAGAAAAATAGGGAAATGCAGCAATAAAAGCTTTTCTATTTGGCCTTGGTCAACATTTTGTTGGGTGAAGTGAACAGTCTTGGTACTCAAAAAGTATTAAAAAGCTCACTGAATATATGTTATAAGATGAAGTAATTTCTTGCTTTTTGATTTTGATTTTGCATGTATTTAATTGCAGACCTAAAGTTGCCTTGATGTTAAGTTTGTAGTGAGTATGCCTTCTGGTTTTAAATTGAAAGAAACAAAGGTGAATCCCTATCAAATGCTTTAAGGATTTAAGAACATGTCTTCCATTAGGAGTACTAACAAGAGTTGCCCTCTGGATCATGCTTGAGCACCCCAGTAAAAGTATTTTTGCTCTCCAGTTTGCTGTTGTTAACTAAATGAGATAAACTAAGTTTATGATGAGGGTTCCCGAGTTCTGTTTCAAAAGGGAATTTCCAGTAGAGAACTGATGGTAAGCTGCAGCGGTGCAGTGTGATGGCATGCTGCACAAATCTCACCATTTTCCAAGGCTGTTTGTGTCTTGGCTGAAATTACTTTAAAACTCATGAAGTGTATTAACAACTCAAAGCTGCTTTGGCAGTCTGAAAATCTCATCTGACTGTGATCCAGCCTGCTCTTACTAAAGGACACTGAGCTCAGCTGTGAATAACGATATAAAGTCATGGACAACAAGAAGTTCTCAGTCATTAATCTTTTAATGTCATCTTCTCAGTGTAATGTTTCCTCCTTAATTTGGGGAGTTCTTTTCAACATCAGCTGCAAACACTTTCCCAATAAAAAATTGCTCACTTGCTGATTTTCAAAGTTTAGTACTCAATTGTTTCTCAATTGCTTTGTTTTCAGAAAAACAGCTGAAGTTAAAAATGGGGAAAAAGTATGCACTGATTTTATTATTTTTTTTTAATACCAGCAAGAACAGCTAATAGGCTGCAATTTAAACGTGCCCAGAAGCATTTTTGTCTTCTACATAGACTGTTTCTCCTCCAAAACCTGATTTTTCTCTCCTGCAATTTGGAAATGTGTGATAATGAGGCTCTTGCTGCAGCTGTTGTACAAACTTAAATAGAATGCTCAGTGCCAACAATGGCAGTAATTAGCTAGAAACACCACAGAATGGACAATAATGTGACGGCAAATCACGTCTTACTGTGATTCATTCATTAACCTATTTACTTGGCTGGAACCATCTAAATTCTCGTTGTATCTTTTGTATTTGGCAATGTCTGGACAAAATTCTTCTTAAAGTCAGAGTTCTTAAAGCCAAGTACACATGCTGGCACTGTCTGAAACAGTTTATGACGTTTTAGGCCAAGCTTGATTGTCTTGTGAATCTTTACACTCATTAACTCTTCTGTCCTTTTATCAGGGACATATATTTCTCCAATCTTTAGTAATAGTGAATTTCCCTTCTGAATGTATTTTGAGTATTTTTCTCCTAGCCCTGGCTTATCTATGCAACTTCTCTGTGACTGATCTTTTACTACTACTTATGTTGTGTAGAGAATATTCTGTAGAGAACACAATTTCTGGTGCTTATTGAGATCTAAAGGAGACATAAGTTGGATGTCAAAAAGGTAGTAACTGCCATATTATTTCTGTTAGACAAAGACTTGTTAACTCTACAGTATGTCTTGCTATGGGAAGTCTGCAATACCCAAAGGCCTCTTTTTCTGATATATTGCTGTAGTTCCACCAAACATCATGGGAGAGGAACAAAATGTCTCTGTGCTCATCAGCCAGGCAATGGAGCTGCTCTGTCAGAGCAATGCTGTTCCCCTGCCTATGCTGACGTGGCTCAAAGATGGGCAACCCTTGCTGAAGAAACCAGGTCTTAGCATTTCTGAAGATGGAAGTGTGCTGAAGGTAAGCTGGGTCAGGATGCATCAGGAACTTCCTTGGGAGTGTACCCATCAGGAGGGTGCTGGGTGTGCCTTGGAACCTGAATAGCATTAATGGGGCAGCGGAGCAGTGCATGAAGACTGCGAGACAACAGGCATTTAAATGTTTACTTACAGATTTTGCAAGAGTTGTACTGTTACTAATATTAGGGAGACAGGTATAAGCATAAAAATTAAAACCTGAGCAGCTTCACCCTGTAACCTTCCTATATAACAGTGTAAGAAAAAATCCAGGTTTTCCTTTTCTTCCTAGATTGAAGAAGCTCAAGTACAGGACACTGGCCGTTACACTTGCGAAGCGACAAATGTTGCTGGGAAAACTAAAAAGAACTATAACGTCAATATCTGGGGTAAGGTTTGTTAAGCTTATTTCAGGAATGGGAATGGGGTTCAGAGTGAAGTTATGATGTGAGACACTGAAATCCTCTGTGGTTCATAAACTCGTAAATGCTGAGGTTCAAGCAGGGTGACTTTTTCTTATTTTCTTGAGTTCAACAATTTCAAGAAGGTGTACATATTCTCCAAATTTCTTTGATTTGGTTCTAAATTAATACCAGGTACTTTGTAGGCTTTTTTCAGTTTGGGTTTCCGTGCATGATAGTAGTTCAGAGCTCTAACTGGCTTTGTGTCTGGCTCCTGTTTATGCACTCTAATGTCATTTAGAGTAACTTTCTTAAAGTTTTTTGTTCAAATTTTAAAATACTGAAGCATGGAAATTCAGGTTAAAAAAAACCAACCTGTTTTTCCTAGCTTTGTGTGCTCTACAAAGTTACCGGCACTAAATTGTAGTAATAGCATTAGTAAAATGTTTCTATGGTTAGATGATATATGTGGCACAGTGTTTCTTTGAGACGTTGATTTTTGGGTAGCTTTTCCTGCCATATTGCTTTCTCCCTATATACCAATTGAAATACTTTGAATTCACAAAACTACAATTAGATAAAAGGGTTTTTAATGATTAAACAAAAATGTTTATTACAGAATAATGTCATTATGTATTTAAAAGAAACATTGATGTTTAAATTTGGGAATGGATATTTCCGTACCATATGAGACCATGAGCTATTCCCACGTTAAGCACACACAATTGCAGAATTGTAGGGGTTGAAAGGGACCTCTAGAGATCAAGTCCAACCCCGGCAAAAGCAGTTTCCATGCTGTAGGTTGCACAGTTAGGCGCCCAGACAGTTCTTGAATATCTCCATAGAAAAAGACTCCACACCTTCACTGGGCAGTGCTCTGTCACTCTGACAGTGAAGAAATTCTTCCTTGCATTACTATGGAATCCCTGTGTTCCAGTTTCTGCTCGTTGTCAGTTGTTCTACTGTTGCTTTCCACTGAAAAGAGTCTGCTCCCATTGACTTGACTCTTGCACTTTAGATGTTTATAAACACTGACGAGAACCCCTCTCAGCCTTTTCTTCTCCAGACTGAAGAGTCCCAGGTCTCTCAGCCTTTTTTCATGAAGGAGATGCATCAGATTCCTCATCATCTTTGTGGCCCTCCACTGGACTCATTGGTGATCCCTGTCTTTCTTGAACTGGGGAGCCCAGAACTGAACACAGTAGTCTAAATGTGGTCTCACCAGAGCAGAGCAGAGGGGGAGGATCACCTCTCTCAACCTGCTAGCCACACTTTTCTTAATGCACTGTAGCACTGGCCTACTTGGCCATCAGAGCACACTGCTGGTTCCTGGCCAGCCTGTTGTCCAGCAGGATTCCCAGGTCCTTCTCTGCAGAGCTCCTCTCCAGTGGGTCAGCCCCCAGCCTGTACTGATATATGCTGTTATTCCTCTCTGGGTGCAGGACACTGCACTTGCACTTGCTGAACCTTATCAGGTTACTTTCTGCCCAGCTCTCCTGCCTGTCCAGGTCTTGTTGAATGCAGCATATATGTCCCTTCACCATGCATGTCATCATCATCTGTGATCTCTTCCTTCCCCAGATTTCTAGGATTTGCACTGTTGCAAAAGACCTTTAATGCAGGAGGAATAAGGATTGTTCTTTTGTTCAGTGAGACCATTTCAGGAGAGTTTGGAGAGAAGGGATAACTACTTGCTTGTTAACAGCTTTGATGGACTAAGCTTAATAGAAAGCAAAAGTTGCCTGTGAAAGTTATCTGTGGATAACTGTTTAGAATTGTAGTCTTTGTTTACACTCAGAGACTGAAAGTCTTGCCTGCCATATTTTCCAGTTTTAGATCAAGGAAATGTGTCCATCTGAGGACTGGTGAGATCCTGAGGTCTAACTCTGGTTTCAGAAACTAGAAGAATCAGCCCACATGTTAAATTTCAGTACATAAAAGGGATAGTAAAGAAAGAAGGGAACAGAATCTTTAGCAGGGTCTGTGGTGAAAGGACAAGGGGAAATGGTTTCAGACTAGAAGAGAAGAGATTTAGGTTTGATATAAGGGAAAAGTCTTTTTTAGTAAGGATGGTGGGGCACTGGCACAGGTTGCCCAGAGATGTGGTGGAAGCTCAGTGCCTGGAGACTTTCAAGGCCAGGCTGGACTAGGCTCTGAGCACCTGATTGAGCTGTAGATGTCCCTGTCTGTTGCAAGGGATTTGGACTGAATGACTTTTAAAGGTCTCTTCCAACTCTAAGGATTCTATGATTCTATAAAGTGTAAGCTGTGACACCTAAGAGAGTGGCACTAAACTTCTGACTGGAAGCAGAACAAATGAAAGATTGAAGCCAGTCCAGTCCAGTAAGGCTCCTTGCAGCCATTCATTCTGAAGCCAATACATCTGCTTGCTGCTAAACATGTCTGAAGTGTCAGAAAGAGAAGCTGCCTGCTATTGTGTGCATTTTAAATATGCTGGATTAGTTACTCACTCCATTTTCAGCCTACATTCTCATCTGCTTTTTTTGGTCTCTTTTCAAGTATTACCTACGTTATTTTCATCTAAAGAAAATAATTTCCCCATTTCAAGAAGGCAGCTATCCCTTCCCTACTGATTGCTCCAAGGTTCTTTAAAACTCTGAGAATCACCTTGAAAACAGTAGTCCCTTTTGTCTGCAGTTGGCTTACAGGCACAGAGCTGTTAACAAAGTTGGCACTCTGCTGTAGTGGGGCAGCTGAAGGGATGGGGTCCTTCATGTTGCTGCAGGAGAAATGTGAGGGAAAAACTATGTCTAAATTTTGAAAGTTATTTAAAGCCAGCCAGAAATAGATCCTGTTCCTGCACTAGAGCTTGGGTAGGAATGATCGATGTAGTTATTGTTAAATATATTATTCCCTGGCCGGGGTCTGGTTTGCATTGCAAACCAGAGAAAGCAACCCTTGTAATTCCTCCAGAGTATAATGGGACACTGTCATGGTTGTATGTTTTTTGTTTTTGTTTTTGTTTTTGTTTTGTTTTTGGGTTTCAGTATTCCACATCAAAACATCATGTAGTGTACGGGGCATTAAAGTGTCACTGCCCCAATCCCAAGTACCTATCCCTGTACATTACAGAAGTCACGGGATCTGGCCCTTCCGGGTGGGGGGGGCGCTCTCTTGCTGCCTTGCAGTGGGTGCTGGAGGGTGCTTTCCTAGCCGTTCCAAGCTTTTCAGGTTTGAATCGGTCCCAGGAACTCTCTCTCTTTCATCTTGTCTGATTTATTAATCTCAATTGCAATTAAATTGTATCTATTGTGTTATCTTGTATTCTGGTATTATAGTAAAATAAGTTTTCCTCCATAGATTGTTGCCACTGTTCTTTTCCTCCCTTCCTTCCTTCCCATTTTTGTGGGACTGGGGTGAGGGGGGGAGGGCAGAGGCCTGTCGCCCCTGTCACGGACATAGATTGATCTGGTCAACTCCGTGACAGACACATTTGCATGAAGATCAGTTTGGTTATACTGTTCTCTGATACCATTTGGTTTCAAATGATATTTGGCATTTCTTTTTAGTTCCACCAAGTATTTATGGTTCAGATGACATCTCTCAGCTGATAGTAATCGAAGGGAACCTGATAAGCTTGACATGTGAATCTACAGGCATTCCACCACCTAGTCTTACCTGGACAAAGAGTGGTGAGTGACCATCTGCTGTCTTTTGTAATAAAGAAAATATAATAATTTTGATTTGCCAGTTCTTCTTTATCCTGTAAATATTTTCATTTTTTACTCTGGTATTGAGTAGAAAACTACTGCGGTAGACTCTGCCATGCTCTCTAATCACCTCAGCTTGGCTTAGGTGCCATTATTCCTAAAGTTGTGCAAGGAGGGCGCAGTGCAAAGATTTCTTGGCTGACTTAAAACTGGACAGTTCATATGCACTGATGAAGCACTCTCTCAGTACACTCAGGTACTGTATAGTGCAATGAGAAAGCATCAAGTCTGACTTATGTATCCCAGCAGGCCTGGCTGTGAGTCACAGTGCAGTACTGAGGGGTAGAGCTGAACTTGTGATCTGCTGTGTAACGTAAACTTATCCTCAAAATCTCTCTTGAAATTTGCAGCTGTGGCACACTGCCAAGTGATGAAAATGCAGTCAGTGTGGTAGTTGCTTTGAGGGTTTACTGAACCTTTCTCTCATCTCATCTTAATATCTAAGAGTAGTTTGCACACCTTTTTGCTGTAGGGTTAGAACAAATCATTGACAAAGTGTTTTTACAAAGCAGTAGAAAATAATAGGCATTTTTGGCACCTTTTTTTAAGCATGGACGCTACTGGAGACAGAGTATTAGATAAAATAAGGTGTTGAATTCTTCCAGCACGGTAATTTTTTTGTTATTTATCAGCTTAACCTATCTGTCTGAAGACATAGTTTAGTGTTGTGTGCACTCTCCTTTATTAATCACATCTTGTAGAAAGAGCAGATTTTAATTTTTTTTCTGCCAAAGTTTTTCGGAGAAAATGAGATGCATCAGCCTCTTCTGTACCTTGCCTCACCCTGCCTCTTGGCAGCCTGTGAAGCACACTATGAAATGATTGAACAATGTGCTGCAGTGCTGAAGGATGTACTCTTAAATGGTTGAAAGCAAATTTGAACCTGTTTGAAAGTCTAGAATGTAGTGCAATTTTGGATATTACTCAGGAATCAGACCTTTGCACATTTTCATAGGGTAATAGTAGGAAATGAAAATTCAGTTTTTATGAGTAATCGTGGGAGATGTACTCTTTCTGTCACAAAAATTTCCCTGCAGTTTACAAAGATGATAATAGTTACCAAGCCTGAGTTCTCAAAGATTTAAAAGTCTGCTCAGAGAAAGTCTCATAATTTTGCTGAACTGTAACCATTCCACTTCTGCTCAGCATTTCCTGAGCAGAAGTATGTGCATGCATGCCACGTGACACACAGTATGCAGATGGCCAGGTATGCAGGTATACGTGTAGTATATTGAATGGCCTGGCTGAGATGATCATACACGGTATATGTGCAGGAAGTCAGGTTTTATTGAACATAATGAATTTGTGGAAATTTCCAACATGTTTTGGATGTATGTGAGCATGAAGAGAATTGCTGTGTTGTAGCTAAAATTGTTCTACATTAAGTCAGCAAGTAGTACGAGAAGTCCTCAGAATCTGCTTGCACAAAGTCTGGGAAAACTGATATAACAATTTTAAAATGGAAATTGTGCAGCTCAGTGGCCGTTAAATAAGCCATTGGAATTCACACCACTGAGCGAGCTTGTTGCCATTCTCTGTTTTTATCTGAAAGAATGTCTCTTTCAGGCTCACCACTTGTGGTCGACCGGTCAGGAAGGGTACGGATATTATCTGGAGGCAGGCAGCTGCAGATTTCAATTGCTGAAATGTCTGATGCCGCGTCTTATATTTGTATTGCTTCAAATGTAGCTGGAAGTGCAAAGAAAGAATACAGCTTGCAAGTGTACAGTAAGTTACCATGAAGTATTGTGTTCTGAATGAGCGTGTTTTGTAAGCGTTGTCTGCATAGTGGGGTTAAGATGCAGAATGTCTAATCCAGGATGATTCCAGGGTACTTGGAGGAGATTTGTGATTGTAATTTTGTCAGTTCGAACTTACCAAGAAACTGCCTGTATGTCTTGAAAGGGCATCTGACCACGGGTTAACTACAGGATACAGCACACTGGGTAATGCAGCGTTTCCTGTCACTGAGCTGTAGTAGTGATGACAATTAGTTTGAATAAGTTGAAATTTTCCAATTTTACTGCTAATTCAGTATTTTGTCAGGATTAAAGTGAACTATTTTTAAACCTTTCAAATCCCATGAAAAAGAAAATCTTCAAAAATCTGTACGGGTTGACAGAATTTTGAACATTTGATCAAAATACATTTGATTGTATTTTTAAAATTGCCTGTAAGTTACATTTCTAAAAACATTTTTTCTTTGTGGGTGGGGAAAGGGAAGGTTGGCTCTGTTTTCTCAGCCCTGGGGAAATTGTTACGTATTTGCAGAGTGTTCTTAATGGAGTTGCCAGCAGTGACCCACAATAACTGTCTCAAGTAAAACACTGATCTAGCAGGCTTGATTATTTTTCTGTTGGGAAGCAGGTGAAGATCCTGAAGTGTGTTTCTTTTCCTTTTGTAGTTCGCCCAACAATACTGGACAGTAGTAGCCACCCATCAGAAGTTGTTGTCACCCAGGGAAGTGAAGTTTCCCTAGAGTGCAAGGCTCAGGGTATTCCAGAGCCAGCAGTAACATGGATGAAGGATGGCAGTCCGCTGGTCAGTGGAAAGGACGTAGCAATACTTCATGATGGGCACTTTCTTCAACTGAGAAATATCCAGGTGTTGGACACGGGTCGCTATGTCTGTGTTGCTGCCAATGTGGCAGGGCTGTCTGACAGAAAATATGATTTAAATGTTCATGGTGAGTGTGCAAAAAATGGGGCATGTATAACAGAAACAAAGCAGGCCGAGAAACAAAGTTCACTCAAGGATATCCAATAAATACTTCTGTATTTAGACATGGTGACCATATTTACTGCAAGCTTTATACATAGCACATTTTCATCTGCAGATGTATCACAAAAGTTCATATCCAATTTTGTTGTTCCTGAACATTTTTAAATTTTATCTGTGTCTGTTAATACCAATCCATCCCCCCAGCTGCTCTCTCCCAAGAACAGAAAATCAGTATGTAGTACAGTTTTGTGTGACGTTAGGTCCAGTTTCGTGATAAGGAAGTGTTCTTTGGGATTCTGTTGTAGGAGGCAGAGTTTAAGGTTTAACCAAGAACACCACACCCATGACCCCTGCCAGAGGACAGTTATGTGAGCATAGCCCATATCTCAAGTTTCTAATCATCAGATTTTCTTATTTTGTGCTATCAGAAGAATTTAAGATGGTACCTCCAACTATAATTCGTTTTGGTAATTTGACTTAATGGGATTGATTGGAACATCACGCTACATTAGAGCCATTCTAAGTCAGAATGGCACTTCATTTGAATATTATTTTTAGTGCTTCATTGAACATTGAATATTTGTAAATATTCAAAGGGTAAAGCCCAGAGAGAAAGAGGCATTCAGGAGTTACTGTGCCACTAAACTAGGACAGCAATTTACAGGAATTTAGCTGCGATTTTTTCTGCAAATCCCACTGTCTCACAGAGACTTCCAGTTATCTCTGTAAAGTATGTCTTTTATGCCTTACATCTTGCACTGAAGTGGGACAGCTTGTACAACAATCAGGAATGGTTTGGGAGAGAAAAAAACACAGTGTAGGATGAAAGTAAACATATGAATTGTCATTATTGACAATGAGAAGCCAAAATGAATTACCAAATAATTTTACTTTGTTTGCTGTACTGTATTGACAAAGTTCTGGATAGTAAAAAGAAACTTTAGATCTCAGGCTGCTTAGTCTGGAAGATGTTCAATTCTTAAGCCTAGGTTTTTTTTTTTTTTGTTGTTTTAAAGAATGATCTACAGAATTGAAATTACTTTTACTCCTAGTAAAGAAAATCTAAAAATAGATTTGAGGTAGTTATTTTAGTAGAGGAATTGTTCTTTCCATTAGCAAAAGAATTCTGTCATTCTTAACATTTTCCCTAGTGTTTCATTCAATACTGGAAATTTTACTTAATGTGTAATGGATAGAACTACTACAAACTGGTATTTGGTATATATAAATAAACTATATATTACTATATAGTAGTACTCATAGAATTAATTTTTTTTCCACATTGTTGCACAGAAAAAAATACTTATCAATTTAAGAATTTTTTTTCAGTTTTTTTCAGGACAGTTTTGTAGCTCCTCACTTGCCAAGCTTATCTTTACCTGGTTGACAAAATATTTTGAGAGCTTGAAATTGAAATTTGTATAATTGAAAATTAACTTTCATTTGTTTTGCAGTGTGACTTTTCTTTCTTCTTTTTCTATAGTTCCCCCAAGTATTGCTGGTGACCTTCAATTGCCCGAGAACATCAGCACTGTGGAGAAGAATCCCATCTCTCTAGTTTGTGAAGCCTCAGGAATTCCCTTGCCATCAATAATGTGGCTCAAGAATGGATGGCCTATCACTTCAAACACCTCGGTGCGAATCCTCTCAGGTACAGCACACATTTAAAGCTGTAGCTATTTTTTTAAAAAGGGAGTGCAGCGAAGGCCCTTCCACAGTGCGAGCATTGCACACACACAAAAAGCTTGACTTAGTAACCCAAATTGGTTGCAGCACCTGGTAAATAGCTCATGTACACTGGGAAAGTTGTTACCAAATGCTACATGTGTGAGTTGGAAGTGTGGTAACTGTTCGGTCTGTGGCATGGAATTAAGCCATATTTCTGGCTGTTACTGTATGTCAGTCCAGTATGTATATCCCGGAATGCATCAGATAATGACATCTTTTCATTCGCGATGGGGAAAACAGATATGATTCATAGGGACCTAGTTTTTTAAGCCAGCTTCACCTACTAAGAACTAGTATGGATGTCTTTTATGACAAGTAGCATTTGACAAGAAATATCTGAAACAGGAAGGGCTCAGTACCTGTTCCTGTTAACCATCATTTCTGGCAGTACTGTAAGGAAATGAGAGTACTTGACTGGCAGCTGCAGTTTTGTTAGAGCTTTATCTTTACAGTAGGAAATGGAGTTAGCAGCACTTGAGATTACAAAATGGAAGATGTGTACCAAGCAGGCAATACATTTTACATTGACATCTTGTGTCTGGGGCTCAGCCTTATGGACTGTATAGAAGTAATTAAGTATTTGTCTACAACTGAGATGTATGGACAACAACTGAAATGATTCTTTGATTTTGGATGTACCACTCACAGCTAGAAATCTCATATTCCAATACTCCACTGTAGCTACCAAACTATCCTATATAGAATATGAGAAAACTGTCAGAAAGATAGAGAAACTAAAAGGTACATTGAAGCTCAACTAAGATTGAATTTCAAGCTGGAATTTGTCAGCATTTTTTCCATCACTGTAGCTTTTGACATGGCAAGTAGTCCTATTTCCTACTTTTTTAATTGTGGAGAAAGGGGTGGGTGATGTTTGTACAATCCTGGCCATTTTAGTTGGTACTCATTCCTTTCGGTGCACAGTTGCCATCAACAAAAATCATGTCTTCTGGGCTTCAATGTCCCTGTTCTGCCTGTTGTTTTCTACATCCACACTAGTATCAACCACCACTCCAGAGTCAGGAAGAATGAGACACAAAAAAATGTTATTGCCTCTGGATGTTAGCTACACCGGGAAACAGACCAGAACTTGGTGCTTTGTTTTCCTGCAAACTTTGTGCTTTTGTATAGTTCTTCAGAAAACTACACCTTGTGGTAGTGATCTGGGACCAACATGGCATTTGAGACTTTGTGCCTGTAAAGAAAAACAAAAAACCCTCTTTGACTAATGCTGAGAGGTAAAGCATTACTCTGCCAAAGTAAGATTTCATTTCTGTTGATTGAAAAAATATTTGGCGTTGCAGATGATTTGAATGTGTGGACACACTGCTGTCAACTGTGAGTCTGATAATTGAGATACTATGCTGGTGTTTGCTTTTGAAGATGCTTCATGTAGTCCCTTTTGGAAAAAAAAGAAAAAGTTTAACTATGCCACCACATCTGCAATTCTTGCAGAGCTAGCTTTAGGAAGGAGAGACACTTTTATTAAATTGTAGCCAAATGTGGAGAGTCGTATCCTGCCTCGGCACTGGAGCTCTGGGTGTGCAAGTGTATGAAAAAGCAGGTAGCTTTTTTCTTCTTTGTTTTGCATCTTACATGGCTTTGGTTGGGGTGTGCATGGGAAAAGGGATCAGTGTGAAATGAGAGTGCAAGAGAAATCATTCCTCGGTTGCACAGTACTCCCTCCAGCAGGTGTGATTTCTTGAGTGGAGGCACATCCACCAACCAGGTTAAGCAGTTTTTTCCTTCAAAGCACAAGGCCAGGAATGTAAATTTCTGGGATACATCCTGATTATGAGATCCTGTAGAAGTCTGCAGACGTTCAGATGTGATGTCCTGTGTGGTAATGATTGCTAGTATGAGAACAGCTGATGAGAGACTGGAAAAAGCTGAAGGTTGGCCACATTTGCTTTTACACTTAAATGCTCATTGATGCTTGTTTTGCTGTTCCTCTGCCAAAAAAGAATCAAAGACTCAAATGTTTTTGGTCCTCTGATCAAGCATACTTAAAAATTATATGCATTTGTTTATAAAATAGCTTTATTTTTGTGCTTACCCTCTTAATTATTTTTTCTCTGTAGTCACCTGGATTCTCAGTACAGTAAAATATTCACATAAGTGAAAGTCCTGCTTACTTAGACACTGGATTTTGTGACAGTTTTCTATATAGAAGTGTGAGCACAAATCCTCCCTTCTGTGTGCAAAGCGTGTGCACCAATCTGAAGAGTTTTATGTATACCTCTGACAAATTTATGTGCAGTTTGAGGGACCTGTCTATAGCAGGTTGGATTTTCTCTGCATGCTCTCTGTAAATGTATCTCAAGGTTTTCAGCGATTTCAAGTTGGTCTGTTGACTTCTTCCTGCATAAATTCTTGACAGATGTGTGAATGCATCAAAGTTCACTTGCACATTAAAAAAAAGGGAAAAAAAGGAAGGGATACGTCAAGGTAATTTGGAAGTTACTGAATAGAAAAAATAGTGTTATGAATGTTAAATACAAATCTATAAGTACTGAGGATTGAAGCAGAGAGACAAAAATGAAAGGAGCAGGAGTTAGGTCTGTCAGTTTCTTTTACTGTTTGTTCAACAAGACTAAGCACATTAATGAAGAAGAGAATATGGCTGTAAATTTTAACGAAACAGAATTAGAACTAGTACATACAGTTGGATATTGGGAAGTGTATTTCAGGGCTCTAATAATTGTGCATTTTTGGCCTCAGGGGGTAGAACACTTCGTTTCGTACATACGACTGTATCAGATGGAGGGCACTATACGTGTGTGGTGACCAACACTGCAGGAGAAGTGAGGAAGGATTTTTACCTTTCTGTTCTAGGTAAGAATGTGATAGTTTTGCTACAGTAGAAGAAGAAAATGTAAAGAAATGTCCTGTATACTTTGCTGGTGTTTTAAAAATGTGTATGCCAAAACATATACCCTTAGGGGGAAAGAAGTGTGTCTAATAACATGATTAGAAAATGAGGTTATAAAGTTAGGATGCTTCCATTTGTGGATTTGCTGTATTTTTAAAAATTTTAAGAAGTTCTTAAAATTTAGGATTCTTCAGACATAACTAAGAATGACTGGGAACTGTGTATGTTTTGGTGGTTTGTTGCTTCTTCAGGTGCTACGTTAATGTATCTCTGGCTTCAGTTAGGTTGCTATTTCAGTCTCATCAAAGTTTGGGTGATACTGGCAGCCAGACTCCCACCTTCTCTTCAAGTTCTTGTTGCTCGTAGCTTCACTATCCCTTGGATGGAATAAACAAAGTGAATTGCATTATAGGAAAAGTGAGTTTTCTGTTTTTCTTCCTGGCCAGGTTTGTTCTCAGCCAGGTCAGTTCCCTGCTGGTTCACCGCTCTTCTGAAAGGAAGATGACATGAATCATAGAGTCACAGAATGGCTTAGGTTGGGAGGGACCCCAAGGATCATCAAGCTCCAACCTCCCCACAGGCAGGGTAATCAACCTCCAGATTTGGTACTAGATTAGGTTGCCCAGGACCCCATCCAACCTGACTTTGAACACCTCCTGGGATGAGGCATCCACAGCCTCCCTGGGCAGCTGTTCCAGCAACTCACCACTCTCATAGTAAAGAACTTCCCCCTTACATGCAATCTAAACCTTAAACTGGTTTAAAGTCAAAAGCCCAAGATAGCCACATTGAACTAAATCTGTGAATTTCCTGTACCTCATGCTTGAAAGCAGAAGGATGCAACCACATGTGATAATACTCATGAATTAAGACCAGCGCTATTACGCAGCACTGGGTATAAAGTGTGCAGCTGAGTTGTGTGATGGCAGTAATCTGTTGCAACAAAGATTTGAAGGAAAATCCAGGACTTACATGGAAATTAAATGCTAGAGCTGGAATCTTGGAAAACAGATCTCTGATTGGTATTGTAAAGCACATAAGTGTGATATCTGATCCTCACCTGTTATGGAAGCTCAGCGGGCTTTTTAGATGGCTGTTCAGAACCTTTAATGTCTAATTGCATCACATTATTTATTTTTTTATTTTTTTTCTCCCACAGAAAAGACTGCTCTTTGGTTTAGTAGCTATTTATTATTTCTATCAATAAGTGCCAGGACTGATAGAAAGAGTCTTGCAGCGTTGTCATACATAATTTGCCTAAAGTTGTTTTTTGTCTGAAAGGTGCTGAGTGTTACCAGTTTCTCTTGCCTTCTGTATATGATAATTTACATTCATGTTAATTCATCTTTATTGGGTGAGCTTATGGAAATGTAAGTCTGGCAGCATGGAAGAAATGGATAAACACTGAAAAGCATTCGTTGTTGTACTGTTTTTGTTGGAGTGTTTTAGTAGCAGGGTGTTCATGAGGGTTCTAGGAATTTCTCTTGCATGGATTTTGTATAGGGCTTGTTTGCCTTGAAGAAAAATGCTATGTGAATGTGATTTCAAGTGGGCTAAGTGAAAAATTCCATTGTTCAATCTCCTCCCCCCTCCCCTCCCTCTCTCCCCCCAAAATTTATTTGTCTTTCTAGAGGAAAGTTACAGGAATGTGGCCTGATGGTGACACAGAATATTCACCAGCTCCTTGTAAATAAGAACCATACAGAGATATCACAGTGTTAT
Organism: Lagopus muta; assembly: GCF_023343835.1. NCBI lineage: Eukaryota > Metazoa > Chordata > Aves > Galliformes > Phasianidae > Lagopus > Lagopus muta. Next base: position 29,186,082 of record NC_064437.1, on the reverse strand, counting down.
CTGAATTAGGGTAGGAAGTGCAACAGACAAGACAGTTTTCAGGCGAGCATGGTGTAATTATCCTAGTACTTCTGTATTTGCAGAACATTTGCTGTGACCTTGTCTTAATCTGAAATTAATATGCTGACAACCTCCTGCATTATTGTGGGGCTGAAGCGATGAGTTGCTCTGTTTATTTATGATCAATAACTTCTCGACAGACATATATCCTGACCTTTATGATCTTAGATTATATTTTTCTCCCGTCTAATTCTACCGCCCATTGATGTATCTTTGTCTTGTTGTGTTTGAGCACTAGAATATTTATCCAAGTCTGTATTGCATTGCTTATATTGTCACAGCAGGGAATTTGGTCAGAACTGCATCAGAAGTTGATAAGAGTGCCAGTACTGGCCACATCTTCCTGCATGCAATGTTCTGCTACTGCTGCTCTCACCAACCTATCTGAAGTAGCACCTTTGCCATCCCAATCATCAAGTGAAATTCTAAGCATCTCTTATTTTTAATTCTTCACTCTAGCTTGTATTTGAGTGGAAGATTCGATGTAGCGTTTTAGTTTTCACTGCTGAGAATGAATTTGCATATTATAGTGATTCTTGTTTATCAAAACCTTTACTTCCAGGCTACTGGTAGGTCATGATGCATTGAATGCATTTTTCTTCCTCTCTTAATGGGCCTTCTATCTAGGCTAAAAGTTTGCTTTTTTTAGGGTTATTTAGGAGTACTGTCTGTATGTGTAGTCCAGCAGGTTTGTTATAAAGATTTCCAAAGTCTCTTGGAGATTGGGTTGCTTTCTTAGAATTACAGACCTCCTTTTCATTGCATAGCACTTCATGTCTACTTCATTTTTGGTGCCATCTTACTTTGTCTTGAATCTACAAATGCCTCTACTTTGAAATAAATGTTTGATCTGAAGGTTTGTATGTCTGAGAGACTCCTTGCCAGCACACTGACAGTCTGGCCCCTGTCGTCCAGTAACCGTTAGTCCACATAGTCCTAGTGACCAGGATTCTTTGGAAGCATGTCACCAAGTGGTCAGTCACACAATAAGAGGTTTCTTTTACACAGCTGTTTGGGATGTGGATAAGTATTTTCATTATGTGGTTTTATCTTTTATTTTCTCAGAGACAAGTGATTTATACTGTAGCAGAATGCCTTTAGAATCATGTAGTGTGTTCAGCTGACTGTATGGCAGCTGTATTTGATTCAAACTTATTTATGCCTTTATTCATCCCCTTGTTGGTAATCTGTTGTATTGCTTTGAGTGTGCTGGTAAGTAAAAAATACGTTGTGTGTGAGCAGACAAGCTTTTTCTGTCCAAATTTTTTTTAATCAATTATTTCCCTAGAGTTCTAGATGAATGCTTTCAATTAATATTGGGAAACCAACAACTGTTAAACTTAAGCACATTGTTTTGAGCAAATGAATCACTTGCTGCTTAATGTGAGTGAAAGAATTTGCTTACAAACATATAAAACCTACCAGTTTACCGGCATAAAATTAAACCTAGCCTCACATACAAATGTTTATCACCACTGCCTTACTGACCATACTCAGAAACTCATGAATGGCACCCTGAATCTCTCTCTAGCTCTCAAGACAGGAGGTGGTCAGGTGAGTCCATTCAAGGTCTGTAGTCCTCTCTTGTCCTACTGATGGACCAGTATGTTAAGGGGTGCAGAACAGAGATATATATAGTTGTTATATAGTACAGTTGTTGTCCTAGCAGGCCAACTCTATTCTGTCTCACATCTGGACTTGTTTCTGGTAGATACGGGTCATTTGTCGGTTTATGTCCTTAAGAGAAGTATATGCTGACACATAGAGCATGAATAAACCTTTGCTGTGTTTAAATTGTTTGTAAATAATACTTGCTGGTGTTGTCTCCTTATCTGATTCCAGTGCCTCCAGGGATTGTGGATGAAAATAAGCAGGAAGATGTGAAAGTGAAAGAGAAGAACAATGTTACATTAACATGCAAAGTGATAGGTAAAAGTACACAATATTACTTACTTTCACTCATCCTGTGATCTCAGTTTTCACAAGTGAAAACTGTTCTGAGTACAATTTTCACTTGAGTGGAATGTCTAAATTTCAGGTTCAGCCTTCCTGTGTGTGGCAGGAATAGGTACATCTTGTTGTGAAGGTTGCAACAAATGAAAACAAGAGATGATGTACATTTCTTCTCTAAAGCCCTGTAGAATTTAAGAGGATATATATATTTCTTCAGGAGGTTCAAGGACTGTACAATATGTATTCCAGAACATCTCCCTGAAGAACACATTTTAAAAACACATTCAAAGTTGTATATTTTTCTTTTTTAAGAAACCTTGGAATATCCTTGGAGCTATGCAGCAGCTAATATTTGCAATTTATTTATTTATTTATTTATTTATTTATTACTTCAGGGAATCCTGTACCACTGATCACCTGGATAAAGAATGGGCAGCCTTTAATGGAGGACAAAGATCACAAGTTTCTGTCCAATGGACGTTTACTGCAAATTACCACTGCTCAAGTCTCAGACACAGGGAGATACACTTGTGTTGCATCCAATACAGCTGGAGAGAAGAGCAGAAGTTACAGTCTTAATGTACTTGGTAAGACAGATAGACAGGATCTTGCAGAATATTATTTTCAGGAAAAAAAATTTCAAAAAATAATCACCTTGGGATTGTGTAGTCTTTTAATTAAAGTAGTTGTCAGAATAAGTGATAAATTGTGATAGGTCAGTAGAAACAGCATTCTGTTCTTTAACCAGTATAGAGCTCGAACATGCAGAGTTGTAAAAGGATGTGATCTGTGTGGAATGAGCAGGACTGTACGTGGGCTTGTTGTGATTCAAGGAAGGAGTATATGAAGAGTACTTCTCAATTGTTTTCTTTTTGTAAAAACTCCAACCATCTGCAGTTTGCTTTCTTTCATGATGATTCTTGCATAACCAAATGCAAACAATAGCGAGTTTGTTTTCCTCATCCTCATTTCCTGAGCACATACCTCCCAGTTCTGCTGCTCAGAGGATCATCAGGCAGTGACTGCCAGCTACTGTGCAAGAAGTGGCTAGCTTCCTGGTGACTTGTGTTTGACAAGAGCTAGGGGTGTATGAATTTCACTGGCATGGACTGACCATTGACTTTAGGACAAAATGTGAGACCGGATGAATGTTGCCTGGTCGTGGGTCTCACTGCACCTGCTAGAAATGCCTCCCAGCTACCTGAGGCAGAAACCAGATCTCTAGACTGAACAGAAAAATGGCTTTTGAGAGGATCCTTCCTCTGGTTAATGATTTCGTTGCTCCTAGTGCCTCCTACCATTGTGGGTGCAGATAGCCGTGGAAGTGCAGAAGAGGTCACTGTTATCCTCAGCAGTCCAACATCTCTTGTTTGTGAGGCTTATTCGTATCCTCCAGCTACAATAACCTGGCTGAAAGATGGTAATCTTTTAGAATCAAACAGAAATATCCACATTTTGCCAGGTAATTGTTGTTTGTTTTTGTTGATAAATAACAATTCTATTGCTTACTGACTGTCACATAACTTTTTTTTGATAAATCAAAGGCTGTATTTCTATAATGTGCAATGTTTGTAGTGTTTTTACACTTCCAACTCCATTCTTTAAGTGCTTCACAATTAACTGACTCATTACTTGTATTTTGTTTTAATTCAGGTATTCATCCTGTTGTTCTGTGGAGATAAATGATGGCAAATAAGTTCATTGCAGTTACTAATGAATGTAAATAATGGAAATAAACTAGATGGAGTGAGAGTAAAACAACTAAGCTAGTGAAAAAGAATGAAGTGGCATTTTTTTCCATGTAGTTATTAGTTTGCCATTTCTAATTTGTGGAGTAATTGTTACCTCGTGCACCTAGGATGTGGAGGAAAGGAAAGATCTTGACTTGAAATATGGAAGTAATGTAGATGAACAAGTACTTTAGCATTATTAACTGCAGCCATTCAGGGGAGGAGTGGTGCTGGTATTGATAGTGAGAAAAGGGGCGACAATTACTAGGATTGCAGTGTGAAAAGAGCTGCAGCAAAATTAAATAGTGATTCATCACTGAGAATTCAGGCAATCTAAATCATAAACAGTCAAAATCTGTGGAAAGGCAGATGATGGTGTCGGTGTTGTAGAAGTCACCTGAAGTCTTATATCTGACTGATTGTTCATTTTAAAACTCTGTTGCATTGCGGCTGTTGCTTTTGTCTGTTCTCTGGAGGAAGTTATGGATCTCTGTTGTATGAAATGCTACACCAGAATGCGTGGCTACAAACAGAAATGCAGTTCAGACACACTTTCTGTTGAACAGTCTGCCCTTTTTTGTCTCAGTGCTAAAGCTAGCTTTCCTTTTCCTGTGAATGAAGTGCAGAATCCTAAGTCACTCCTTTCTGTCTAAACATCTTCAAGAAGTTTTTTTTTTGAAAAATCAATTTTAACAACTTTTCCAAAAGCCTGTGAACAACAGGAGTTTTGATCCAAAATTCTCCTGGAGATTATGCACTCACAATTTATTGCAGGGGATTAATCCAGGGGATTGGAAATATGCTGCAAAATCATTTAAATAATAGGCCAGCACAAATGTAACTTAGGTGCCATTAAGGAGTGATCTTTTTTGGCAGGTGGTCGAACCCTGCAGATTCTAAGTGCTCAGAAGGACAGTGCTGCGAGATATACCTGCATAGCCACAAACGAGGCTGGAGAAACTTTGAAACACTATGAAGTGAAAGTCTACAGTAAGGAAATGCTTTCAGTGTTAATTGCTTTTTGCATTCTTTTCACTGTGTTACCTGTCCTGGTGTACAAAAGGATTTATCTTAGTTATTTTAGGAAGCAACTGCATTTGCTCGTGATACTGCTTTAGGACAGGCACTAAAAAATGTAGCTGTTGTATCCTTTACAAGTGCTGTTCTTGGGCCAAAAATCTGTGTACCATCCAGGGGAAGATGTTTAAGAAATGATGCACTTCAGTTTCTGTTGAAATGTTTCTGGTTATGATCGTGGTCATGGTTAATCAGACAAATGCAGCACATTTGAGCAGAGACTGAGCAGAGATTCTGAAAGCTGAAAGTGTTTTAGAAAAACAGATGGAGAGGGGACCCCTAGATTCTAATGGAAAACTTCCTTGAGTAAAGTAAAGCAGGAGATTTTAGTATATGCACAAAAGCTCTCCCATTCAAGCCTTCCTGACAGCACTCTGTAATCTGGGCATCTGTGCTTAATATTATGTTTTAATGTTCAAGCTTTTCATTATAGACTCAGTCAAGCATGGCTTCTCATCTCTCTCGCTCTTTGAATTTGCTAACTCTACAGTTTGAATTGGAGCTTGATTTGCGCCCTTACAGCAACTCTACTGTTATTTTAATTACATGCAGTTCTTAATAAGGCCCCCCTGGACTTGGAATAATGAGAAGAGAGTTCATAATTGAAATCCAACAATATAGCAATATCCCCACCCAGCTCCCTGCCAATGCCATTCCAACTGTCAGTTTTTACAGTACTGTCTGCGTTAGGGAGAATTTAAAATTTCCCACTGAAAAAAAGAATGGAAAATGCTTTGACAACATTTATAGTAAATTAAAAGATATTCTGAGACCAGGGTATGGGATTGGTTAAGAATTTTGAAATGCTCTGTGTTCATTCTGATTCAGAAAGAAACAAGATTGTGCAACATTGAGGTTTCAGTGGAATAGAAATGTTGAGTTTTAACCACCTAAGTGTGGACTTCAGTTCAAACATATGTTTCTGAGAACATTAGTTTCCATTGAAGTGCTTTATAATGCCTGCAGCACACTGAGCTTTGTAGAACTCAAGCCAAACATGTAACAAAGTACTGTGGCTAGGTAAGGCTCTGGTAACTTTCCATGTTGGAAAATGTTGAAGGCAGCCTTTGGTCAACTGTGGGGAAGAGGCAGATTACAAGGGGAATGCACTTGCTTTCCTCAAGTTATTGTCTGGATTTTCCCTTTGCCCAGTTAATTTTGAAGTGCTGCATAAGACAGTCCCTTAAGAAAGTCTCTCTCCCCGCCCTGTTCTATGCAGTTCCACCCACCATTAACAGAAGGGGTGTCCCAGGGATGGGTCTCTCCCCTAAGGAGATGAAGATCAAAATCAACCACAGTCTTACTCTGGAGTGTGAAGCACATGCCGTTCCTGCTGCTGCCATCAGCTGGTACAAGGATGGACGGGCAAGTCACAACCTTATTTACTTCTAGTGGGTGGCTTTCCTACAGAAAAACCGCAGTTTTATTATCACCTTTAGTGAGCCTTTAAAATAAGGCTTACCTTTACTACTGTAGTCAGCGGGAATTCATCTCTGCTCTGCTCCTGCTGGTGGAATCACACCTCACATCTTGTTTGCTGTTGGCCGGATCTCTGCCAACAGTGCCAAATGGTCATTTCTGTTTTGGGGTGCTTGATAGTGCAATGGAAACTGCAGAGCTGGCTTTTCTAGGGCCCGCTGTTGCCTGTGTATTGAGGAGAGAGCACCCTGCCCAAAAGCAGCACCCTGTAGCGTTTCCACATGTGGCTTTGCTCTTGCTTGGGTTCCCCAAAGCCTTGTTGCAGAGCAGCCCTGCATTTGGTTCCTCACAGTGCTGCCCTTGCACAAGTTTGCAGACAGCCTCCCACTGGGTGTTGGCAGGGCTCCTTAAGCTCCTGCCACACACAGCCTTCTCAGCGATCTCACCCTGAACAAGCAGTTTTAGGACGTGCTATAAATTGGCTGTAATTAACAAAAACAGTGCCACAAAAACAGTGCCAAGAAAAGAGAACAGAGCAGCTCTTCCTTGACTTTTGGCAGGCCCTTGTGTGGCAGGCAGATGCATCTCTGCAGTGGGAACAGCTCTCTGAATTTATTGAGTGTGCAGAAGAAACAACCTGGTGTCACAGGGGAGGCTACTTCTGTACTCTGCCTAGTCTGATCATCTGCTGGAATTCTCAGTTCCTCTGGGTGTGCTATTTCTGTTGCCAATGATAACTGTGCAGGCCTCAAAAAGGACAGAGGCCTTAAGCAACTTGCTGCCGCCGCCAAAGCAATGGATCCTCCAGCAGCTTCTTCCTATGGCCACTCTGGAAAAGGGCTTTCATTCACATCCGTGGTCTGAATTGTCCTTGGCAGGCAACGTATTGTGAGCTGACTCCCTAGCACATTCCATTTTCATTGCTGAGAGATACAGACTGTGTGCTGTCATCCTTGCTGTCATGTGGGATGGAACTTGTAGGGACAGGACCACTAATCCTGTGCATATCTTTGAGTTTTATGTTCGTGCCATGTCCTCCCTAGGCAGCAGACCTTTGTAGTCACATCACTGTAGGACAAGCTAGGTCAGGCTGTACAGCTTGCAGAAACCTGTTTTCTGTCATGATGTAGGAGGGACAGATGAGAGAAAAACTGGGTTTGCTGAAGCATTCCTTCCCCTGCACTATCTGTGGCCAAGGATGTCATCCCAAGAACATCTGGCTTGAGACCATGCCCTAGGTGATGTCCTAAGCAGCTTCTTCCTTTGTACTTATTGAAAGTGGACCTTGCTGGCAGCATTAAGGAATTGAAAGATGTTCTGATTTTGGTGATGCCAAAGCAGAGGGAATAACAAAAACGATGTTCTTACTGCCAGCATAATGCCTTAGGAAGGATTTTGAAACAATCTGAATTTGACCAAGAGAGGTAATGTCATACTATTCCCACAAGTATGACTACTTCTAATTTATAATTTGCACGTTAATAATTTATATGTAAAATTACATTACAGCCTCTTAAACCAGATGATCGTGTCGTTATCCGAGCCAATGGCCATACTCTGCAGATTACAGAGACTCAGATTTCAGATACAGGACGGTACATTTGCCTGGCATCCAATATTGTTGGAGAGGATGAAGTAGAATTTGATATACATATACAAGGTAAACAGAGTTTAGCTAATAAAATGCCCTTTTTTTTTTTTTTTTTTTGGTAGTCTGAGAATTTTTTTTTTACTGTCCTAGGATGCTGAAATTATTTATAATTTTGTGTTTAGACCTTCCTTGTCTGATTCAATCCTTGTGTTCTGTGTGATTTTTTTACACATACATTTTGTTCAGCTATAAGAAATGTGAGATTTGATTCTTTCAGGAGTTGTGACATATACAGTTCCTCCGAAATTAGTGGAATGACATCATAACTGATCTTCCTCTCAATTACATAAAAAAGACTAGCTTACAATAAGATGTCATATTTTATTACCTGTATTGAGTACTTACAGGTCCAAGACATAAGCATCCCATGTACTTACACAGCATGTAAATACAAGAAGACAATCATTAGTCCTTTCTCAAAATTCAGACAAAATTAGAACTAAGTTGAAACCAAATAGTTTACTAAATAATAGTTAACTAATGTTGATTAATACCCTCTGTTTATTGTTATCAGATCCTTTTACATTGTTATTTATTAGCCTTCAGAAAAATTTCAGTGGATTGCTCAATTTTTCATTCTGATGAAAAAAACTATAAATTTCTTGGGATATCCAGATGGGGGAGGTTAATCTAATACAATTAATTTTTATTACGGCTATTTAACAACTGACTGTTTTTCATCTCTTGAATTCCTAACTAGTAATTTCTGCTGTAAAATTCTGACTTTTTCCATCCTTGATCAAAGTTCCTCCTAGTTTCCAAAAGCCTTACAGAGGATGGGAAGCTGGTAATGTGTTAGATACAGGAAGAGGTGGAGAAAATAAAGATGTGATTGTCAACAATCCCCTTTCACTGTACTGTGAGACTGATGCTGTTCCTCCTCCAGTTCTTACATGGTATAAAGATGGCTATCCTCTGAGCTCTAGCGATAAAATACTGATATTGCCAGGTGAGTATTTGAGTATGTCACACCAAGACCTCAAGAAATGGTGTTAGTACTAGCAATTACATGGTAATAACTTTTTCCATTCATCACATTGTGTTAAGGTAATAACTTTTTCCATTCATCACATTGTGTTAATGTTCTTTTAGACTTTATTGATTGGAGAATCTTCTTTTCAGTGCTCAGACTTAAGCAAACTGTTTTCTATATGCATTTAAATCATTGTCCCTAAAATAGTGTGAATATGAGCATTGTGTTGAAACTAAATAGAATGGTATTTTCTCTCTGATGTGTTCCTGATTTCTTTAATTACAGTTTAAGTAGAAAAGCCTCTAAACTAGGGACAGAGGCATAAAAATATTACAATAGCAGAAAGACCTTGAATTCTTACTTAACCTCAGGTGGAAAAGAAAGAGAGTTACTTACAATGCCTGAGAGCACAAAAAGGGAGGCCTTTCTATGCAAAGGATGGTTTTGGATGGAGTGTGTAAAGAAGTGCTGTGGTGGGGACAATGTCTGACTGCTTATTACTGAGGAACATCATTCTTTTCCCGTGGAATCAATTACCCTTTTCTAACATTTCAGTATGAACATTCCTGAATTCCAAGTATCTGCCAATAGAGAAAATAGCTGGGAAATAAAAGTCCTTAACTACTTCTATTTCACGACAAATGCTGACCATTCATAAATTTGCTTGCTCAGGTTGCTAGTGTAACATCTTATAGAAATGATGGAAACTGCATGATTTTAAATGTAAATCTTGAATGCATTGTCCTTCCAGGAGGTCGCGTGTTACAGATTCCACGGGCACAGGCTGAAGATGCTGGGAGATACATGTGTGTGGCAGTAAATGAAGCTGGAGAGGATTCCTTTCATTACGATGTCCGCGTGCTCTGTGAGCTTTCCTGCTTTTCTTATTCTGATGTATTTATGTAAGATATTAATTTTGTAGAAATAGAGTGACATGAAAATGGTGGTAATGTTGCTATTTTTGTATGCTTCTGGGTTATTGTGGTAAGAAGTGAATTGCAATAGTACTATCACACTTGACTGTAAAGAGAAGTGTATATCAAAGCCCTGTTTTTATCTTGATTTCTTTTGTTCCCTACCCAGTTTCCAGTTAAAAAATCTGACTATACTAGACTTTTCCCTGATTTTCATCATGATTTTCTAAAATGTCTGCAAAACTCTCAGTCAGAACTCAGTCAGAAGGGAGTTGATGATTCCGATAAACTGAATGTCCGCAGAGTCTTCTCTGTATGATCTATTTTGCTCTATTTAGAAATATTGCACAGAAAGCTTTTTTAAGTTGCTTGCACTGTCTGTTGATATAATTGAGGTTTTTGCCTTAAGAAATGCTTGTTTCTGTACCTTTTTTTTCTATAGCAGTCACTGAGAGCACTAAGTTACTGTTAGGAGGATTCTCCTTGTAAATACTCCTTTATTCTGGGCTCAAAAAACTTGACTGACCGGCTGGAAGATAAGTTTTCCCCTCTTCTTTATGACTGCTGTGAATAAACATACTTCTCCTGCGGTCCCTTGGCTCATTCTAGTTGAACAATTCTTGGGATTTTAATATCTTTCAGTATATTCACTGAGAGTTTTACTATTTCCTTCTGCAAACACAGGCTCTGATATCTTAGAAAGAATTCCACAGGGATATGCTGAGTCACAGCATTCTTACAGTGTGTTGCTCTTTTGTAGTGCCACCATCCATCAGTGGAGCAGATGGTGATCTGCCTGAAGAAGTGAATGTGTTTGGGAACAAGGTCGCGGTGATGGACTGTGTCACGAGCGGCACTCCATCTCCAAGCATCACCTGGCAGAAGGATGGCCATCTCCTAGCACAAGATGACAAACATAGCTTTTTGTCCAATGGAAGAAGATTGCAGGTATCTCTAAGTGAATCTTCAAGTGATGTTTAGCATTACAAATGAAAATCACCGATAAGGACAAAAAAAACCCAAAATTCTCTCTGTTTTCATAGCATGACATAGGGCTATAATATACAAGAAAAAATAAAAACAATGTAGAATATATATTCTTATTTCAAATATCTCATGAATAGTAGTTTTGTTATTGATTTTCAGTGTACTTAATGTGAAAGATAGAACATTGTCTTTTTTGGAGGTTTGAGATGCACAGACTTAGAGAAGAGATCCTGAAAGCAGTAGTATCAGTGGAAGTTGCATCAGTTCTCAGATAGACTTCTAAATACTGCAAGGGTCTTAGGAGAACAAAACAAAACAAAACAAAAAACTAAAAATTAAAAAAAAAACAGATGAAGTAAACCTTGTAAGCCCCAAATGCCTCAAGGGGGTCTCTGGAGAGTTCCTACAATTTTATGTGTTCACAATAAGTTGTCTTATACATATTTTCTCAAGAGTAGTCTTGTTTCTTTTTCTTAGATTTTGAATTCCCAAATAACAGATACTGGCAGGTATGTCTGTGTTGTGGAAAACATAGCTGGAAGGGCCAAGAAGTATTTTAACCTGAATGTTCATGGTACGTATAATATAATAGCCTGTAACTTGCTGATTGTTTGTTTTTTTTTTTTTTTGTTTTTTTTTTAAATGTTATTTCAGTTTTAATGTGTGAATTTTAGCAGAGTACAAGTCAACTTACTGAGCATACGGGAAATTCTCCTGTACTAGAAATCAAATACAAGTTTGATGTACCATGGCATCTTCAGCTCTTTATGTGTACTGCATATAGGTGGATATTGTAGTGCGTGTACCCTGTGTAGGTTGCTAAGCATTGTAATCATGAATGATAACCAGGTTGGATTACAGCCTGTTTTGATTTCCTTATGAAAAAAAATAAAAAAGAAAGAGAAAATTACAGTTAGAAATATTACACAAAGATATGGCCATTGTAAAAACTTGCATTTTGTTTCCCTTTCTGAAGTTCCCATCTGTTCTTTTGTTGTTGATGATGTTGCTCTTAGGCATGGTTAAGATAAATTTTAGCATTTGGTGCCGCAAGTCTAAAACACATACAGTCAAGAAATTTAAACATTTTCCATATTTGTAAAAAAAGACTCTCTATCAAGGTTCATCCTAATTCTTCACACCACTTTCAACTTTCCATTCTGAACTGAAAATCACATAAGCACTACTCCCACAGAATCATCAGCACAGTTACATTTTAAAACCTACCAAGGAAAACTGGCAGCTAAGTTTTTATCTGTTTTCATAGACATTAAGTCATGGAATGATCTGGGTTGAAGATTGTCTAGTCTGTCCCCTGGAGTCTTCTACATGTTATCCTTGAATAATTTTTCACATCCTTGCTAGCTAATTCATCTCCTGATTACATACTAGACAGAAGATAAGTGCTGTCTTCTCTCTCACATTTGAATGTAGTCGCAAAGTCCAAGGAATTTGATTATTTAGGTTATCATATACAGAAGAAATAAATATTTCATAAGAAGGCAATGAAACAAATGTACAGTGCTTTTCTCTACACAGTGATACGTTTAGCCAAAAAATAGTGTCATGGAAAGAATTTGCCCTTAAGTCATTTCTGAGAGGTTCTTTGCTTTCATTAGTTTCCTGAATTTCCTGATGTTTGACCTTTGCTTTTAAATTAAAATATTTTCTTGACATTCGTATTTGAATTCAAACTTGTTTTTATTTGTTTATAATTGTGATAGCCTAATGGTGTTATTTTAAAATAAATATTTGTATGATGCTTCAGATTTCAGCTCAGCAATATTACTTACTTAGGACTATTAATCTTTGAATGGAGTTTCAGTTGAAAAATCAGATTAATACTGTCAGGAAAGGACCACCCAAGGTGAAGCACTTCTGTATATTTCAAATATAACTACTTTTATAAGATTAAGTGAAGTATTAAGAATGTTCCTTAATAAGTTGATAAACTTGTTTATTTTCTTAAAGGCTAAATAAATAAAACTAAAATAAAGCCTTCCAAAACGCTGAAAATAAGCATCTGGATGTAAAATCTGTCTATAATACAGGATAATAGATAGCTTTTCCTGTGAATTGAGCATATTGTTTGTGTACATACAAATAGGTCTATGTATGCTGACTACCTGGGACACTTTTGTGAGTGCTCTGCACATGTGGCAGAAGCTTGCAGGATTTGAAAAGTACCATTTCCGTAGTTTAAGCAAAGTTAATTAAAAGTTAGTTTGCATTTGGCCCTGTGTATATGTATATATAATCTGCCAATAATCACATCTGTGGGAAAGTAGCTTTACAAGTAAATAAATATAAATATCTATCAAATGTCATCAGATCAGAATTCAGCATTTATTCCAGTGAAACATTTCATACTGATGATCAGAGAAATAGCCCTCCGTTACTCCAAGCTGAAAAATGTGGACTGAATTCTCCCATTTACATTGACTCCTCTTGTTTCTGTTGTGTCACAGAGGAGCCATAAACTTGGCTTAATGACTGCTTTGTTTCATTCCAGTGCCAGAGAGCATCTGGAATATCTCTGGTGAATATGGTCCAAAATGCATTAAAATATCTGTCTTTGAAGAAGAGGATTCCATCTGTTCTTTGGAATGATTTTTCCACCCAATAGAGCCCAGAACATGCTTTTGCTTTGCTCTTAAGTGTTTTATATTATGCATACTGCAAAAACATGGAAACTAAAACCTGGGACTTGTTAAAAGGAAGACATTGACAATTATTTACTTTTAAATAGTTCTTGTAGAAAGGTCGGATGTCAAAGTATTCTTGTCTTTAAAAGTATTGGGACTTGGAAGCTTAAAAATGCACCCATTTGAACAATGTGTATGTGCAAGAATTTTAAACTGTTTAGCTCACTATTGCACAACAGGTTTTTCTTGTTAACAAAAGAGCTCTGGACTATATCAGAAGGAAGCATTTTTGGATCTCTATTATAATGTGAAATTAGAGTATTTCAGAAAGAATAGTAACAATACAGTCTCAACAAGAAATGGTAGTTAGTCCTTCTGTATATCTTGGCAAGATAAAATTTAATCTGTCCTGCCCTATGAAGCAAATGTATTGTGAGAGAAGTCTTTCAAAATTGATAATACTTCAATGAGAAATTGTACAATCTCTTACTGGTCACTTAGCCTTTGTAAATCCCAAGCAGAGGTTTACAGATGAAATGGTTTCCAGATTCATTTAAGAAGTAGAGGATCCATCTGTGGGTTGTGTAAGATTTTTTGCAATATGGCCCATTGTCAAAGCTCAGCAATTCAGCTTTATATTGGTAATTGAAGAAATTAGAGAATAGTTTGCTGATCCAGTGATAAATACCAGTAATGCATTTCTCTCCACAGTTCCTCCAAGTGTTGTTGGTGCTAATCCTGAGAATTTGACTGTCGTGGTGAATAATTTCATCTCTCTGACTTGTGAGGTCACTGGCTTTCCGCCTCCTGATCTCAGCTGGCTCAAGAATGGAAAATCTATCAGCTTGAATACTAACACGTTTATTGTGCCTGGTGAGGAATTTCAACTATTTCTATAGCCTTTAGACTCAACTTCAGTCTGTTTTGTGTTGATATGGGTGACAGCCATTTATATAGCCAGTATATTTTTAATATTGCTCCAGTGAGCAGACAAGACACTTGACCTGCTGTGTTTTTAAAGCATTTACTGATGCCTTGGCTGTTGGATGGGCACACTTCTAAAGAAAAGCGGCTCAGACTGAAAGCACTGAAAAAGACTAGCAGGCAAGTCACATAACACAAGTTCTCTGAGATACTAATTGAAGTTGAGTCACTGACTCACCTTTCAGAGAAACAGTCAGAAGTAGTGATGCAGGCTAGGATGAATTCTGCTGGCCCAGCTGACGAAGACTTAGCAACTCTCTCATTGACTTCTGTGGGAAATGGGGTTAACTGAACTCTCAAGAGGAAATCCTTGCATTCTGAGATCTCCTTACCCATTCAAAGCTGCTCACACAGTGAGATTTCATGGTATCTGTGTCATTTTTGCTCCTGCTGGATATCTTCTGCCCAGGATATCTCATGCAGATCACTTGTTGGGGTGCTCAGTCCTGTCCTGCAGCTGTTATGTGGCTGGGGGTCTGCATTATAGCGTAAACTGAAGTGCAGGTGTGAAATCTGCTTAATGGCAGTAGAGACACTGTGCAAATTAGTAATGTAGGCACAGACAGTAGCTTCGTGAGTGGAGGCAGTAAAGACTAGGGGATAGAGGCTGGGGGAGTGACAGAAGTAGAGAAAAGGAGCATAGTTAAGTTAGCAAAGAAGGTTTAGCAGCCACAAAATAAACAGATATAAAAGGAGCATTAAAAGGAGCATCAGATATAAAAACATCAGTGAAATCTGTCCTAAAATTTTATTCTTGGACTTTTTTAGTGGATTTATGAATCCCAAAAAGCAATGGCAATGTGGTGTGTTTTAAATCCAAAGTTAGAATGTAATGCCTGTCCTCAATCTGTTGGGGACACAATTCTAAGAAATCATTTGAAACTGATACCATACCCACAGAATAAATCTCAGAACTTCTGCTTTTACTTCAGGTGCTCGGACTCTGCAGATTCCCCAAGCCAAACTTTCAGATGATGGTGAATATACTTGTATTGCAAGAAACCAAGCTGGAGAAAGTCGGAAAAAGAGCTTCCTAACTGTCCTTGGTTTGTATGTTTTTCTTTTGTTTTAATTGTTTTCCTAAGATAAAGTGCAGTATTTGGGGTTTTTTTTAGGTAATTTATTTTTGCCTTCACAGAACTAAGGCAGAAATAACTGTTCTTCTTCTACAGTTCCCCCAAGCATCAAAGACCAGAGTGGAACCTCAATGACAGTGTTGAACGTGAGAGTTGGCACCCCAGTGATGTTAGAGTGTGAAGCCAGTGCTATCCCACCACCAGTCATCACCTGGTATAAGAACAGGCGTATAATTTCAGAGTCTGCAAATATGGAGATCTTAGCAGATGGGCAAACACTGCAAATCAAGGGTGCTGAGGTAGGTAGGCTTGTGGAATGCTGCATCTGCCACTACTGTCAGGTGAATATTTTGTTCTTTATGGGTGTATCCTACTAATTGACTGTAGGAGATATATTTGTTGGAGGCCTTTCATTCTTTGAAAAGAATTTTGATTTGGCAAAACTGTTAATATCTCTATATTATAGCATTAAAATAAGATCTACATAGTAAGATATATATATTTTTAATTATTTTTATTCTAGGTTTCTGACACTGGCCAATATGTGTGCAAAGCCATAAATATTGCCGGGCAAGATGATAAAAATTTCCATCTTAACGTTTATGGTGAGCACACTCCACGTTTTCTGCAGCATTTATGTATTGTAATGTCATAGACATTGTAGAGTACAAAATTCAAAATCAGTTCACAAAAATATTTCCTAAGCAAACTACTCTTACTGCTTCCATTCAACTTCTAGTGCCACCAAATATAGAAGGCCCTGAAGAAGAGTTGATTAGTGAAACAGTCAGTAATCCTGTTGCCTTCATGTGTGATGCTACTGGAATTCCTCCACCAACACTGGTCTGGCTTAAGAATGGAAAACCACTAGGTAACACTCTGTCATGCTCTTTTCTGCTCTTTTGCCCCCCTTCCTCACTTTTGGGGTACTGCTGTGCTGTTTGCAGTCTATTTTCTAGTTTCTTCTCATCTGTCTCAAGACAGACTCTTATGTCAACTGATTGGATTTTTTTTCTTTGTTTTGAAATTCTGATGAAAAAAATTCTCAAGAAGTATTTACTCTTTGTGGCCTCTTTGGAATGACTACTTGTTTGTATATTTTCAGAGAACTCCAATTCTCTTGAAGTTCATATTTTATCTGGTGGAAGTAAGCTTCAGATTGCTCGCTCTCAGCTTCTAGACAGTGGGACCTATACGTGTATTGCCTCAAATGTCGAGGGAAAAGCTCAGAAAAGTTTTGTGCTTTCCATTCAAGGTAAGACATATGAGTGCAGTGAGAATTATCAAGTAATTTCTGAGTGTGACCCTGTAAATGAGAACTGGAAAGTCTGTATCAATATTTCTGTTGTTTGCAAGCAGTGGGAAAAATTGTTAGAAGATTATATTGTTAGTCAGAAACTTGCATGAAAAAAAATACTCTTTACCTCTTATAGTAGAAGAACTTGAAAACCGTTGGGAAGGCTGTGTGTGTTTGCTGCTGATCAAATCCTTCCACCTGCTGAGTGCTGAAACTATGCTGTTTGATGAAGTGTGGAACTCATGTGGTTTCAGAAGCAGTAATCCTGTTGCCTCTTTTCCTCCATCACTAGTAGGAAATAGGAAAGAAATCTCGACAGAATTTTCTTATTTAGATGATTATTTTCCCAATCAAATAAGAAACCCTAAATTCTCTATTTCTTGACTCCCTGTGCTTCACTCTTACACTGCAACCACCTTTGCTTTCTTCCCACTCATTTGACTAGCTTCCCAGTGTTCAGTAAGACACTTCTTGTACAGCATCTGCAGCTTTCTGCCATGGTCCCTTCCCTTGCTAGCAGTCGCTGTTTGAGGAAGCAGAGCAGGAACCATGAGCTGAGTTTGCCAGCAGGTGCAAATATGACTGCTCACCATCAGCAGGCCAAACAGAACTAAATCAGCGATGCAGTCATTATCTGGGAATGTTGTTTTTTGTGTGTCCTGGCTTGCTTGCCCATTTATCCCCAGGAATATTAAGTTGCTTGTTTGATCAAATTTAACTTAAGTTGCTTTTAGTGCTCAAAACTTACTAGTGGGACTAGTCTTGACTTGATGGATAACATGACTGCCTGTCTTGTTCTGTAGAACTGACTAAAATGGTTTTTAGTTTTGCTGTTTAGGATGGAGTAAGTATGTGGCTGTTAAGGGCAGTGAGGCATTCCTCATGCAGTAGAGCATTTGACTGTGTACTAAGCATATGCTCAAGTGTTAAATAGGCATTTAATTGCTAGAGGCATTGTGATATGTAGTGAACTGGAATTTTGTCCTTACATTATTGCACGTTAGCCATCATTGAGCAGGTAGCTAGATATTAAATATAATGACAATTATACTTGTTTTTTTTTAATATTGTAAATCAGTGACTTTCAGGAATTATGAAAGTGGCTTTAAATTTATCTTTGCAAAACCTTCTCTAGAAAATATTGTAGTTTGTGTTAGAAAAACAATAAATTCTAGTACTCCCAAGCTACTGCAGCGCAACTTTTTGTGGCTTAGATTATGTCTCTTGCTGATGACCCTTCTCTTCCATTCCTAGTTCCTCCTAGTATTGTCGGCTCTGAAATGTCTAGTGAGGTCGGTGTCCTCTTGGGAGAAGGCATCCAGCTGGTATGCAATGCCACGGGAGTGCCAGCACCTGTTGTACAATGGCTTAAAGATGGAAAAACAGTTGCTAGTGACAACCTACAAAGAATAAGGCAAGTAAAAAAATCAGTAGGCACTGAATTCTCTTTTTGTATAATTTAAAACTTGAAGACTGTAAAGGAAGTGTGAAAGAGTTTTAGGTTTTTTTACTAATATATTACTCATTTTACATTCTAAAAAGAGAGTGTAAAGAGAGCTTAAGTCACGAGCTAGCCATATTAAGAACATCATCTCCCTGTTTAGTTTGTCATTCTAGTATACTTTGTTACTACTTTTTAAAATTCTTTTGGTACTAAGAAATATACAATAGCTATATCTTTTTCAGTTAGTAAGTTCCCACAAGTTCATCAGATTAATAAATTTTTGTAAAGATCTGTAAGTTTCATTAAGTTCCTTTAGAGGGGAAAGACCTTGATGTTTTTCATTACAGGTTCTTCAAATGCCTATTTGGAATTATATTTTGGATGGTTGAATAGGATGTATCTAAGATAAACTTCTTACCTATCTCTAATAATAATAATTTGCAGAAAATAGTGGTTTTCTAGTGAAATTCACAAGAAGATCAAGGGATTTGACTTAAATGTATGAACTTGACTGCTTATTTGCCAAGTCACAGTAATACATAAACAAACTCATGGTGTTGTATTACCTTCCTTGTAGAGTAGCTCCAGATGGCAGCACATTAAAAATCTTCAAAGCTCTCACTTCTGATAGAGGAAAATACACTTGTGTGGCTACTAATCCTGCAGGAGAAGAGGACCAAATTTTCAGCTTGAGTGTATATGGTGAGTTTTCACAGATACAAAACTGAAATTTGGTACATAATCTTTGTAAGCACTCACAAGAAATGGCCAAGAAATGAATGCCTATCTTCACTGTAATACTACAGGCGTATGTTTCCAATTTCATGTACTGTAGATAGCACAGTATATTATGCTGGATATTCTGTAAATGATGAAATGATTGATATTACTGTTAAATGTGTTTTGAGACTAACAGAAATTGGTTCCTTTGGTATATTTCATAATAGAGGAATTCTGCTTACAGTGATTTTTTTCTTGTAGAGACACACTCGGGACTGATTTATCCTCATACTGCTTTTTTGTTTTTTAGTTAATCTGCAATATTATATATTATACTGCATTATATATATTATATATAATTCTTGTCAAAGTACATTAGTAAAACATGAGTAATATGGCAGGAAATGAATTGCTTAAGCTCTCCTCTATCCTGAGAAATTGCTTATTTAGAGTTTTAAAGAAATATGATGTTGTTTGGGATTAAATTCTTCATACACAAAAAGATATACAGGCAACAACACAGTTATTCTTTACCCTTGGGTTGTGTGGACATTGGCTGAGGCTCAAGCAATAATTAGCTTAAGTTGTCTTCCGTCCTTATAACTGTTATGGTGTATGGTGGGACCTAAGATAGCCAGAACATGGAGCTTCATGTGCCTAAGCCTTTGTATAGTGAGTCCCTTCTTGCTCCCAAGACCAAAAGGCTTTCACACCACAAAACCAAGCAAAGAAACAGCCAAAACTGGTATTATGTTAGAATTATCTTCTAGACTATTTAGCCAGTCACTTTAAAGCTTTCTGTATTTGAAAACTATCATCCTATATACCCTTAAGTTCATAAGTTATCTTTCTTCCTACACAATTCTATCTTTCACTGTATTAAAGGTTTATTGAAGTAAATATCTTAAGCAGCAAACTGTAAACTTGCATCTGGCTCTTAAAAGATGGGGATTCTCTCTAATGCTTGACCACTTGCTACCTCCTAACATTTCTTTCTTTCCTCTTGAGCTTTGGGTTCTGCGACCAAAGCTCTCCTCTGCTGTAGCCTGAACAAATAAATAAGAGGGAGTGCTGTTATCATTCTATTATGCATCTGATTTTAATTATGTAAATTACTATTTATTAGTGCTTATTATTATTGTTAGAGGTTTTATTGTTTAAAAAGATAAGACAGCCTCTTCTGATTGGAATGCCTATGGGATATTAAGTGCAGCATTTCCTAGGCTTTCAAGTATGGCAAGAATACGTATGTGGAATGAGTTTAAAAGCCGGTCTTAATACCCTCCTTTTCAACATTTACAAACTGTAGTTCCTCCAACAATAACCAACAGTAAAAGTGAACCAGAAGAACTCACTGCCCTTTTGGACACCTCCATAAATATTGGATGTACCGCTATTGGAATGCCATCTCCACAGATAAACTGGCTGAAGAATGGCCTTCCTCTGTCTGTCTCCTCCCGGATCAGGTTACTGTCCGCTGGGCAAATTCTCAGGTTGGTTTTCATTTATTTTAACTAAGCTTCCTGGGTCTTTTGCTGTATCAGCACAGTCCTGCTGGCACTGTTGGAAGCAAGAGTGAAATTTGATTCAAGCCATGCTGTAATAACAGTGTAATAGTGTATTCCATTTACAGCTGAATTAAATTGATTTTCTCCTTAGACTTGTCAGAGTGCAAATATCTGATGCTGGTGTGTACACTTGTGTAGCATCTAGCAGAGCTGGAGTAGACAACAAGCATTATAACCTTCAAATTTTTGGTGAGTTTCTCTGAAATGCTCAATGTAAAGATCTATTCTTCAATTCATTTCTTAAACTTAGTCTTCAGTTTTCTTTCACACTAACACAGAGTTGTAGACATCCACGAAAGTGTATCAGACTCAAATAGAAAAACATTTACTTTTTAATGTATATGTATGTTTTTAATTGAAATTGTTTTAACCCTGGAAGAGTCCTTATTTGAATTGCCATCCATTATATGTTTTTGGTGGTTTTTTTTGAATGACTGATTATGTATAATCTTGAAGTGAATTTTAACTTAGTTACTTAACATAAGCTTATGGGGTGTTACGAGATGCAGAAGGGTAGCTGCATACTGGTTATTTTATATTCAGAACTAACTTCTGTGTGTGTACTGTTCTGTGTGTACTCTGTGTAAATCAGATCTTTGTTTCTCTGCAGTACCACCAAGTCTGGATAATGCAAGAGGAACAGAGGAAGTGACTGTAACAAGAGGCAGTTCAGCTTCACTGAAGTGTTTTACTGATGGCACTCCTGTCCCTGCTATGTCTTGGTTTAAAAATGGACACCCATTAAGCCTTGGAGCTCACCAGACTTTAAGTGACCAAGGAATGGTTCTTCATTTTGTAAAAGCAGAAATTGGTGACGTAGGCAAATACACTTGTGTAGCATCTAATAAAGCAGGAGATGTCAGCAAGCACTTTTCCCTAAAAGTGTTGGGTAAGTGTTTACGAGTTGGTTGAAGTGCTGGGTAGCAGATGTGGGGAACAATTTAAAAATCTCTAGGGATAAAAAAAAGTATTTTCAAGAAACATTTTTTGTGTGAAATAAGTCAAGTAAGGAAATGGAAGATAACTAAAGATGTGCATGTAAAATAATATGTATTTTTTACCTAAGATTTCATGAATTCTGAAATACACTTTGGCTGGTAGAAATTCTACTTCACAGGTTGATAGCGCAGCTAAAGGTGTAACTGAATGTGTAACAGCTAAAGAGCTAATAAAAATCCTCACTGATACTATGTAATTAAGTTTTTTACCTGAGATTATTAAAGTAATTTCTAACTTCTAATTTAATTTTAAAAAATATGCAGATTACTAGAAAGAGACAGATGGAAATCCCATGAGATACCCAGTTGTACAGCCAGAAATAGCACTAGTACAGACTAATTCTACAAACCAACTACAAGTCTATGGGTTAGATTTTATATACTGATTCAATACACAGTGGGAGTGTTTTTCTTTCCATAGAACCACCTCAAATCAACGGTTCAGGTCAACCAGAAGAGCTCTCTGTGATTGTCAACAACCCCCTTGAACTTCTTTGCATCTCTACTGGCATTCCAATCCCCAAAATCTCATGGATGAAGGATGGGCGCCCGCTTCTGCAAAATGACAATGTTCATGTCGTAAGAGAAGGGCTTCGAATAACCAGTACTCAGGTGAAACAACTTGTTTCAAAGTTGTCTCAAATTGGAAACTCTGGAGAAGCATAGAGAATTGCCTGCTGTTAGGACCAACCTGACAGGTTCTAAAACCCTGTATAAAGTTCTCCTCCTGCGTGTGCAGTTGGAGGATGTGCTTTTTAAGCCTTGCCTTGATTTTTTATTCAGAAAAAGTTGTAGTATTATGGTTTAAGAGTGACCTAGCATTTCTGCATCTTCTGAGCATTATTCAGGTTCATCTTAGAGTTCTAAACCTTCTTTATTTGTTCATCCTTCTTCATAGAAAGTTGAACAATCAAGGCTAGGGACTTGTGCCTTTTTTGTGTTCATTTGTGGTTTTATCTATAAGCTGTTATAAGATTACGTAACATATTATCTGTTATATAATTATATTTTATATATCTGTAGAAATCTAGTTACATATGTATTATAATCTGCATCTATACCCTGTTTATGTTAATTTCCTGTCTACTTGACCCTTGTTACTGTCACTTGCTTTTCTGTTGTTATTTTATAGTTCCTACTCAGCGTTTCTCCTCTTTCTGCTACCTCAGATTTGCCTGATACCCATTTGCTTCTCACATGCATTGGCCATAGATTGAAGAGAAAAAAACTGCCTTTGATGTAATCTGTGTGAAAGTTAAAAATAACTAAAGACAATACAAAAGCTTTTGGATTAATTCAGACAGTAAAAGAGTCCATGGAAAAATAACATGTACAGAACTACTATAGTCAGCCAGACTGGATGTCACCAAACATGAGGGGGACGTGGCTCAGGAAGACGGACAAACAGTCTGCTGCTGGCTTTGTTTGCCAAGTCAACACTTCTTATCTCTATAATGAGAAACTTACAGAAAAGAGAAGGCATAACATTATGTTATAACATTCGGACTATGAATGTGTGCATAAAAAGGCTTCTTTGCCTACCCAGAATTTGCATAGATGGATAGCAGCTTCCATGTTCAGGATTGCCTGTTGCAGAAGGTATCACGAAGAAAAGATGTACTGGCTGGAAGTGCATTATCCTCAGAGATTATAGTCTTTCCATTCCTAAGCTACGCCTGCATAATACCATGGTCGTAAGAGATGCAAGTTTCCCAGAACTAGAGAAGAAAGGCTCTAGCCCACAGCAGGGGGTTGGAATTGAATGGCCTTTAAGGTCCCTACCAAACCAAACCCAGAGTATCAGTTTTGTGATTCTAAGAACTTTTTTCATTTATTCTCAGGCTTTTCTTATCTGTTGTCTTTACTTTTAACTGTTGCTGTCAATGTTTATATTTTAGTGCTTTTCTCAATTGTTCCCATATGCTGCAACTTTTACTGAAGTTGCCTGTGTGTTTCCAGGTGGAGGATGCAGGAAGATACACGTGTTTGGCATTTAGCTCAGCAGGGGATGATGATAAGGAATATTTAGTAAGAGTGCATGGTAGGTTTGAGGAATATTTCTTTCCTAAATTAAGCTGTAAACTATGAAGGTGTGTACAACATGTAACAGGTTACTTATTATTAAAAAAGAAATATGTGTTTTGAGAAAATGATATTATGCTTTATGATAATTAACATTTCTCAGTAAGGTTAACTCCTTTGACATGCATTAAAGAGGGAAAGTTTCATCTGATACAATTCATGCCTTCTGTTGTAAATAGGCTATAGATATTTGTATTCTGCATCTTTGTTCAGCTGAACTGAATTTATTCTACTTACAAAAAAGTATAAAGTATACTGATACCTAAGATCTTAGTTTTTCATTAGAAAAGTACATGTATATATATATTTAGGATACATTGAATGTAATATCAGTAAAGGCAGTATAAATAGAATTTCTGCAGTTCTACAGTGTGCTTCAGGTTTCTTCTTGAGGGTTGTAACTGCCATGTTTCATGATGAAGAGTTTATTGAACTTCCGTGGTCTCTGCTCTGTCTGGCTTTGATGCTAGTGCCCTTGCTGAGAATTGATTTTAATTTAATTTCTGTCGCAGTAGTTTCCAGTATGTGACTTAAAAAACAGTTTCACGTGGTGTATTTGACACAGATATTGTAAAGTAGTACTAAATTGTGGCACTGTAGTTTTGCCTTTGTCTTAAATATCAAGAAGTAAAATGCTTTTTTTAAAGTATGGTTTTAATGGTAGTGCATAACTGTGGTGTTTATTTTTCTAAATTTTTGTAACAGTTCCTCCTAATATTGCTGGTACCAGTGGTCTGCAGGACCTCACTGTGTTGCAGAACAGACAAGTTATATTGGAATGCAAGTCAGATGCTGTACCACCTCCTACAATCTCGTGGTTTAAAAATGGAGAACTTGTAGAGGTATTAGCAAATACATTATTCGTGTTAGTCTGTTGGACCTTTTATTTTTTACACAATGCTGGACTTTTCTTACTCTGCTCACTTTCCCCTCCACTGCAGTCAAGTTACAGTGCCTCAAATTCAAGCTGAGTTGCCCCAGTACTAATACAGTTAGTCCTCCATGAGTACCTGAAGCTAGCAAGCATGTGAAGTGGCCATCCCGCTGTTACTTGTTCTTTTTTCCTTTAGGGGGATCCCTTGCTCCTCCTGGATCCTCTGAACAATCCTAGAAGCCTTTGGTATACTTCCTGAATGGCTTCCCAGGAAAGGTAGCTGAGAAAAGACTGCACTGTATGTTTCCTTTGGGTATATTATGCATCCTCGTACTCTAGTCGCATTTAGGAAGGAATTACAATTTTTTATGTTGGGGGAAAAAAAAAAAAAAGGAAAACAAACAAAAAAAAACCAAAATGTGTTACTAACCAACACAGTTTTGTATCAAATGCATCCCTTTCACTGATAGTTCCAAGTAGTGTTGCATAGGGTATAGAGTCCCTGGTGGCTGAAAGAAAACTAGCAAGATTAGGACAGCTTTAGTAGAATGGTGGTGGTTTTTTTTGTTTTTTTTTTTAATTTATCATCTTTCTTAGGTTCACTTAGAAATCAGATTCTTTCTGACAGATCAATTTAAATTCAGTTATTAATTCAACTTAATTTTCCCTCTATTGATCTTAATTTATTAATAAAGAGAAAACAAATTCTTCTTAATTCATAAAACATAACTCATATATCTCCCATAGTTGTAGTCTATCAGTTGTCTTCATTCAAAGGCCTGCTACTGTGCAGTACCTGTGAGAGCCCATTCCTCAGGCTCTTCCACTGCTGTAAACTTAGAAGAATAAAATATTTGTGGAAGTGGCAAGAATAAGGTGAGCAATCATATATTACTAAGTGCTGCTGGGGAATAATACTACCTTGCATATCATACAAAAACTAGACAGAAAGAAATGTAAGAGAAGTGCTCTTCCCTTGATTTCTGGGTGCAGACTTTTTTTTATGAATCTAAGTTGGAACAAGGCCTGGAAGTTATACATGAATACTTCTACCTCAGTCTTTCTTAAAAAGCTAGTGTTTTAAGCAGTACTTGATTTATTTTTTTTTTTTTTAATTCTACATCTTCACTAATTTAAACCATGAAAAGAAGCCACTTTTAGAAATACTTAACAGAAATAAAGCAGTGGAGCAACACTATTATGGGCCTAGATACTCAGCTGAACACCTCAGGTTTGACTTATGTAATATTAGATTTTTTGCTTCAGAGATTTGTGTTTGTTCTTGAGGACTGAAGCATCTTGGTTATGCAGTTTGACTAATTTCCCCCCTTTTGTTTTATAACAGTGTAAGGACATTCTGTACACTGAGCTCTCCTCTGACAGTAATCTCGAAAATAATGCTGTTATAAATTTTGTCCAGATGTGGGCCTCCTAATTTATCAGTTGTACTTTATGAAGCAGATGTAGTTTTATTTTGTTCACTACCATCCATTCCATCCTTCAGCTCAGCTTATATATATGTGTGCTCCAAATATCAGGAAAGCATTAGTGTCCTCCTAAATGCCTGACTGTTTTCTCAACCTCAAAAGAGTATAATAAGCTCCTATTTGTGAGCGTCTGGGAAAGAATTCTCCCTGGCTATGAAAAGACAGGTGCTCTGTGGATGCTTATACGGCATTTGATTCCCCTCACCTTGGAAACACTGAGGTTTCACAGTGACAAAAGGTGACTGGAGGTCAAGATTCCAGACTGCAGTGTTTCCTCAATTTAAGCTATCTCTGCTTTTTGAAACAGCCCTTAATGGGTGTCTTTCCTTCTGTTTTTTTTTTTTTGTTTGTTTTGTTTTTTGTTTTTTTTTTCTTTTTGTTGATTTGTTTGTTTGTTTTTCTGGTCTTCCACTGTGTTTGAAGTCAACACTAGATCTTGCTGTGTTCAATAAAGTAATTGTGCAGCACCACCACCTGCTCTAACAGAACTCTAGAAAGGTTTAGTTTGGGACAGCTTTGGTGGTCATAGTCCTTGTACTCTTCATTGATTTGGAAACATACGCAGAGTGTTATCAAAATAAGTAGGTAGGATTGTCTTGACCTAATCTATCTTTATCTGGACACTACAAGAATTGCTGAATTTGTATTTGTATCATTTCACCTTTGAGAGGCCAACACTGCTGGTTATGCTACATCTGTGCTGATGCCTGGTGTGAGACCAGAGCACTTGGATGGTAGTGCAAAGCAGTGCAGAACTGGAGATATTTTACTTATATGCGGTGGTTTCTGTCTACAGATCTCCTAGTCAAAAGAGCAGATGGGAATGTCAGCTTTGAATGTTATCCAAAGTTCGTGTTTGTTCTTTGTTTCTTTCTTCATTTTCTTTTTTAAACTTTTTTTTTTTTTTTTATTCAGTCAGGTTTTCAAGCACTTGTATTTGGTAATGCTGTCAGTTGTTCATTCCATTCCAATCCACTCTAGTTATATTTAAAAAAAAGCTTTGACTTCGAAGGGCTGCTGAGCAGCTGCTCTAGAGTCATTGTAGCACTCAAAAGTGTCATGCTCTCCAATCTACAAATCCTGTCTAGTAAACTTAGAAGGCAAACTTTATGCTGTATCCTGTCTGGTCAAGGCTGAAAAATTTGAAGAACAGTGTAGAGAAACTGGTATTTTTTCTGCTTGTACTGTGCATAGATTTCGAGGAAAAAATAAGAATCATGTGCTATTCATTGCCCCTTTTCTAGAAAAGCCTCCAAGCCCTTTAGCATAGTAACCCTAAAAGACATCTTATTGAGGCACAAATCCCAGTAAGGTTTTCAAGTTATAACCACTAAGTAATGATAACTTCTTAGAATTTGTTTTATCCTATTATCTTCATGGCTGTGAACCAGCTATGCAGTCCTCTGAAGCAGTTAAGCTAGCAGTCCCCTGAATTAACCTCAGCCTTCTTTCATAGCTGTTCTTACTCTGCACCAAAAAAAATGCTCAATCTTTAGAAAAAGAACAATGGTAAAATTAAATCCATCTCTCTTTCTCTTTAGGGAACTCCTCGAATTCGAATCCTATCCAATGGGCGATATATGCAAATCAATAATGCTGACCTCGGTGATACAGCAAACTATACATGTGTGGCAAGTAATGTTGCAGGAAAAATGACCAGGGAGTTCATGCTAGCAGTACATGGTAAAGTCATGGATCCATTCTTGTGTGTTCTGCTCTTTGCATGATATTTCTGCTGGGGTTCAAACGGGAAGAAAGCATTAGAAGTCTTTTTTAACCAAGCACTGGCCACTTAGGCTGTATCTGAACTAAGGGACCAGGTGTGTTACCTCATGTGTAACCTCATCCCAATCCACAGATGTCCCCCTCACTGGGGGAGCAGCTGGGGACCCTTCACAGCTCCTTCTCTGGCTAGCTATGTTCCTGCTACACGTCCTGCCTTCATCCTGTTTTAGCAGGAGCATTGGGCTCAATGGTCTCTTGAGGTCCCTTCCAAGCCCTGCAATTCTGTGATTCTGTGATCCTGGTTCAGAGGCAGGATATGTTCAGACTAAAAATGCAGATCCAAGACTGAGAGGTGCTCCTTGACAAATTTAGACAACTTGAAAACTGCGGCTTCTCTAAAGCTACAGGTGGGCGATGGTAGGAGTGCAGGGTTTGGAGGGCCCTGTGCATCCCAATGCCTGACCTGTATTGAAATAAGCCTGTTGGTACTTCTTGAATTTCATTGTAAACCTATCTGTTTTCTCAACTGTAGACTGATGAGAAGCAATTCTGTTCTCATACTAAAGATAAGAAACTTTTTCCCTATATCTGTTCTGTTAAGAACTCAGTCATATATGCTTCCATTACACAGAGTCCCTCCAAGGCTGTAATTTACTGTACATTTTAAATTCTTGTTTCTCCTTAATTTAATTACAACTCGGATATAATTTCGGTCTTATTCTGTTGAATTAAATGTCATAAGCTCTTCTGCAATTTAGCTATATGATAATCCTTGCAGTAACTACCTAAAATGATGTTTAAAGTGCTTTGAAGACAGACTTTGTTTTTTATTCCATACTGAATCACAGCAAATAGCTTGTACTACACACAATGTAACTTATTTAGAGAAATTTATTGCTGTTGTTACAATCATTCCCATTGTTACATCTGTTTACGTGTGTCCAGTTTCAAGTAGTGCAGCCTAAGAGTTCTTTTTCTGATACCATCTGGGATTTTCCCTTAACAGTGGCTCCAACAATTCACAGTAGCTCTCAGACTGCTGTTGTCCATTTAAATGCATCTGCTGTTCTGGAGTGTAGTGCAGAAGGAATACCAACCCCCAGAATTACATGGAGGAAAGATGGGGCTGTTTTTAATGGAAGCAATACAAGGTATTGTCCCATAGTCAAAATAAGTATTCTTCCCAGTTTTTAAAGAGTACACCAGGTACATAAAGCTTAGACATCCAGGACTTGTAAATGAATTTTGGTTTCACAGCTCAGAATTGCTGTTCATGCTTTCATTTCAAATAGACCCAAATATGAAAAATGCAGTGGTAGAAATAGTGGTTTGGAGAAGCTGTTGTATACAAAAGTAGCAGTACAGAGGATTTCAACCTTTTATTGTAAAAAATTAAAAAGGACAAAAAAAAAAAAAAAAAAGATTTCGAACAATACATTTTTTTATATTGAAGTTTTTATGATGAAGCTAAGCAATGTCATGCAGACCAAAAGCTCCTTGAATATCCTTTCTAATTTCTGATATGGGTAAAACTTTATACATATGGTCTAACATCAACATTTATTATAGTAAATGGTTTCTGTCTTCTGACTGTTTGGGGGGAAAATAGCTAGACATTTTCTAGAACTGAGCAAATGCTTAAGAATTCAATAATATTTCAAAGCAAAAATAAAATATACAATTACATACTTTTTTTTTTTATTAAATGAATCTATATAAATAAAATGTTCTGGACATCTGCAAATCTGTCATCATGTATGTAGAAGCACGGTGTCAATTTGATTTTATAACTTCTGTGAAAAATGGATGTGCTGGGAGACAGTAGCCATGATAAGTGTAATAAATGCGAAAACTGTAGGTGCCCAAGTTAGACACCATGTCTTGAGACTACTGTTGTGCAGCCTATGTCATCTGTGTCTTCTGCCTTGTCAGGATAGCTAATGGTTCTGTTGATTGGGTGGTGGGGGAAGAACTATGTGGCTTTGTTTCAGATATTCCTTATTAGAGGATGGATCTCTACAAATCCACTCAGCACGTGTTGCTGACACAGGAAGATACGTCTGTATGGCAACTAATGCAGCCGGCACAGAGCGCAAACAAATTGATCTGCAAGTCCTTGGTAAAAGTTTTGGTTTTAGATAATCATACATGTTTTCACAAGTCTAAAGTACGCTTGTATCATTTTTCCTGTTCAGACTGATACACTTAGAAGTTATGCTCTTTTTCAGTTACTCTGTTTTGTTTTGTTTTGTTTTGTTTTGTTTTGTTTTGTTTTTAAATGGGAATTTACAACCCAAAAGCTTATGAAAAGAAAACATTTTTTTTCCTTGTTACCTGTCATGTGCACAACACCTGGAAATAGAAAGACTGGACACATCCAATGCTTCATGTTTAGTAGGTTCATTACCACCAAATTACTCTATTTATAATAAGTAAGTAAATGTGTTCAGGCAGCGCAGCTCTGTATATAGGTATGCGTGCATGCGTGCAATTATTTTGAGTAATTAGGCTTTGTTTGTTTTTAGTGCCTCCAACTATTGCATCTGGACGTACTAATATTACAGTTACTGTAAATGTGCAAACCACATTGCCCTGCGAAGCCACTGGAATTCCCAGGCCAGCAGTTAGCTGGAAGAAGAATAGGCATCTGCTTACTCTTGACCAGAACCAGAATACTTACAGGTGAGGGATGTTTTCTTTTCACTGTGGGTTTAAAATTTATGAGGATTACCTTGGCACTTTAAAAACTATCCATACATAAATGTAATTTTATATAGCCAACAAAATTTGTTGTCTGATTACTTGAGAAGGAAAGGAAGTATTTCACTGGCTTTTACTTTCTTCTCTTTTCTTTGTTCAGACTTCTGTCTTCAGGTTCCTTAGTAATCATTTCCCCCACTGTGGATGACACTGCTGTCTATGAGTGCTCTGTGTCAAATGATGCAGGAGAAGATCAAAGAGCAGTTGAGCTCACTGTTCAAGGTAAAGGGGATATCACTTTACAGGTGTATGGCACCTAGAACTTCTTTGGGATATACCAATGCTAGGATGAGACTTTTGTTTATTTTATGATATCCTTAAGTCTTTGGTATTGCTAAGAAAGTATCTTTCTAGAATTCATAACAAATGAAAATGGACTAACAACACTGATATTTGTTTTTAGTGCCCCCATCCATAGCAGATGAAGCCACAGATCTCTTGGTAACAAAGCTGTCTCCAGTAGTAATTTCCTGCACTGTCTCGGGGGTTCCTGTTCCCTCGGTTCATTGGACCAAAAATGGCGTAAAGTTGCTTTCCAGAGGAGATGGCTACAGAATTCTCCCTTCAGGTACTGTGCATGGCTGGAGTCCAGATACAGAAAACACTAGCGAAGGGGACTGATTATGCACATCTAGAAGTAATTAATTAGATACAAACAACTCCTTAAAAAAAGGAAATACTTTATTTAGAATAAAAATATAGACCTCTTAGGAAGAGTGCTGCTCTGTGGATGCAGGGTACTGCTGGGTGCTGTAATGCACTCTCTCTCTGCTGTAGGTGCTGTTGAAATTCCTGCTGTTCAGTTGGCACATGCAGGTCGGTACACCTGTGTGGCCCGGAACACGGCTGGCTCTGCTCATAGGCATGCCACTCTTCATGTTCATGGTAAGGTGTGAAAAGAAAATGTATTATGTCAGAAAACATTGCCTGCATAATACATGGCTGTGCCACAGAGTAAAGATGAGCACAGATTGGACTGTCAATAGAAGAGCACTTCCACTGAGCTCTTCATAAAGATGACAGAATCCAGCTAGCTGTTGTTAATTCAGCCTTCTTTGGCTTTCAGTTACGTAATTTAAATGTCTTCTGTATTTTCTAGCCTTGAAAGTTTACCAGTTGGCATTTTGCCTTTCATTTTGTTCTACAGAACCACCCATCATCCAAATTCAGCCAGGGATGCTGGATGTCATTGTGAACAATCCCATTCTGTTACCATGTGAAGCAGTGGGAACACCTCAACCCGTAATAACATGGCAAAAAGAGGGTATCAATATAATGACAACAGGTATCCTCTTACAATCTGTAATTCAACTCGATTTGCTGGAATTCAGAAACTTTCTCTCTGTTTTGTGAATGTCCAAATTCATTCTTTTTAGAAAGAAAAAAGAAACTACCATACTTTGCTTACATTTGTTTCAGGAAACAGTTATATGGTTCTTC
The DNA here is from genome assembly GCF_023343835.1 of Lagopus muta. NCBI lineage: Eukaryota > Metazoa > Chordata > Aves > Galliformes > Phasianidae > Lagopus > Lagopus muta. Next base: position 29,154,218 of record NC_064437.1, on the reverse strand, counting down.
CCAATGGCAGCTTACAGATTACAGAATCAACTGTTGAAGATGCTGGCACTTATACGTGTGTTGCTCAAAATCCAGCTGGCACTGCTTTGGGGAAAATCAAACTGAAAGTTCAAGGTAAATAAAATTCTAAGCTCTTGTAGTGATTTATAGACAAGAAATGCATGCATGTTTTCTGTTTGCAAAAATTAAATAGAAGCAACACAACAGGTCCTAATGCTTTCCTATGTGATGTGACATGAAGTAGAGCCCAGGAGGCTTATTCCCTTCTGGTTGTCTACTTCAGAATCAACTTTTAGGCTTGTTTTCACTGAGAATTCCATGTTTCTTACATCATCTCAATCTTTTCTAAATTTTCATAATCCTTTTTCAGTCCCTCCTGTCATCAAGTCCCAGCCAAAGGAGTATGTTGTTCCTGTTGATCAATCTGTCACTCTACAGTGCGAGGCTGAAGGCAACCCTGGGCCAGAGATCAGTTGGCATAAAGATGGCCAGCAAGTAACGGAATCCATGAGAAGAAGAATCCTTAGCACTGGGGCGCTGCAGATTGTGCTTGTGCAGCCTGGTGACGCGGGCCGTTACACATGCATAGCTGCAAATGTGGCAGGGTCCAGCAGTTCCAGCATGGAACTTGTTGTGCAGAGTGAGTGTGGCTGTGTGGAAACAAGGTGTACTATAACAGCATGGACCTATGGAGGGTGAGAAGCTGGGATGTAAGGGAGAGGTTCAGGAAAATGGTGCTATTTGATCTGTGAATTTTATTGTTTTGTAGTATTAAGCCAGTTTCTCAAATTCAGGCTGAGCATTACATTCCTTTAAGTCAGTTTCTTTTTTATTGCATGTATTTCACACACTGTGGCATGCTTAATAGATAGTCATTGGTAGATACAAGAAACAATACAGAAGATCCAGATTTCTTCAATCCAGTATGGTATGTTTTTACAGAAGAAGGAACTTTAAAAGGTTTATTGAAATGCATACGTATTCTTTTTACAGCTCCACCCAAGATTCACAATAGGGAGGCACATTACACGGTCATGGAGGATTCCCGTGCTGTTCTGGCCTGTGTGGCAGATGGAATTCCAACACCAGTAATAAACTGGAAGAAGGACAATGCACTGTTAACAGAGATAGTGGGAAAATACAGGACTGTGCCAGGTGGAGACCTCATTTTGGACAATGTTGTTGTAAGTTCACTAAATTTAAGATGTGACTTGACTAGCTTGGATGTGATGCAACACTACTTCTCTTCATTTTCACCATTTTATGGGTTAGTCTCTTATTTTGTTTTCTTGTTAACATTTCAAAGTCTTTGTAAATGTTTCATTTTCCATTGTTTAGTAAAATATCTGTGAAAAACTTGTAGTCATAATTTCTCAGAATGGACAAAAAAAAGTGTAAGGTCATCTTTCAAAAACAGAGGAAGCAAGAGTTGAGATGAACTTTTCTACCAAATGCTATTTCCAAATGTTTTGACATTCCACTGCCATTACAAGCTGTAAGGTTGTGTAAGGTACAGCACAACTGAAATTTCCCCAACACTTTTTCTTTCAGCCTGAAGATTCTGGCACTTATACCTGTACTGCCAAGAATGCTGCTGGAGAAGACGCACATTCTGTCACACTGGTTGTTCACGTGCTCCCAGCTTTTACTGAACTGCCTGGAGATGTAACTTTGACTAAAGGAGAACAACTTAGATTAACTTGCAAAGCAACTGGGATACCTGTGCCCAAAATAACTTGGACTTTTAATAATAACATCATTCCAGGTGGGAAACAGTTATTGGTCATTCTGCTCTAGATTTTTCCTTTCGCAGCACTGCAATTGATTTAGCATAAAGAAAAGAAAAAACCTAGAGCTAATAAACTTGTTAGGCGGTGATTGAGTGTGGAATAAATATCTTAAGTATTATGCAATAGTGTAATTAAACTGCTCCTGAGACACAGCTGCAAGAAGGATAATTAAGAAATTGTCCCTATTCTATAGCCAATAATGTAACACATTAAAAACACACAGTATTTGATTACATTTACTCAACATCCAACAACTAAAACTATTTCTCTCAAGTATGAAGAAAGTCTCAGCAGTGCAAAGAGTACAGATGCACGAAGCTTCAAATTGAAGGACAACTTTTGTGAATATGTGCACAAGGGGAAATTATAACTGTGACTTTTCTGTGCAATTCTGAGTCTTAGAAATGAAATGGCACAATGCCATTTCTGCTGAATAGCACTTTAATTCATAGAATTATAGAATCATAGAATTGCAAGGTTGGAAACAACCTGCAAGATCATCGAGTCCAACCATCCTCCCATCACCACTGCTACCACAAGCACTAAACCACATCTCACAGCTCCTCATCCGAATGCCTCTTGAACACTGCCAGGGACGGCAACTCCACCACCTCCCTGGGCAGCCATTCCACTGCCTGACCACTCTCTGAGAGAAAAAGTTCTTCCTTATGTCCAACCTAAACCTCCTCTGGTACAACTTGCCATTTCCTTGGGTCCTGTTCATTGCCTGGGAGAAGAGGCCAAACCCCTCCTCATCACAACCTCCTTTCAGGAAGTTGTAGAGAGCAATGAGGTCTCCTTTGAGCCTTCTCTTCTCCAGACTGAACAATCCCAGCTCCCTCAGCTGCTCCTCATAAGACTTGTGCTCCAGACCCCTCACTAGTTCAAACAGTCTTAAGAAATATCAGCTTAAGAAATATTAGCTATTGAAATGCATATGTTTAAAATCATCAAAGTAATCCTTTACTGTGTGTTCTCCCTTCAGCACAGTATGATGATGTAAGTGGACACAGTGAACTTGTTATTGGAAGAGTATCTAAAGATGACTCTGGTACCTATGCATGCACAGCAGAAAATGAAGTTGGCTCCATCAGAGCTATTGGTTTTGTGTATGTCAAAGGTATGTATGAATAACAGCAGTTGTGATCACTGTCAGAGTTTCCTGCAGCCATGTTCATATTAACAGAGAATCACAGAATCATAAAATTTGATTTGGGTTGGGAGGGACCACAAAGATCATGTAATTCCAACCCCCTGCCATGGGTTTGTTGCCACCCAGCAGATTAGACTGTGCAGAGGCCCATCCAGTCTGGCCTTCAGCACCTCCTGGGATGGGGCATCCATAACTTCTCTAGGCAGCTTGTGGCAGTGCCTCACTACCCTCTCAGTAAAGAATTTTGAAATACAATTGTGGGCTGCAAGCACACACTGCTCATTTGCATCAAGCTATTTGTCCACCAGAATGCCAAACTCTTTTTCCACATGGGTGCTCTTCTTCTCTCAGTCTGTGCATTTGTCACATGTTATTTGGTACCTGGTCTTTGGATGAATGGGAACAAAATAGAAACGGATTGAAATTCACGTTTTGTCTTAAAGTTAGGGATGAACAATTCCTTTGAACCATTCCATTCAGGGTATTTTATTTTGACTCTACTATTTGTATGCTACCAACTGTTTTTTTAGAGCCTCCGGTCTTCAGAGGGGACTACTATCCTAGCCGAATTGAGCCCTTGGGTGGTAATGCTGTGCTGAACTGTGAAGTCAGAGGGGATCCACCTCCAACCATCCAGTGGAGCAAAGAAGGAGTGGGCATTCAGATTAGCAAGAGGATCCGACAGCTTAACAATGGTTCTCTTGCTATCTACGGCACTGTTGTGAGTCACTGGTCTGTTGTGATGTGTTTTTGTGTTGCAGTTAATGATTCCAGATCATACTGTTTTGAAAGAGTGAGACTGGATATTTAATCCAGTTTGCTTTACCTTTAACAAATATTCATATAATTCCCTCTAGAATCATACTCAAATTACTGTAACAAAAACAAAAATAAGGATACTGTCATTTCCTTTAATTGTCAGAAAGACTGTATCTACATACCATTATTTGGTGTATGAGATCTTGATGATACCCAATTAAAAGGAAATTTTGTTTTGAACCTTTAAAAGACCTTGGGTTCTGCCCATTCAGATCAGCTGAAAAGCAATTGCAAGCCTTGTAACATCCGAGTTCCTAATAGAAATGACAAGACCCTTTCCCCATGCCCCATGGCTGTAAATCCATGTCTGTATTTTAGAGTAGAGTTAGAAACAATAGCTTCTTTGGAGCTATTTAGGAAAAAAAGAGATCTGGTCTGAATTAAAGAAAAAAATGGAATAATTGCAGTAAAGATAATTTACAGTATCATCTATTAATAAAGGCAATATGCTTGCATACTGTAGAATCTAACAGTGTGCCTCTTTGAATTCAGTGTGTGCATGTTGTACTGCAGATTCACTTGCATGAGGTAAACTGAAACCCTTGTTATATCCATGTGGGTACATGACTATTTGCCTTTTGTTCTTTAGAACGAAGATGCTGGTGACTACAAGTGTGTGGCAACCAATGATGCTGGTGTGGTGGAACGCAATCTAACACTCACCCTTCAGAGTAAGGCGCTAAATGATAAGCTTCATGCCATTAAATCAGAGCAGTAATCTCCCTTATTGCAGTAATCTGCAGTATTTGCAGCTCCCATTGGTTTTGAAGGTTGAGCACCTCACTATTCTTTAGGTTGATTAATCTCATCTTTCACTGTTAGTAATGAAGCTGACAACTGAGATCAAGGAAGGGAAGCACATGGACGATGATGTAGCTTATTCATGGGGATGAGCTGGGGATGAATCACCTGAAAACGGTCCATTTCTCTCAGTTGTATGTAGAACTGGATTAAACTAGACCGGACCTTTAAATTGAGGAAGTTACATGAGAATAATGCCAATATTTTATGTTTTACAGAAATAATATTTTGGATTTTTTTTTTCCTACTGGTTATAGAATTTTATCTCTGATGGTTGAGGTAGTAGACTCAAGCAACCTGGATGTGTGCATTATATCTCAGTTGCCTTCAGGCCATGGTTAGTAGCATCTTTCAGCAGATTTTTAAAAATGTAGTATAGGAAGACTCTGTCCCAGTCCCAACTTTGGCCCTCAGTTTGCTACACATTAAAAACAGTCTTATCAGTGTTGTTTTAACTTGTGTGTTCTATCATTTGACAGTAGAAGATCAATGATAATAATCTGTCAAAATAAAGAGACTAGGTTGTTTTGCCCTTTCTGACCAGACTTCTAATACTTACTATAATGGAAGAACGTACCCATGTGCTGTTGCCTAAAGCCTTTCTCTTTCAGGTCCTCCAGTCATCACCGTTGAGCCTGCATGGACCACTGTTGAAGCTGGTGGTACAGCAATGCTGAACTGCCAGGCCAGTGGAGAACCCCCTCCAGCCATCAGATGGTCCCGCCAAGGTCATCCACTTGTGAGCGATGACAGGGTGACTGTCTTGCCTAATGGCTCCCTGCATATCACTGCAGCACAGAAGGAAGATACATCTGAATATGAGTGTGTAGCGAGGAATCTAATGGGATCTGTGCTTGTTAGAGTTCCACTGACTGTCCAGGGTAGGCGCACAAAATACAGGGCAATAACTTTCAAACTAGTAGATTCCAGTATTAATTGACAGTAACAACAAGACTTATCCCTTCCATGTACGAATTAGGTGTATGTTAGACCTGTTCTGAGATGTCTTAGTGGGTTTGTGCTTCATGTTGTTGTGTTCCTCTGATTGCACTCATCTAGTTGTACATAAATAATAATGAAAGATCCTGAACTTGATGCCATCCTCAGAATATATATAATCATGTCTCTGAAGAAAAGCCTTTAGGACCATAAACTATTTCAGAGCATCTGGGGTGATCTCTGAATTAATAAATTTCTGCAGTAGTGAAGGCATGAAGCAGGTTGGATTTCCAAGCATGGCCTCTGACGTACATTTTGTTCTTTCCTCTCTCAGTCTAAGAGCTGTCATCATAAGTACATGTTCCCAACAGAGCACATTTTTCCCACTGCAGTGCACGGTGGATTTTCGGATTGGCTTGAATGGCAACCTTGCAGCGTAACATGTGGTCAGGGTGTGCAGGAGCGAGCTCGTAGATGCAACAACCCCCTCCCAGCAAATGGTGGGAGACCATGTGAGGGGCCTGACACAGATGTGCGCAGCTGCCACAACAAGCCATGTCCAGGTATTTAATAGACTGATATTTTTAATTTGCCTTATGTCAGGTATCTCAGTAATATACCATTTTCACCATGGACCTTCATGACAGATGGATTTTTCTGGCAGGTTGAAATTCATCTTGAGTTTTGTGGAAAGGAAATATATGCACACACAGTTTTCTGTTTGTTTGTTTGTTTTAAAGTATTTTAATTAAAGCTGAAAATTTCTGTTTCTTAGTTGATGGCAACTGGTCCGAATGGGGGCTTTGGGAGGAGTGTTCAAAGAGCTGTGGAGAAGGGAACAGGACCAGAACCAGAACCTGCAGTAACCCACCAGCCCAGCACGGCGGGAAGCCATGCAATGGCAGTGCTGTGGATTTCATCATGTGCAAAGTTGGGCCTTGTCCAGGTAAGAGAACGTTATTGTAGAATGGGCTGTGTAAGGGGCTTTTTTTCAACAATTTCTTTCTTTTCCCTACTCAATAAAAATGCTGATTTTGTTTTTTGATGTGGCCCATCTGCTCACAGAGTAGCATTTGCTACTCTAAACCCACCCCACAAAACCTATTAAAATGGAAAAAATAAAGGCCACATAAAGCACACTAATTAGAATTTAAGAAATTAGTGGTACTTCTGCTTTTAAAATTTTCAGTCACATGTGTTTCTCCTAGCTAGCTGCATGTTATGGTTTCTTTCCTGTCTTGCTACTACTTACTGCATTTGACAGGATGTAGTTTATTCTTAGCCCGTCACTGCTGGCACGTTTCCTTCTGCGGAGTTTTCATTATATGGATTTTTCCCATTCTCCTGGCTTTGCTGCCGCCACGAAGTTAAGTGTCCATCCACAGCCTGAGATTCATTTCTGTAGATCTTGGTAACAGAGTCATTCTGACCTCTGCTTGCTGGTACCCACCAAAGGCAGTGTGCCAGGCTTTTGCTAGCATGCCCTTCCCAGGCTGAGACCTTTGGCCTAACACAGGGCAATCACATCCACTTAACACCAGATGTGATCAAATCATTCTGTTCTGCTGTTCAAAGGTTCTAATCAGGTGAGGAGATACATTCAGGAAATGGAAAGGATCTCTCTTTTGGAAACTTCTCATCTGGTTCAGCTGTTGCTCGAAGCAAAGGTTTTTTAAGGGCTTATGCAGAGTATTTTATTTATTGATATTTCAAAAGGTAGTGGATTTTTTGTTTTGCTTTTGTTTGTTTTTATTTATTTTGTCGTCGGCTGTGTAGCTGTAATGTCAAGTTAAAGCAGCTGTATGGTTTAAACAGTAGTGTGGCTGTGCTGACTTTGCAGTTGATGGTGAGTGGAGCTCCTGGCTTCCATGGGGCCCATGCAGTGAGAGCTGTGGGAAAGGCACCCAGACGCGGCTGCGGCTCTGCAGCAGCCCCCCTCCCTCACATGGTGGGTCCCACTGTCACGGGCCTGATGTGCAAAGGCAGGTCTGCAGCAAGAGGCGCTGCCCAGGTAAGATATGTCAGATAGAAAGAGGCGAAATGGCAGTTTCCAAATTCTGTTTAAGTTATATCTAATGCTTTTCAGTTCTAAAACTGTAATCCCTGAAAAAATTCCATTCAAGCCTTCTATTTTCAGAGGTCCCTCCCAGTCTTCAGCATTCCTTTGTAGACCTAACATGTGGGATTTCTTCTCCAGTCCTTGCATCTCCTCCATTATGCAACATCCTGAATCCTTGGCTGTTACATTACAATCCGCCCAATGCGGTGATTTCAGGGTCTACTTTATGCATGAATATCTATAGATAATGGAATGGCTGAGCATGAGGACTCAGTGATCCCTGACCATGTATGTAGCAGGACCACAACTTATCTACAGATCGTGCTGTTCTCCAGCTTTCACTCCTGAAAATCCATATGTAGAAACCCCTGTGTATCTGATATGTTCTACAGGGAGGGTCAGTAATGTACAGCAATCAGGCACCCTGATGTAACTCTGACTCACTTTATCTCCAACATCAGAGGCTGTAACTGTTCCTTGCTGTGCCTTTCTCATCAGTGGACGGAAAGTGGGCCCCGTGGGGCAGCTGGAGCGCCTGCACTGTGTCCTGTGGTGGAGGCAGCAGTCAGAGAACACGCCAATGCTCAGACCCAGCCCCACAGTTTGGAGGTCACAGATGTGAAGGAAATGACATACAAGTTGATTTTTGTAACAGTGATCCTTGTCCTGGTGAGTGCTTTCAGTTAAGCTGCTTGTCCACTTGATGGATTTGTAGGGATGGATGAGAGGAAGGAAGACCTCCACAAATCACATTTGTACTCCCAATATATGCAGAAAAATCAGGGAAGAGGCAGATGGCAAGATAATCTCTCCATCTCTAAGTAAGACTGGGGCATTTTAAACACTTCTTGGGAACACAAACCAGCAGCAGCTGGTGTATAAGCTCCTGCAAGACTGTCAGAGGTCTCAGAAACTCAGAATCACATAGTCTGGAAAAGGCCTGGAAGGTCATCAGTCATCAAGCTGACCTGGTTGTGCACTTCTATAAAGTCACAGCTGTCCAGGCACAAAGTACTACAAATCTGAACTCTGCAACTCACACCATGATCTGGTGACTTGCTCTGTTAGTGAGATGTGCTGCATGTTTTCTGCATTAGTCACCTAATGAGCTGTAGTGTTCTGGAGTTGGTTATTACACACCAAGAAATCACTAAATGCTGGACAAGATAACTTGATCTTAAGTCTGGCTTTTGCTTTTTGTTTACGAAAAGAAAATAGGTTATAGGAATATAGGAATATTTTCCTACCTTGAATGTCTGTTTTTATTATGTACTATTAAGGGAAAGTCGCATAAAATCTGACATTTATTTTCACAGTTCATGGCAGCTGGGGCCCTTGGGGCAGCTGGGGAGCGTGCAGCCGCTCGTGCAACGGTGGGCAGGCAAGGCGGTACCGGGGCTGTGACAGCCCTCGCCCCAGCAGTGGTGGCAGGGCCTGCGCAGGGGCTGACATGCAGATCCAGCGGTGTGGCACTGACTTGTGCCCTGGTGAGTGCCTCCATAGTGCTACACGTCACACAGGATGGATGTGGGATGGTTGTGCTGTAAGAGGAATGGGGAACATTCCTTTCGTTATTTGCAATTTCATACAATGTAGAAATCCACTCTCATTTTTTTAAATGACCATCACTTACCATGATTTCCTCTTTCACATGCTAGATTTTACCAAAATGAGTTAGAATAATCCTTAACAGGAAAAAGTACATGAAAATCTCTCGTAAACCTAATAATTTTGCTTTTGCTTTATGGTAAATACAGTTTTTGAGGCTCCCAGCAAACTTCCATAATTTATTCCAGGAGCAGGGGAGGATGCTAAGTCCACGTGTTTTAAATCAAATTATGATCAAAGCAGTTAACTGATTTATTAACTCAAAAATCAGTGACATTCAGGATCAGTGCTGGCAATATAGAATATAAACCACTATGCTAGAGACTTACTAAACACCCACAAATGTCTAAGCTTCCTTCCATAATTCACCCTAGAAAAGGGTTTTAATTAAATTACTAATATTTTTAATATAATAAATCATTAAATCCCTCCTCTGTGCATACCCCCATACCTTCATCATGGAGGTAATGCAGTAGCTTTGTGTGTAGGTGTGCCACTTCAACACCCTGCTGACCGCCACTGCGGTAAGAAAGCCCCTGACCAGGCCTTTACTAGGAGAGTGGTTAGGCCCTGGAACGGGCTGCCCAGGGAGGTTGTGGATGCCCCGTCCTTGGACGTGTTTAAGGCCAGGTTGGACGGGGTCCTGGGCAACCTGATCTGAATATGTATGTTTGGTGGCCCTGCTAGGCAGGGAGGTTGGAACTACATGATCCTTGGGGTCCCTTCCAACCCGGGTGATTCTGTGATTCTGTGATTCTGTGATTCAGGCCGGAGCTGCAGCTGGAGCAGCTCTGCAGCTGGAGCTGGCTCTGCTCTGATATAGGGCAGCCTCCCCTGCTACCAAAACCTTTCCATGTAAATCCAATACTACTTTTCAAACTGATTCCACTTTACTCAAAAGTTTCCTGGTATTTCCCTGGTTAATATTTAATTTGGCTGACGATTATGTGAAACTGTTCGTTGTTACCTTCTCCTTGTCAGTTTTGAGCAACTGTCAGCACCAACTGATAAGTCCAGATCTCCATCTCCAGATGCTCTGTTCATGCTGTGTACGGTCACATTCTCAGCATGTCAGCCATTGTTATTGAGGCTGTGCTTTGGAGGCTTCTTCCTTCCCTATGTAATATGGCCAAATCTAACTGATCTCTTGTGAGCGCTTGGATCAACAGAACATGTTTTCTTTATTTTGAGATTTGTGGTTTGTTTGGTTTGTTCTAATCTTCCATCAGTTTTATACCCAGGCAGTTTCAGATAATTCTTTTTAAAGAATGGTGCTCCCAAAGCTCTGAGCAGTTGGGTTGTTCCTCTAGTGAGAGACAAGCAGAAAGGACGATAGGGGAGTCTGAATATTGACAGCTCTTCTGTGTGAACTGGTTTTTGATGGATCTGCATACATTTGACTGTGCTTCTTAATCTTGAAATCATAGAATCACCAAGGGTGGAAAAGACCTCCAAGATCATCCAGTGGATGGTTACATCCACCTACAGTATTTCTCTACAAAACCATGTCCTTTAGTACAACATTTAAGTGTTTCTTAAACACCTCCAGGGACAATGACTCCACAGCCTCCCTGGGCAGCCGACTTCAGCACCTGACCGCTCAGGTCAGCAGATTTACGTTCAATCTGAACCTCCCTTGGCACAACTTGAGGCCGTTCCTCTGTTCCTATTACTAGTTATATGGGAGAAGAGCCTGACCCCCACTTCTCCACAACCTCCTTTCAGGCAGTTGTAGAGAGCAATGAGGTCTCCCCTGACCCTCTTGTTCTCCAGCCTAAATAATCCCAGTTCCCTCAGCCGCTCTGTGTAAGACTTGTGCTCCAGACTTTTCACCAGCTTAATTGCCCTTCTCTGGACATGCTCCACAGTGTCAAAGTCATTCTTGTAGCGAGGGGCCCAAAACTGAACTCAGCACTCGAAGGTGTGACCTCACTACATAGGGATGGTCACTTCCCTGCTTCTGCTGGCTGCGCTTTGCTGATACCAGCCAGGTTGCCATTGGCCTTTGTGGCCACCTGGAAACACTGCTGGCTCATGTTCAGCTGAGTGCTGACCAACACCCTAAGGTCAATTTCTTCCACACAGTCCTGCAGCCACTCTGCCTTAAGCCTGTAGTGATGCCTGGGGTTATTGTGGCCAAAGTGCAGGACCTGGCACTTGGTCTTGTTGAACTTCATCCCATTGGCCTCAGCCCAGCTATCCAGCTTGTCCAGATCACTCTGTATGGCCTTCCTACCCTCAGGCAGATCAACAGTTTGTCCCAGCTTGGTGTCATCTGCAAACTTACTGAGGGTGCACTCAATCCCCCCATCCAGATCACCAATAAAGATATTAAACAGGACAGGCCCCAGTGCAGACCCCCAGGGAACACCACTTGTGACCAGTTGCTAGCTGGATTTCACTCCATTCACCACCAGTTCTGTGTAGCCTGATATTCTCAGGGGCAGATGCAGAGAGGCTGGCAAAAGGAATCCTTTACAGAAACTCTGCAGAGGGCAGCTGGCAGAAGTTGGGAAGTGGGTGATTATATGTCCCTTCTTGTAATACTATTTCTTTTCTTTGTCACAAAAGCATTACTGATGCAGCCTAAAATATTTTAAGTGAACTTTCCTCATTTTCTCTTTCTTTAGTGAATGGAAACTGGGGGCCATGGCAGACATGGAGCCAGTGCTCTGCTTCTTGTGGCGGAGGAGAGCAGACCCGAACACGCCTGTGCAGGAATCCTACCCCGCTATATCATGGCCATCCTTGTCCTGGAGACTCCTCCCAGATATCCAGGTGTAATAGTCAAGCATGTCCTGGTGAGTTCATTTTCTGCCTGTGTGTAATGGGAGTGTTGTGAAAGACTGCTGCACTCCTAATTAAACTGGCTCATTTTCTTGACTTACATCTCCTCTGCAACTGCCACTGAATCAATTTGTTGTTGTTGCAACCTGTTATGCAGCACTGGTGTATGCTCTTAAATAATTGCTGCTTTTCAGAGATGTGGATATAAGGCAGTTCCTATATTACTGTGCATGTATCTCAGATCATATATGAACACCACACTGTTACCTGCAGGTTGCGAGCTTGACTGTTGCAATTAATGTAGTAATATAAGCAGAAATACCCACATGGGCAATGCTTCTGGCTTTTCTGTCTCCCATAATATCAGCCATGGTGCTTTTTTTTTTTCCTTCATTCCTTTCCTCTCTTGCACAGGTGGGCCTTCACGTGCCCAAGGCAGCATCATTGGAAACATTAACAATATTGAGTTTGGAATTGCTTTCCTGAATGCCACAGTAACAGACAGCCTGAACTCTGAATCTAGAGTAATACAAGCAAAGATTACAAGCATCCCTCGGAGCCTTGGTAGGCTTTTTACTACTTTTTATCACTTTCATTTTTTCTAGAACCAGGTTGAATTCTGTGCAGTGCTAGTTTTCACTACTTCATTTTATCAGGGGTCACTGGAGAAACTGATCTAACTTTTCAGACCAAGAGAGGAAAAAGGAATCTTCAGTACTTTATATTAATATTCTAAGAATATCTGTACATCCTCTGAATTTTTCATAGTTTTAATCTTATGAGTTACTCACATTTTAGATTATATTCTTATTTTGGCTTCGTAGTCAGCTCTTGCTGATGTGGGGGACACTTAGCCTTGGGAAAAAGCCCTCAGATATTACATTGGATTTCTTTCAGGTCCAGCGCTAAGAAAGCTTGTTTCTATTCTGAGCCCAGTCTATTGGACAACTGCAAAAGAAATTGGAGAAGCAATGAATGGATTTACGCTCACTGGCGCGATATTCAAGAGAGAAACCCAAGTGGAATTTGCAACAGGTTGTGATGCACCATCTCTTTCCAGCAAACGTGATAGATACGGCATCCCTTTAAAAGAATCTCATCACCTGTGCTGAATTTTGATTCTTAATGCTTATGCTGCTATTTTCTGAATGCCTGTGGCTTTCAGAGTTTTAAATACAGCAGTACAGAGCTTTAATTGAGAGCACGTAATGCTTATGTTATAGGCATGGTATGCTTTATAAAAATATTAGCATGAGATAAGTGGTCAAGCGATCCAATTCAGATAGTCCTTGGCTTACAGGAGTCCCTAGTTAGGATCTGCATGCTTTTAAAATTCACAGGAGAGGTTCTGCGAATAACTCACATTGCCCGGGGTTTGGATTCAGACGGAGCCTTACTGCTGGATGTTGTTGTGAATGGCCATGTTCTACAGCTGCAGCCACTAGCTAATGTTAACATGAAGGTAAAGCCACTCTCAGATACCTTTTCTCTTTCGTTGTTGCACACTTCCTCTCTCATCTGTATTAAAGAGGTAGGCATTAAGTCCTGACAACTGCTCTACTGCATAACTTATTTAATACCTAGTTTAGTTGACAGGTGCTAACATTGCCCTCAAAAGCTAAAAGATGCCATCACAAAAGTAGGAATGGTCACTCAAGATTTTTAGGTGTTAGAAGGGGAGGCATGGAACTGTCTTTGGGGCCACGTACCACAGCTAGGCATGTTGAGTGAGGCTTTTAGTAGAGCTGTGTGTCTTTTAATAGAGGTGTGTGTCTAATGCCTGCCTGATTTTATGGCTTTTCTGGATGATGACATCAGCTTTTTTATGCCATGGCACCCTGCAAAAGCTTCAGAGTGTTATTTGTTTGCAGTTGCAGTTGTACATAGTCTGTCAGAATGCTTTTGTGGCTGATAAAATTTTAAGAGATTACATCATAGGGCATTTTGTGTACCCTTATCTTGCGTGCTGTTGTGGTGCAGGTTGGTAACAACATGCTCTCCTCTCTGCCATAGCATCAAAACTTTATCTTGTGCTGATCTATTTTATGCAAAACAATACTCTTACACAATTCCTCTGAAAGAGGCAGAATATTCAAAATTGGCTTTAAAAAAGAAACATCCTCAAACTTCCTCAGGAATGATGGGAGAGAATGGTTTGCATGACAGTCTCACTCCTGAGTTGTTCTACCTCTCATTTCTAAAAGGTATTCTAATAGTAAGGTATTTCTAATAGTAAGAAAGCTTCTGTCACTGACCTGTACTCCTAATACAACGGGATTGGTTTTCTACCTTGTTCATTCAGTATGAGGCATAAAGAACATTTTGCTTGCTATTATGCATGCTATGAAATTTTTGAATTAGAATCAAGGGCTTAATAACTGATTTTACTGGGAAAGAAAGATTATTCTTTAAAGTTGTTTTTATATAATTGGTACTTTGTTGGTAGGTAACCAGTTGAAACATATCCCACAGTGCAAAAAATATATATCAAGTTTTCCATATTTTCATACATTGCTGTAAGGAGCTGTTTATTTAGCATGTTTTCATAATCTGATTTAGAATACAAAAATATTTAGACTTCAAAAGATTCTTTGACCAATCTATTTAGTTTTTTGTAGTATATTCTCTACTGTAACTTCCATCATCAGGGTCATCAGCCTGTTTCTTATCAAAGGAAAAATAACAGGTGCTGGTAAGATTCAGCAGGCAAATTAAGGGTTAAAAAAAAAAAAAAAAGACATGTTCTGTGCAATACATTTTTTCAGCTGTTAAGAGAAAAACAATTTTTGGAATGTATCATATACTCCTTCAAAATATGAAGAGCACAGTGTTGTTAGCTGCACTCAGTGGCTGATATTGGCTGTTTCAGGATTACACAGAAGACTACATTCAGATCGGCCCCGGGCAGCTGTATGCCCATTCCACTCGCCTCTTTGCTGTGGATGGAGTTAGTGTTCCCTACACATGGAACCACACTATTACCTATGATCATACTAAAGGAAAAATGCCTTTTTTGGTGGAAACGCTCCAGGCTTCCTCTATCACAACAGAGTACAACCCACTGGAAGAAACTTTGGCTTTTAAAATCCACGCTTCCATTTCAAAAGGTATTGTTCAAGTCTGTTACAAAAAAAC
Source organism: Lagopus muta (assembly GCF_023343835.1). Taxonomy (NCBI): domain Eukaryota; kingdom Metazoa; phylum Chordata; class Aves; order Galliformes; family Phasianidae; genus Lagopus; species Lagopus muta. The sequence goes on along the minus strand of NC_064437.1, from coordinate 29,139,127 downwards.
AGCAATAACATACTGATTTACTAGCATTCCCTGCCTTTATTCTCAAAGCTGGTTATGGCTTTGAAAGAGGAACTGCTCACTCAGTTAACTTTACTGTAGATTCTGGGACCTGTATGTCTCATTAATAAGCCTATAGATTAACATGTAAAAGCTCCTGCATTTTGCACTTTCTGTTCCTCTGCAGTTCCCATGGATGATCTCAGTTTGCCATTGCTGATGTTAACTCCTAGCATGAGCAGTAGCTTCAAACAGGCAGCCTCCAATATTCTCTGTTTCCCTGTGTGTACCTTTCCTTCCCCAGAATGTCCCTCTCATTTCCCTTTTGACTAGAGGATGATGTTGGTAGGGTTTTACTTTGCATAGTTGTTCCAGAGGATTTTCTTCTTGCTCCAAAGCCCACACGGATGTAATTTGGTAACAAGGCTACAGAGGCAGAAGAACATGGGATATTTTAACCCCTTTAGTGTGGAGTTTTGCAAGTCTGAAGATTGTTCTTCTAGAGAAGTATTTAAAACATACAGAAAACACGATGCTGAGCTCAGCTTGAAAACTTTCTTGATACTCTGTGAAAGTTTTTAAAGGTGGATGAGATACTGTGCCTGGTGTGCGGTTATGCAGTGCTGGGTGGACACTGCTTACATAATTTACTAACCCTGCTGCTGCCTGAGAGGTAGTGAACTCGTGGCTCCTTGGCCTGAGGCACTAAGCCTTGTTGCTGCCCACCATTAGCTGCTGGCTTCCGCTGGCCTTTTACCTACAAGATTTGAAGGAACAGAGCATATTCATGTGGGTGAGTCTTCCTTAGAGAAGTCATTAGTCAGTAGAGTAACCCATGTTCTTCTTGTACAGTACTTAAGCATGTTTTTTATTTCAGCCCAGTATTTTTCAAATGAAATAACTGCCTTGTTTGAAAGTAAACAAGGCAGTGGGACTGCCTATTTCAGTCTTTCAAACACAGTAAAATAAGGTTTTTTCCCTGTTGCCTGGCTATGAATTCACTAAGGAGTTTGAAAGTCAAATGAGATTTTCTTTTCCATTAAAAACAAATAGGCCTGATAAAAGGAGGTCTCCAAAGCAAGTTATGTCTATGTCTAAATCTGGCCATGCTTTTAGAAACTGACATTGTATTTATTTTCTCCAAGAATTAATATGCTGCATTTTAAAGAATGTCATCTTTATTGGATCATTTTTTCAAGGTACAAGTGTAGAGTAAAACACGTGTGGATTTCCAGCAGGCTCTTTGAGAATTTTCCATTGGTAAGATTTTTCCTGTTGATAAGAGTATGTACTTGTGTTCCTTCACAGTGAATTTTAATGTCCAAGAAGAACAAGCTATCCTGAAGGTTTGAGGATCCTTTATTCGTAACAGCTGGGCTGCAATTCCTAATATTAAAGGATTTTCTTCATAATACAGCTTTATTTTCATCCACAAGTAACATGTGCTTCTTTTACCATACAGGAGATCATAGCAACCAGTGTCCTGCTGGATTTGAGTTGGACTCATCTGGGCCTTACTGTACAGGTAATGATGTGACAAGTTTAATATGAAATCAGGCAGCAGTATCTTCTTTCCTTTTATTCAGAGCTCCTGTGCGTTCAGTGCACATTCCAGGAAGTAGAAGCTGCCACCAACAGACAGGTGTGGGCCCACAGCTCAGAAGCAGTTCCAGGCAGCCTTCCATCGGCATTGTGATGCAAAGTGGGACTGCTGAGCAGCTGTGCAATGGAGCACTCTGCGAGGAGAGGGATGAGCGCTGACAGCCTAGAGAGCAGCCCACTGAAAACCAGCTGTTGCTTGGGTAGCAAATGTGAAAAGAAAGTTATGAGCTTTTTAGCCGTCTCCTGTTGGTGACTGGTGACTGCCCATGTTTGCTTCAGGGAGCAATATTTGATACGGTTTTGCGGACTTAATTCATTGCCCCTCAAAAGTTTAAAAATTAATGGAATTAATAAGGAAAATTTCCTGATGGAAATTTTAAAATCAGGAAAGCTGAAAATACAGCTGCTAAACTATTTTGGAATTTCAGTATTTTCAGTAAAAAAGTATGTGTTCAAAACTTGTAATACAGAAAATGTAACAATCTTGGCAAGTCTGTTTAAGAAGTCTAAATCGAGCACTGAGTTCCATCTGTTCTGTTGCAAAGAGATTGTATGAAAGAGACTGTGTCAAACCTTCATTACCACAGCAGTGACCCATCCTGCAGATTGACTGCAAGCAGGATCCCGAGAAGCCTATTGTGTGCCATCTGATAAAAGCAAGAAGCAAAATCTTAAATTAGACATGAAGGCTCTACTGTGTGTGAATTCTAGTCCCTCTAATGTATAGTAGTGAGATGTAATAATGGAGGCTTCAAGGGGTTGGTTGTTGTGATTATAAGTGGAAATTCTATCATAGCACTTTCATACTCTTATTCCCAGGTTCAGGCCTTGCTCGCTTTCTCAAAGTGCCCAGGGATGACAGCATGGTTTCCTGATGTGTGTGCCGGCAACTAAATAGTGTAGCTCTGCTGACTACTGGGACTCTGGCCATGCAAGCAAAGGATGTTTGTGAGCTGTAATGTGGGCATGCTGCAAAAGCATTCCCATGTTGCTCTCACAGTGCAGGCACAGAGTGGGAGTGGCAAGGTGCTGAGGACAGCCTGGTAGAGAGAATGTGATGCTGAGCTGTTTGTGAAGCTACCTAAGTGCTAGCTCTAGCCTGGGACACACAGACATACAGACAGCTCCTCTGAATGTCACTGGTGTTATGTCTTGTTCTTGTAAACATTTTTTCAAATGTTTCCCTCCTGCAGATGAAGATGAATGTGCTGTGCGAAATCCCTGTTCCCACACCTGCCACAACGCCCTGGGATCCTACCACTGCTCCTGTCCAAAAGGCCTCACCATTGCTGCAGATGGAAGAATGTGCCAGGGTAAGGGGAGCTGCCGTGGGCAGGCAGGATACAAAGAGCCTCACAGTATGTTAAGCATGGAGAGATGTTTTCTTCAGGCTGGACCATTTGGTCATTGTATGATTGGTGTTCTAATTATTTGACTTATGAATAGATTTGCAGTCACGTATTTCACAGTCGCTCAAGTTGAAGACGTTGCTCTGTCTGTGTGTCATTGTGCCACGGTGAGGTTTACAGCTTTTCTTTACCTGCAGATGTTGATGAGTGTGCCCTGGGCAGGCACAGCTGCCACACCGACCAGGACTGTGAGAACAGCGCTGGCTCATACCGCTGCGTGCTGCGCTGCAGGACCGGCTTCCGGAGGGCGGTGGATGGGCTCAGCTGCCAGGGTATGGCAGAGCCTTGACTTTTGTGTCAGCTGAAGTGAACTGAATCTTTCATGTAACTAAAAGTAACTTTTTGAAAGACAGATCTCCCGCTGAGGTGTCTTCAGTAGATCTTCAGTATTAGCAACGTATTTTAGGAATAAATTAAGATCTTGCTTGTGTGTCCAATGTGCACCTTCTATGATGACACGACACAAGAATTCACTTCTGAATGTAGCATAGTAACTAAGCTGAAAGCTGAACCAAAACCCAGTTTATCTAAATGATGATAAGGAGACTCACAATGATGACATTAATAGTTTGTCTTTCCAACAGATATTAATGAGTGTCAAGAGTCCAACTCCTGTCATCAGCATTGCTTCAATACCATAGGAAGTTTCCACTGTGGTTGTGATCCAGGATACCAGCTGAAGGGCAGAAAATGCATAGGTATGAATCAGTTTTGAAATTTCTTTCCCTCTTCTCAATGGAAATAGTTAAACACTTACTTGTTCCTATATGCAACTTTATCCAAACCCTTTGTAAATGTAACTCAAACTCAGAATGACATTTTTAGTATGTATTCTTGAATTTGTAAAGCAGCACTGAAATCTTCCTCTGAAGAGGGAACTGAGCTGACTGATAAATGTGCATGAAATGCTTCCAAATGCATGGCTGTAGTATGATCACAACTAGATTATGCTGTTCTTTAGGAATTGAGCATAAGGAGTTCATTTCCATTCCTGCTTTCTTCACTTTTATTTTTTAAATAAGATATAAATGAATGCAGGCAGAATGTATGCAGGCCTCATCAGCTTTGCAAAAACACCCGTGGTGGCTATAAGTGCATTGAGCTGTGTCCAAATGGAATGACCACAGCAGAAAACGGAACTTGTATTGGTGAGTAGAAACCTAGTGTACTGTATGGTGTTGGTAAGCACAGGGACAACAACGGATGGTTTCTGAAAGAAGTCTTTGTAGTCCATTGCCAATTACTAGAATTTGCACATGTTAAGGCACTGACCTTTTGATTTGTGGGGACATAGGCATTTAAATTTTCTTTATATTAACTGATGACTAGAGAAATAGACATATCCTTACCACTTCCAAACTTTCTAGATTATATTTATTTGGACAGAACAGCTACAAGAATTGGAAAACTAAATTAAAAGTTTTGAAAATTAATGGAAAAAGTAAACACTATACAGTTGAAAAATTTGCACATCTGCTCAAAATCTGCTTTCAGATTGTGGAATGCAGATTGTTTCACAGATCTGTAGCGTGCTGTTACAGAGTAATTGCTGATCATGGTACCAAGTGAGAAAAGGCTGTTCAGAGGCCAGATCTATCTAGAGAGCCAAACTGCCTGTGGTTTAGCTGCATTCATTACACATTAAGGAATTTAAAGCTGTAGGAACTTTCAAGAAAATATCTGCTGCCCTGTTGCTTGCAGACATCAATGAGTGCCATGACGGAACCCATCAGTGCCACTACAACCAGATCTGTGAGAACATGCGAGGGAGTTACCGCTGTGTATGTCCAAGAGGGTATCGGTCACAGGGAGCTGGAAGGCCTTGCATGGGTAAGCTGCCCAGCCATGTTGTCGTCACCTGTTTGTTGCTGATACTTTTGGCTGTAGCATCCAACAGTACTATGCTACTTGAAGACTGCTACAAAGATAAATGTGCTTTGGACTTTGAACTTGCTATCTAAAATGAAGTGTCCCCATTAAATAGTCAAAACTAGGTGATTCCAAACTGAGATTGCCACATATCCATGCTTTCAAAACGAAGTGTACAAGGGCTGTGGGTCTCAAAGGCACTGACAGATGGATGTATCTGGCAAGCCAGTGCTCTATAGTAGGCTTAATTTATAAAAATCAGAGCAGGTTTGTTAGTTGATCAGAGAAATGTGGTTGGCTGTACACTGACTGCATTGATTCACACCTGGAGCCAGTTGAGCAGTGGACAATGTGGAGAACACTCAGAGGAAGTCTGTTGCAAGACGCATGACATACCCAGAGCTTCCCTCTGCAAATAGCCATCACAATACCCTGTCTGACTCCAGGAATTAGGTTTTCCCGTACGGACAGAGCAGAGGAGGCTGATACTCATTTATCTCTCATCACACTCCCTGTCTGACTTGGGTGGATCTCCCAAGAGAAGGAGGGATCCCCACAGGCACAGGAATGCTGACCATGTCACTACTCCCCTACACTATCTATGTAGAACCCTGGCATTAAAATGTGCACCCACACAAACACAGTTTCACAGATACTGCCATAAGTCTAATGTGAACAGCAGGAGAGTCTGACCTATGATGTCAGTGCAAGTGCGCAAAACACTTCCTCTGGCATTTCACAAACCCTAGCACAACTCTTAAGAGCATTTCAATTTATAATGTATATTTTCAGAATATTTAAAATTCAATAGCTGATCCTGTCTGACTGTAATGATTTATAAATGAGATATGTGATGCTTGGTGGAGTCAGTTCCAGTTGGTCTCCCATATCATATCAGAGAAACGTTCCTTTGTAATGACTTCTTCGGGATTAGTTTTCATAAGTGATAAATAGCTGGTCTGGAAGCTGGGATTTTTTTTTCTTTTTAAGTGCCTAAGATTTTGGACCACCAAAAGCCAGGCTTTTTTTAAAGATTAAATTGCAGACGGAAACTGTTTGGCTGCAGACCAGACAGTTGTCTCTACTAAAATAAAAATCAATCCCGAACTCTTTAATGTATATTAAAAGTATTTAAATTTCTTACAGTAATAAGTTGCATAAGGTTTAGGTTACAGGTTTTCACAAAACTCCAACAGCTGTCCCAAAGCCTTCTTCTAAGCAGCAACCACTGAAAGCTCTCTCTTAAATTAAATTAAATATAATGTTTATGCTCCTTTGATTTATTTCTTTATCTGTTTAAAGTATGTTTGAAATATGTATGTGAAAATATTAGTTCACGTGTATAATGAAAAGCAGGTTTTATTGTAATGCTTCCAGCACACAGAACACACAGAGGAGCTGGAAAGTCCTTGACTGAAACAGGTGATTTGCACGTGACTCCTTCCTGTTCCATTTCTGCTGTACATAGAGTCATTTGTGCAACTGATCACAGTTGAATGGGGAAAACACACACAGAGATGCAGAATATGCCCAATTATCCACACTGTAACAGTTCTGTGAACTGTATTGTACCTGTATCGTAGATGGAAGGGCATCATCAAAAGCTGTTATGCATACAGGACATGCAGGACTATTCAGAATTGAAAATCAAATAATATTCATAAAGAAAGCTAGAGAATTTAGCTGTTAGTTTCAAAACCATATTTCACTTGTTCTTGTAAATATCTGGTATTTATGATGCACGATCAGAAGGATCCTGTCCCAGGAAGCTTTGGCTTACCAGTCCATAAGCAATCTCTTTTCACAAGGATGGTGGTGCCATGAATTCAGATGGCTGGCTGCATTCAGTTTTGTTGATGTTGCATAGGTTGATCCTACAAAATAAATTGCTCTAGTTTGTTTTTTTTTTTACCTATTAGTTGTTGCCTTATTAAAAATGAAGCTTTTTTCTTTACTTGACTATTATACCACTGACAATGTAACAGATATATAATGTTCCAGTTATGAGTTAATGACATTGGGTAATACTGCAATGCTCTGCAGTGGTTACCCTGAATTTCTGATTCTCAAAGCATTTAGTTGTTAATATTAAAAAAAGAATTAAATACATAAACACTTAATAAAAATGCATTCTAATATTCTCCTATGTTTCTAAACAGCATTACTTTTAAAATACTGTTAGCACGTGGTTTACAAGCAGTGCTCAAAATATGCTCAGAGAGCATATGAAATGATAATGCTAGTTTAATGATGTTTCTACAGCAATAATTTAGATGTAGGCAATTTCCAGTAATATGAGATAGTTAAACTGTTACTGAGTGACTGTTAAAATAAGCTTTAAATTCTAGTTAAAAAAAATACATGCTAATTAATAGACATGTATCTTCATATCGGGTTATTTCTGATCACTGTGGAGTTGCATGTTCCTGCTTTGGTTTTAGAGATTTACTGCTCAGGTTGGTCACCTTATTTTGGGTTACAGCATGAGGGAAACTGAACTGAACAGGGATAAATGATTCCCAAGAGAAAGAGAAATAACTCTGTTTTTTGAATGGTATGAAATTCATAAGTACCTTAATACATTCTAAGTCTCCAGACTCACAGCTGGAAGGAACAGCAGCAGCGTGGCAGTTAGCACGCAGCCAGCTGCTCCCTGGGCAGCCCTGCAGTGTGCCCTCCAGGCCGTGCTTTTCCCCAGCAGGACCACAACCCCAGCAGTGCATCTGGAGCTTCTCAATCCCAGTCTGAATGACCTGGGAGTTTGTGCTTCTCAGGACGGCCTTGTGTTAAGTGTCCTCCTTTGAAAAAGGAGCTTCTCCCACTCAGCCTAAGAACAAAAGTAGTTCTGTAGTAGTTGCAAACCCTTAATATTTAAACACTGAGCAGCTTGGGACCAAGGGGTCACTTGCTTCTCAGAGTACATCTCTGGTACCCAATGTGTATTTCTCTCTGCAGTCAGCAGCAGTCAGGATGTCACACAGCTCTGCTGCTGCAGTAGCAAGGGAACTGATCTGGCTCCTTTCCCTGCAGTCACATCTTACCTTCAGAGCACAGAAGGCAAGGCCCTCATTGGATTTTTATGTCCTGTGTGAGCTGTTTTATGTCACAGGTAGCAGTATAGGAAGAATGAAGTTGTGTTCATGGACAGGATAGAAAACCTGCCTGCTTGGCATTTGTGTTCTTTTGTATTTTACTGCCTTCAGGATCTCACTTTTGCTCCACAGACTGAGATATTATGTATGTGTGTATATATATATATATATGTATATGTGTGTGTATATATATATATATATGTATGTATGTATGTATATACACACACATATTGTCATGTGTTGTTTTATCTTGTTTTTTTCCTTCCCACATGGTTTGTTGCTCTGGATCATGGCACGTGAGCAGACATTAATGAATGTGAACAAGTGCCTAAGCCCTGTGCATTTTGGTGCACCAACACCCCTGGCAGCTTCAAGTGTATCTGTCCACCTGGACAACATTTATTAGGTGATGGGAAATCTTGTGCTGGATTGGAGAGATTGCCACATTCTGGTGCCTATTACAATGTCTATAACTATGCTCAATTCTCCCCTATGAGAGACAACTATCAACCTCAACAGTATTACAGGCACTCCTCAAACCTCTACAGCTCCTTCTCAGAGTATAGGAACAGCAGAATACCTGTCTCCAGAACTAAAAGGAACATTAGAGAAACTTGTCCTGAAGGCTATGAGGCAAGAAATGACAGATGTGTAGGTAAATGTCAGTCATGTCTATGCAATTCTCTTGCTTTGGTCCTTATTCTTAGGCTGCCTTTTCATATCTGTTAGAGGCCTATGGTCTGTGGTGCTCTGTTATTTCATATTACCATGTTAACTACTCAGCAAGTTATGCATGTCTTTGTTTCTTGGGCAGGTTGTAGCAAAAATGTTTTCAAACCTCCTCCTTTAACCTCATGTTTTAATTGTGCTGCTTGTCCTGTTCTCTTTATCCTGATGATGTTAGCTCACCTTTGCAAATTTTCTCTCACTTAAAAAGCACCAGTAGGGCCTCCACCTTGGGGATGCTACTCATGTCAGGCTCCCACTTGTGGCAGTAGTAGTCTGGATCAAAAAGGCTTAGAATAAAGAGTGTAGAATTGAACGTACTGAGACAGCGCTGAGGTTAGTAACTGCAATGTGGGTTGCATAAGCAGAAGCAACTAGTGGATAGAGCCAGTCATAATACAATTCACTGAACAGTAGAGATAGATTGTATATAAACAGACCAGGAGTTCATCTAGTCAGCAAGAGCAGTGCCGTTTCTGTGTGCATGATGAGGAGGGCAGAGCAGTTGAGGTAAGAGGCACATTCTGCCCCAGCTTTTATTTATTTACTTAAGAGATGTGAACTCTTAAGTACTCGTAAGACCAACAGGAAACAAAGGTGTATGGAACCTCTCTTGTTCACTGAGCTTACTTCTTGCTATGTGAGCATCTCTGAGGTTTTTCACCAGTACTGGAATGCTAATTCAGCTCCTCTTGAAAGGTAAAAGGAATAATATCCTGCACTGTTTGTTCATTAACTGCTCTGCACTAGCTGTTCAGAAATGAAGTTCAAGAAAAATCTTTTTTTTTCCACCGTAACTCATATTGTAAGTATCTTAAAGATAGATAAATAAAATTACTCAACAATTTTTTGATAATATAGTTGAGTTCAAGACTAAGTGTAGCATGGTTTAGGTCTTAGAAGAACTTTTTCCAGCATGTTTAACAGCAGCTTGTGGTGTTATAAGTGCCTAAATCTGACATGTATGCCATCATAGAGAAGTGCAGTGTGCTTCCCGGATAAAACAGTGAGCTGAAGCTGGGTTCTAGCCATTGGAGCTATTCCTATAATTATACAGCAATATACAACGTTGAAAAATGTGAATGCATTTTTATAAATAATAATTACAGATAGGCAGATATCAGATTAATTTTGTATTTACGTTGCAATAACTTGTCAGTATGCTTATGAGTACAGCATGTTATGGGTATAGCTGTTAAATGGAAGAACTTGGACTGCAGCCACTACTGCCAAAAATCTATGGTCCAAAGCCCAGCTTCCAGTTCGAGTTAGTGAGCACTGCTGTTAACTCTGCTTCATTGGAATAAAAATGGAGATTTAAAATTTACTGTTTAATGTGAAAAAGACACCCGCAGAATGCTTTCATTTCCAAGAAGGATTTTTGAGTAGAGAACCATAACGACTTGATAACACACTTAAAATTTCTTCAGTCACATCTGTTTCTTTTTTCTTTTTGCATTTTTATCGAGTGCAACCCCTATAAATCTGACAGAGAAGGAAGAAGCAAAGACCTGATTCACTCTGTTTCAGTTATGCAAGTCTGAATGCTTGCACATGGCAGTAACTTGCAGGGGAGTTCTGCTGCTCTCCTGAAGTAAACAGACATTTCAAAGGAAGTACTGATTAGATGTGATCTCTATCTGAATCATGTTAGTCTGCTTTGAAAATTTTAAATAGCTATCTGCTATTTATGTGTTTGAGAGGGAGATTTAAAAAAAAAAAAGGGTAAAAGAGCATTTAAAGAGCATTTATGAATGGCCTTCGTGGATAGTGAGCTTAATTCAGCATGAGAGTGATCAGTTTGGAAAGAAAAAATCTTTGCCCTAGGAGGGATGAACTGTGAGAGCAATTCCCTGATTGAGGGCCTGTTCTAAAGTGAGAACTGATCCTGGCTCTTCCCAAGCATGTTACCTAAAATGTAATTATCAGGCAGCTCGGCATCCTGGGGCAAGACTGTACCCCTGTGTCCTTTGTGGGTTTGTGCAGCTCACTCATCCCCTTGTTGCTTGAGCTCCATATCTGAGGGAGAGAGACTTATTAAGGCTGCCAACAAAAGAGGCAAAGCTTTTAATTCCATAAAAGCTACAGGCAACAGAATCAGGTAAGTTAGGAAAGGTTTGCTAGTTTTAAACATTCAAGCTCATTACCAAAGCAAAAAAAAAAAAAAAGATTCCCATGAGTTGCACCGCCTCTTCTCACATGCTTTTGTACAGAGATAGAACGTCAGCAATCCTGTTTATGTTTTCGTGTTTCTTTCTGACAGACATTGATGAATGTGATGCCAGAGATACATGCCAGCATGAGTGCAGGAACACCCTGGGAAGTTACCAGTGTGCTTGTCCTTCTGGTTATCATCTTATGCCCAACGGCAAAACTTGCCAAGGTACAGAAATCTCTTCGAGAGTGCACAAATGTATTTGTAAGCAAACGAGTTAGAAATCATGTTTGGTGTTTGTATTAAGCACTTGCTGAACTTCTTTTCTAAGTTACAGTGTTCAATATGTCATGTTTTTATATCTTACACTTCAACACTTAATAAAACATCAACAAATTAGACAACTGCAACTTATTATTCTCTGATGTTTCCTCACAAGCACCTTTAACTCCATACAAGCACACAACAGCTCTGTAGTCAAAACCAACTCTATCTGTTCTGGTAAATAAATAAATAAACAAACAAACAGATAGATAGATAAAGTTAGACTTTTGATGTACCAAAAACATCTACTAATTTACCTCTGTTGGAAAGACAACTGTATTTGATGTTGTGTAGTGGTTATAGGGCAGCTAGCACAATACACTGTCCTACACAGAAATGAATTACCCAAGCCAATAAATGCAAGTCATTGCAACTAGTAGCTTCACTGCCTCCAGGAGCCAGGCAGGGCTCTGAAGGGTTCTGTTCTCATCTGTGTGTAGAGGTACCCGCACTCCCTCTGCCATCTACTCATTTTGCTGATCCAGCCACTTCTTATCTTTCTTAAATTCCACCCAGAGCCAGCTACTGATCATGTACCTGTTTTCTTTCCCCCAGACGTTGATGAGTGCCTCAAACAGGACACTGACTGTGGAGCAAGCCAGATGTGCTTCAACACAAGAGGGAGCTACCAGTGCATAGAGACACCTTGCCCACCAAACTACCAGCGGGAGCCTCTTTCTGGGTATGCTGATTTTTCAGCCCTTTTGGTCTTGTTTTCCACACACCCCAAGCTCACATGCTTAGCATCATAACAAGGAACTTTATCTAAGTCTAAGCGATATCAGTTACGCTTATTCTTGCAAAAAAAGTAAAGCATTAAAATGGATGATTATAATTGGTTTACAGAGAGCAGCCATATTTTGTGCTTCCTTACGAAACAAAACAGGCGGGTCTGGTGGGTCTGGGTAGAATCTTTCTATTAATTCAAATGGAAATAGCTCCAGAATGGCTTCTTTTGAATGAGCCCCAGCAGGCTTTGATCCTTTCTGCTGATTCAGCATAATTCCTTTCTCAGCTGTGGGGACTAATTTTACATCTGTTCTCCAGCTTACTTCTGTAAAGGATCAATAAAGACTGCACTGGATTAGCTCTTTTGAGAAGCCCAAATTTGCGTACTGCAGCGTGATAAATAGGGAACAACTTCAGCCCATATAGCAAGTATGGGAACACAACTTGACGTGCTCTGTTTTTTCCCAGGTTCTGTCTCAAAAACTGCCCAGCCAATGATTTGGAGTGTGCCCTGAGTACCTATGCCTTGGAATACAAATTTGTCTCCCTCCCCTTTGGCATAGCTTCTGGTCAGGACTTAATCCGGCTGGTTGCCTTTACACAAGATCAGGTCATGCATCCAAGGACAACTTTCTTAATGGCAGATGAGGAGCCAACAATCCCGTTTGCCCTGCGAGATGAGAACTTGAAAGGAGTTGTGTTTACCACCAGACCGCTGCAAGAGCCGAAGACTTACCGTGTGAGAATCAGAGCCCTATCCTATGGTGTTGATGGAAACATCGAGTATCAGACAACTTTCATTGTTTATATAGCAGTGTCAGCCTATCCTTATTAAACACACAAGCTACTTCAGAGTAATCGCAGTATTTTAACCACATTCATACATGTTGATGGGTTTTACCACTTCAGACGGATCCTACTGTCTGCCTATGGTTGTGAACCATGTATCTTGAAAATGGTGCTATGCTTTTTTTTTTTCTTTCCCTGGGGCTACTCATACAGTTCTATTATTCCAATTCTAGAGGAAAATCCGTGGCTTTGAAGATCTGCTACTACTTCCTATATTTATTACACGAGAGCAGTCATTTTCCACAGCCGAACAAAGTAAAGTATGAGCTGATGAAAGTATAGTCAAAAGCAATTTTCAGCCTCAGTTAAAAGCAACTGAAGAAATGCTAACTAGAAGAAATACTAGTTTCAAGTGTTCTGTGTATCTTAAAGGTTGCTAAATGTGTTACTGTTTTAGATGTATTAGATTTTTTTGTATCAAATACCTGATAGAATTAGGACTGTACATATATTATGTCATGTGCTCAGAAAAAAAACAAATACCACTATCATGGTGCCAGTGCTGAAACACAATATTAGTAGTTTCTTTTTAGCTGAAGAATCTACCATAGAATTTGGAATAGGTAAATTGTTCTCTGTGCAATTTTAGGGATGTCATTGTGGCTTGGAAGAAAAAACAAATGACAAGGTTTCTTCTATTTTATAAGCAGGTATTCTATAACTTTTCTTTTTCTTTTTTTTTTTTTTTTACCTGACATTCTGGTATAGCCATTTGTATAGCTCAAAATGTCCGTTTCAGTACTTCCAAATCAGTTAAATTTTTTTGTTTGTTTTTGCAAAGCTTTCTTCCAAAATACATAGTAAGTTTGCTTCAATAATGTCAATACACTGTACACAAGTAATTTTGCCAAGATGTATTCTATTTTTATGGAAGTGTATATATGTTTTTTCTATGTTTATTTTCTATGCAGTATCTCAAGAGTGTTTTACAGTTAAGTTTTCATAAGAAGTACATTGCCAGTATGTTGGAAATAATCAAAATAAAGGTTCCTATTGCCTTTGAGGTTGCTGCCTGTTTTACCTTTGAAAATAAATTATTTCCTATGTGTGAGGCACTTACCTTTACTGCCAGTGGAGAAAGCAAAAGATACGGCAGCAGCGCACTGGGAGCTGCTTACAAAAATCAGAGAAGAGCACTGAGATTGGAACCCACTGGGAATCACAATTTTAACTGAATCTTTTGCAGTTTTTCAAACAATGTCAGAAAAAAACGTCAACACAAGTTCTCCTGTTGCAAATGCCATGGGAGGTTGAAGTATAGACTCAATTTCATGTGTTTTATGATTTGGCTGCAATTTAGCCCAAGAACAACTCATTTCATTAATTACCACCAGGCTTCAGCCATCTTCCTTCTACCCGGCACTCAGGGTTATCACCTGCACACAACTACATTTTCAGTGACAAAGTGCTGCTCCTCAGTGGAATTCTGAATTTCTGCATTCCTACAACTAACAACCCTGACTGAAAGCCCTACCAGTTTTCCCCTAACTACTTTTTGTTCAGTTTCCATTGCAACAAGTGAGGCAATCTGGAAACCAAGGATGAGTTAACATCATTTTGTTTTCTGTACAAATTATTCATACAAGTGACAGATTTCAGATAAGGCCAGTGTATTCTTCGGAAGCTTGAATTGAAAAATAAATACAATTTATAAAGAAAAAAAGTGAGAGGGAGGCTGAGGAATAGCTGAAAGTGTCCTCTTTTATTTCCTTCATAGCCAGGCTCCCCAAGGAGAGAAAGCAAAGAGTGCCATTATTATTTTTGCCAAAAATATGGCTTCCATAGCCCAAAGATGACTGCAAAGCTGAATACACATACAACAACAGTTCCTCAGCTGCTGGTTTTATCATGATTATGATCTTGATGATATTATGAAGAACTGAGAAAATCCCATATATTTTTCTTCTAGCTAAAATAAACCTCAGCCTCTGACATACTCTGGTGGATGGATGATGGCAAAACCAAAATAGTCTCCTCAGTGGCTTTTCTCCCAGCCTTTGCCTCTTTGAACAGATGTTTTGAATACTCTGAACAACCCAGACACCATCCTCAGGTGATACATTTAGTCTGAGTTGCACTGAAGTAAAAGTTTTTTCATATACATGAAAACAATGTGGCTATCTGTGGAAAGTTATGTAGGTTGCTTTAAAGTAACATCTCATATTTATTTCCCTGGAAATTACAACAGATGCAACGATAACAATTACACTATTTGGTAGAGCAGATTCACATCTACAGAATAACACTGTTCAAGATAGTGCCCGTCATTAACTACACATTTTTGCCAGTGATGAACAGAAACCTGCATGCCATGCCCGTAAAAGCCCGCACCAGTAGAGATGACCCACTGTCTCTGTCACCACTGCTGAAATGCGCCACCCACCCTTCAGTGTGCTCACATCCACTTCTTGGGATCCATAAACGTTCAGCAAATGTTGCTGAATGTAGATCGGTGCCATTTTTTTTCCCCACATGGAGGAATTCAATGACATATTTTTGTTTCATACACACTTCTGAGACAGACAACATTGTGTCAGACTGCCCCTCTGCTGCCATTTGCCACACAGCAACAGCTTGTAATGGAGTATAGGTGGAAAGGTTCAATCTCTATTGTTATCCCACCAACATCTGCCTCTGATATCATGGGCCAGTATCTTACAATAGAAGGCATTACTCTTGGAGCAGCCCTCCAAAATTCGAAGGAATTAAATTTTGTCGCTCTGTGGTGGTAAATTAAGGGTAGACATGGCAACATTCTGCAAAGGGTGAGAGAGTGTTGCAAAATAAAGGGACTAATGTACTTCTTGCATCTTAAGCAGCTAGACAATGAATAGGGTAACCCATGCACCTCAGGTGGTTCCAGACTAGAAAAAGGAAGAAGACAATCCTGCCCAAGTCTTGGTTTCATAACATTCCTGAAGTACTGAAAGACATTGATTTGGGAGCAAGGACTGCAGTTTTAGGTTTGCTAATAATCATTGCTATCACCTGAATTATCACAACAAAATTAATTCATATTTTTAGGTTAAGCGTGAACAACATCAACAGCACAAACAGCACAAACAAGGTATTATTAAAAAAACCTCTGCTGGCAACAGCAACATCTACATAACAGTTACTCGGTTAACTTTCTTCTGCAGCTTTCAACAGAGATTGTGTAGGTAAATTATTTGAATGCATCCACATATTATGCAGTGGGGTTTTTTAAAGCTGTTTTGGCCCTATTTAAGGTAATTTTAACTTGAAGGATGAACAACAGCACTTGTAGATCAGAACATCTGGTAAAAGTCTGAAATCTGCCAGGGAGTCTTGTGAAAGAGTAATCATTCCAAATAAGTGTTACTGCAGTTTTACACCAAGACACTGATTATAATAAATGTAAAAAACTTTAAAAGAGCAGAAGTAACATCACATCCCCAGAATCATCACTAAGCAGTCATAAATTCTGCAGTTCGCTCACAAGTCACAAGCGAACTACTGTCCTGGCATAAGGCTAAGATTCCAGAGGTGAATGCTGCTTACATGACACTAAAAGAGGAGAAAACAACAATTTATCATGTTATGTGGATATCTTCACTGTTCAGTGAGAATATTCTTGCATTCATAAATTAAATGAGATAGCTATATTTGAGACTGTTTCCATGGAACAGTCATATCGCCATGGACTTCAAAAAACATGACCTTATTTTACAGCTGAGCTAATGCAGCTATTGCTTTTCATTTGAAGGTCACATGGGCAGACTAATGGTTAACACACGCTTTCTCACACTCTGCTATTTAGTAATGTGAGTTTCCTGCAAAATGCATGAACATGGAAAGCTCTACTTAACTGATTTTGTGTTATCCTAAACTGGTATTTCAGGCAGATACTACAGCACAACACTGAAGATTATCCTCTTAGTCTCTAAGAAGATACAAGTTTAAATTTTGCTCTCATTTCATAATTGGATTTTAAAATGACCTTCAATTATACAGTCAACCTCATTTCATCTAATATGTAAATACTGTTTTGAACAGCAAGAATTATTATATATATAATATATAAAATATCATATATTTTTCATATAAGATATATTATATTATATTATATTATATTATATTATATTATATTATATTATATTATATTATATTATATTATATTATATTATATTATATTATATTATATTATATATGCCTTAGTTTTTAGACTGCGGTGCTGCATACTTTTTTTTCCTACTCTCACTCTCATAGAAGTCTATACTGCTTAAATGATGAGCAAGAGAAAGCCAGCAAGGAAAGCAGGAAGCTTACAGAAGTAAAAGAACTGATTTCAGAGGTACAAGAGCTCTCCACTCCACTTCCTCAACACTCTAATCTACTAAGAAGGAAACTACCCTCAGGAGGGAAGGGATTCAAATGGAATATCAGCTCCAGTCTTGGGAAGCTGGAAAAGACTCTTGTTGCCTCTTCGTGTAATTATACAATAGCAAAGCATTACCAGCTGCCCAAACAGGACTTTTCAGCAGATGGTCATGATACACAGCTTAGTAAATGGAAAAAAATCACATCCATCTACAGTGAAGTAATGTCTCTAAAGAAATTATCCCCGCTCAGCAGTCCTGTGTCAGAATGGCAGCAGGTTAGCAGTAGAGCTTCCATCTCAGCTTCCACAGGTGAGGGGAAGCAGGAAGGCACTCCTGCATCATTCACAGCTGCTGCAGCCTTTTACCACATTCAAGATTGGATCAGACATTAGGAAAAATCCAAAAGCATTGGAAAAAGCTGCCCAGGGAAATGTTGGGGTTGTTGTCCCTGGAGGTGGGGAGCTGGGGCGCTGTGGGACATGCTTTCCAGAGCATGGTGGGGATGGGCTGACAGTTTTCCAACCTTAATGATTCTGTGAAAAAGTGTCAAGCTCCACCTCAAAACTTGTCTGATAGGAAAGCTCTTTAAAACCCTCAGCAATACAGTCCTTAGGAGCCTTGTTTTAATTTCCTGCCTCATTTTGCTTACACACTGCTTAGAACTATTTGACTTTAGGCTGTTGTTTTCCTTTAGCTCCAATAACCCTCTTCAGCTCAGTCTTCCCAATCCTTACTGCCTGGAGGTATTTACACACAAAAACCAAAGCCCTTCTCTGCTGGAATTAACAAGCCAAACTCTTCTAGAGAGTTTCCTCCTGCATTTTTCCATTACTTGATCTGTTATCATAGCCCCTCTTCTCACCTGTCATAGTTTCAGTACCATGTACACAAGCAGATCAAACTGCTCACAGCATTCCAAATAAGACCACAGCATTTAGTTAATATTTTTATTTTCTCCACTTTCACTGGATGGAGGACACTGAAGCCCTTAGATGTGCTGGACTAAATATCATCAGAAAATCTCAACAACATGTCACAATAACTGCGAAGTTTTATCTGGCCAAATAACGAACTTCTCTGAGCAGTCTGAGCCGTCAGGAGGAGAACACTGGGGCGTTACCATGAAGTAAGGCAGAGTCATCAGTCTAAGACAGTGCTCTGGAACATAATGTTACAAATATAACATCACCCCTAAAACCATGCCAGGCTCCTCCAACCTCTGCAAATTCCACAGCCCTTTTATTCAGCCCCTGTAAATTCCCAAGTACAAAAACACACACTATCTGTTGGCAGAGGGAGTTGCTCCTGTTCCCCTCATGACTGTATATTCCAGTTAGTCTCACTGCCTACAATCTGGCAGCTGATTACTGATGCTAAACTGTATTTCTCACACATCCTGTGTCTGCGACCCAGCCTGTTACCATCAGTGCCACGCTGGCTGAAGAAACCAGTATTTCATCTCCACCCATAATGAAGCATTCATTTATGCTTTAAATGCCTCTTAGTCTTTACTTGCATTCTCTACAACCTCCTTGCACTTTACTACTCTTGAGTCAAGCTTTCCTGTAACACTGCTGCTAACCTTCACATTAAGATATGAAATGTAAAGTTTACTTTAATTATCCCAATTTGTCACTGGATCTAATAATGCATCTGATCAAAACAGAAGGCAACTACGAACACTGGACGCCTATTTGAATTCTGAAGTGAAACAAAAGGGCTCATCACACACCTACATCACATAGAAAGAGGGCAATCAGGTAGTAGTGCCAGTCTATCCTTCATGTTTTCTCGACAGAATTGGTAAGCTCAAAAATTCAATGATTTTGTACATATTCTGAAACTCCTTCTGAATGGGAAATGACTTCACTTTTACATTTGTCCTGGGAATTTGTAAGCATTGTCATGTTTAAAATCTATCACACACAGGGAAAGAAACGTTGGATTCTTCATAGTATTTTCACTAAATAGTAAATTAAAAAGAAGGAATACATTACCACAGTATCTAATTTATTTATCTAATATCTTTAGGCATGTGTGTTGATGTCAGGTCTTTTTACTTTAAATGTCTTGTGATTTCAAATTAAAACATATTGATTTAGGACAAATACAATACTTTCACTGGAGGTCTTTCTTTATCTGCAAGCACAACTTGTGCATCATTGTTAATTTCTAAGATGAATTTCAGAAATTGAGTGTAGTCCACCTTCTTTAGCTGCTTCATCCTTATGTCTGTGCTAATAAATCTTCCTAGCGGTAGATGTCAAACCTTACAGATACCAAAGACCACTTCAAAAGTTTGGAACTCACCTAGATTATGAACTCTCTACCATGAAACATGATCTCCTGTTACCATCAATCCAACACTCAGATGTAATGTGCCTGTGAAACAGGTAGAACAGGTGTTAATTCACTCTAAAATTAAATGGTTCCTAATCCAATTGTGATTTTAACCCTCCTCTTTTTTAACAGGTAAAACAAGACTTTTTCGCACACTACCCACTGTAACTCAGTTACAAGACTCATTCCTTTGAGACTAAAAGTAAAACACTGGTTTTGCCTTGCCCAAATCCTACAGCTGTAGGCCCTTGATAATGTATCTACTGATTTATTGAATTGTTAGATCCTCGAAACTTTATATCTGGAGATCAATCCCTTTAAAAAAGTCACATGCATGGCTATGGTGCACATCTGCCTGTGTTTACTGTTTCTTAAAGTGGTAAATGCCTAAATACTAATTCTAACTCACATCCTTATATTAGCATCACTTATAAGAATATGTCCAATCTTTACAGAAAGGAACACAGCAAGTAATTCGAAAACACAGACTGAAGCTGAAACATAAATTGAACATTACAGAAGTACACTGAAACACCATGACTGAGCATTTACTCAGTATAGTCGTAAAGTAGGATCTCACTGGCACAAACTCAAAAAAACTGTATTTTACTTGGCAGGTCAGTTCCCACAGTAAAACAGAACGTCAGTGAATCCCCAGTACTCCTTTTAGGCTTTTAGTGTCTTTAGTACCTGAATAGAAAAGACAGCTGTTCTGAGTCCAAATATATATTCAGCAACATCAATATATTTATCAATTCCTATTGCAAATGGGATTAAACAGTCTCTGCCAGAGACACACTCCTAAAGTTGAAAGCCACAGAGATGAATCACTAGGTTCTTGTAATCTCAATTTAATCCAAAACATAACCTTAAATTGAAGTCTAGATGTGGAATGAATCATTAAAACACAATCTCCTCCACCCATGCCCCCCTATAGAACCATAGAATGGTTTGGGTTGGAAGGGACCTTGAAGATAATCTATTTCCAACCACCCTTCTACAGGCCTCCTGCTGTAATCCCTGCAACTGCCAGTCCCATTTAACACTTTGAGCTTTAAAAAATTGTCAGTGGAGTTCTTGGAAATTTTATCATTCTAAAGCATGACCCATCCTCAAGCATAGCTGCATCTGGGGAAGGATATGAAAACAATTTAGATCCCCAGCCCTGATGGCAGCTTCTAGTTGTGGCAGCCCATACTATAAAAGTGAACAGTCCAGGGGAGGCAAAGAACTGAACTCCTTGTCAGGACCATTCCTGCAGCCATCTATTTGTGCCCGTGACAGTCACGTAATTTAACAGACTTCCAGGTTTCTAACAAGTAATACTCACTTCACTTCTAATCTCAGATGAATGATATGCAAACAGACACCAATGTCTATAAATTTCCTGACAGAGCAGAAAGCTACAAGCAAATAAATCTAGTTATTTTTCTCATTTTGCCCTGCAACTCCCTCAGAATGCCAGGCGAAGAGGCTTGCCTTTGCTGCCAGTTATTCCGTCAGATTTAGAAAAGCACTGCACAACCTGTGCTGTAATACAGCCTCACTGAACAATTTATGTTTTTGGAATGATCTTATTTGTTGCAGGCATCTGCTGCAGAAGCCTTCCTTACTTAAGATAATGCCAATTCTTGTACTCTATGTTATATTTTTCTACCTGACAAAATCCTAGTCCATTACATTTATTCGTTTACTTAATAAAGAACTGTTTCATTCAGTAAAATCTTTTCAAAAGTGGTGTACTTGCACAGTTAGACTTTCCCCTTAAATACAGACATTTAAACAGATATTTTTGCTTCAGTGTATGAGGCAAAATCTTGAGCATAAAGGAAATTATTTATAGTAGCCTGAGTGAGATGTTTAAGGATGACGATTCTTTGTGTAACAGGAAAATTACTTCACACTAAGTCTGAGAGTAGAACAAAAACTTGCAGTGCTGTCCCAGATTCTTTTGCTGACACTTAGCAAAAGCCATGTAAAGAGTGGTGTTGGTTTTGGGAATTTTTATTAACAATCCTGTAGATGGGGATGAAATCACTGCAGTCTGAAATAATTTTCTGCGTCCTTCATTCACAAGTTAAACAAGAGCCTCTGCTCTTTCAGCTTCTGCAGTTTAATTGGGAACTCCCTTTTCAACTCTCCCAAGTTTACCTTTCTCCTGTTCCACTCACCTCTCTCATGTTTGTTTTCCTTATAATTCTGGTCATCTGCAATCCTCACGTCAGCCAAACCTCTTGTGATTTTTGTTTCTTCCTGTAGCTGAACATCTTGCTTTCTTCCTGCTTTTATTCAGTAGAAGAACTATTTCATATGTACCTTACTGAAAAAGAACAAAAAATATGGAAAGCAATTCATTTTGTGAGACACTTTGAATGAAGCAGTAGCCACTTTTTAGTCTGTCTAGATTGAAATCAATAACCATTTCATCAGACTAACTAATATGCTTGGAAATAAAGGGGAGATTAATAGCTGTGGTTTAGTAGCATCCTGCCCCTGCACTGTCAGACAGTGTCCTTTGGAAGATTTCCCCAGTAACTTTCTGACATGGAACTGCCCACTTGCACGACTCAGTATGCATTCACACAGAATGTGATTCCAGCCTAGTTCAAGTAAATACACACTCTAGCTTTGAGACAAAATTCTGTACGTTTCTTCCAGAGGAAAGATTTAGGATCTTCAGAGACTAATTATAATAGCTATTGAGTGATTATTAGAGATAAGGTTTCAGAGAAAATCAAGTTATGCATATCTCCATGTGTAACATCCAGCAGATTGGCTTCCCCTCGTTCTGCCTCTCAGGATATTCAGTAACGTCTGCAGCTGTGAGAACTACTACAGGGTCTTCTGGAATAAAAGCTGTTCTCCTACTGATCTCAATAGTCCTATAAAAATAGCACAGACACCATGCAGATTTCAGCCTTCATCTTCCATCTATTGTTACTGCCTCACCTGATGTCGCTGTGTGGAAAAATACTTCTCACAATATTCCTATATCACAGAAAATCAATGGTGTTAATATTCTTAAAAGTATTCTTAAAAGTCATTAAGTCAGTATATTTAAGTGTTTTTCAAAGTTAAGTATTTCTTTTTCTTCCCTTTTTTTTTTTTCTTTCCCCTAGAATCAAATAAAATATGCAAATAAAATGTAACCAGTACCTGTAAGGAAAAGGTGATTGATCATAAAAGGTAACAGAAGGAAATTTCCCTTGGTCAGTTGCCAGTTGCACAGAAGAATTAATTTGTAACCCCATGCCCTTCCCACGTTAGGGCTTCTTCCTTCTCTGCATCATTCTCCTTCCTCACCCCACCAAGAAAGAAAGCAAAAGTGTTCCTGGACTCTTCATAATTCTTCTTCTTAGGAACTAATTTAATTCAACTCCCAACACTCTCATCTAATTTTTCAGTTACATTTCTTTTATGATTCCTACTATGTAAAGATTAAAAAGGGGTACACTAATCAGTGAGTATTCAGTAAATAAGCACTACCCTAAAAACACTGTCTTTTGTTTTCTCTTCACTTGCTGTACTGTTGCTCAGCTGTTTCTCTGTATGACTCCTGCTGGCACATTCCTCCTGCTAATGCAGCCACCTGAGTTCTCACAGGGATCCATAATGTTCCAAACGTAACTTTTATTTTTAATGTAGAAATTGTACTTTGAGCATACTAATGGGTTAACACTGGGGATCAATAACAGGACCGACAAGCAATAAAGCATGAGTCAGACCAGACTCAGACTGACACCATGACCATTTTCTTGGATCTTACTGGCATACATTTTCTGCCTGAATCTCAGAGGATATGAGCACAGCCCAGAAAGCACTATCATGAATGTAACTGCCTGATGAACTTCAGAAAAAGCCAAGACCTGGAAAGGCGTAAGAATATAGCTGAGTAATGGGCATCAGCATGTGGGTTTCGTTAGTCAAAAATTAAATACAAAAAAATAGTGCTATAACTGTGATGATTTCAGTGTGCAAAGCAATTTATTTTATTTTCAATGTGCTCAGTCTGTGAAGCTAGGAAATATAGATAACATTTGGGATACACATAAAAATATTTCATCAAGGGCTTATGCTGCCTGAAGACTTTGTCTAATTAAATTACTGCTCAGCTCATATCTACCCAATAGAACTAATTATAAGGTTTTATATATATTGCCTGAAAGACAAAGCAAACATTACTTTTCAGAATGTTACAGTGTAGAGATAAAATGTTCATTGAAAATGTTGGCTTTCTGACCAAGTAATACTCTTCAAAATCATTTACTTGATTTGAGCCCTTTTATAAAAACCAGTCTGTTCTGAAATTCAAACAAACAAACAAACAAAAAAACAACAAACACAACAAAACCATTTTCTGTCAAACTGGATTGGGCAGGGTGGTTAGCTGGAAATGTTTTCCTTCAAAGTGGTTTAAAGCAGCATAATGCTGTGAAGTTGCTACGTAAATTAAATGAAGCCATAGAGTGGGCACATTCTGTAGAGGTCGAGTACTAGGTTTTTATAATAGTGAATGGAGACACACCGGTTGACACCAGTTGACACACCGGTGTTTTAGCTTTAAAAGCCTACATTCAAAAGTAACCAGTATGATGAATGAGGAAGGGTTTGCTGATATCCCTAGTGACACATGTACAGCTTATCCAGAACATGAAAATCACCTGACAGTTCAAGATAGCTTTGTGTGATTAATACTCTCTTTTGAGAAAGTTTTGAATAGAAAGCTAGTTTTTCAGGGGCTCCAAAGGCCTGACAACAGAAAACTGTAATTTAGAGTATAGTAATTACATGGAATACAAGAAATGCAGCGTTTTCAGGTGGAGTCTTTTGCCACTTTTTTTACAAAATGAAGTGAAATTCCTCTTGTAAAACAAAACCAGACAAATAGATATTACATGTATGCCAATTCTTAAATGCTAGTCCTTGACAGCACCAGATCTGTTGCTACATTTAAATATTTAATTTTTAAATGTCATTTAGACATTCAGGTTTCCAAGAAGCGTCCTTTAGCTCTGAGCATTACAAGTAGCCATTCCTAATACTCTGAATAGGAAATGGATGATCACGAAGACTTTTAGAACAGTTTAATGTTTCTTCCATTCATTTTTGATGTTTTGCATAGAATAGATAGAATCAGTTTGAGATTTGACTAAATTGCTTGATTTCTAGCCAACACCTTGGCAACATTTCTATTCAACTCAGGGGAAAGTAGCACACATTCAGTGCACAAGTGGTAAATTATATATTGTTGAATGAATTGATCTTGAATATTTTTGGAGAAGAAACACCATCAGTAGCAGATAGTACTGCATAATTTTAGGTTACTGTCACCCAAGCTTCTTTTGACAGGAACGAAAATATACTCAGCATTTGCCTATAATGATTTTTTATTGCTACAATAATACCTAATGTGTTCTAGATACATTCAGGACAATTTGTTCATTTCACTCAGTGATCAAAATGTGTTTTGACTAGTAAGTCTCTGTTTATTTTGTTCAGTAATCTTTTTTCTTAATGGGAGTGTTTTCCAGATGTTCTGTTAGTCTAGTCATCTGGGATCTCTTCCAATACATGTGGAAAGTCTGCTGTCATAGGCTGTCATTGGCAGTTATGTTTAACAAGCAGACTAATTAGTTCACCCCAGCGTAGTTATAAAGTGATATATAAGGCATCTGAAGCATCCCTGAGAGCAGGCACAATCTTCGTTAGGTAAGTGTAATTCCCTTCTCTACTCAGAGCATTCTGATGCAAAGAAAATGATGGGCTGCAGCAGAAAGAACAGACTTTTTCCTTTTTGAGAGAGATTTACTTTTGTCATTTCATTTGTCATGCTTAAGCACTAATATTTTGATGACGGATTATGTTTATAAAAATATGCTGATTAATCACTCTTTTGGCAGTATTGATTTTGGTTCTAGATTTACCTTTATCAGTATTGTAGTCTTAGAGACTGGTGTACCAAACTCCACCCATTTCAAACGAGGAGACTGACTTCAGATCCCATTTGTTAATAATGAATATTCCTAGTCTTACTGAAAAATTTAGCAGCTAATCAGCTACTATGAGAGGGTTTAAGGAGTAATTATAAATTACCAACTTCTCCTGGAGTAATTTTAATGTGAGCTGTGTTGCAGTGAAACTCGTGTTCTGTATAAAGATATGCATTTCAAGTTTAACAAATTAATTATTAAAAAATACAAGAATTGCATGTAATTATGTGAAATTATTTCTTTTTAGGGATGATGTCGTACCTGAAAGTAATGATCATATGGAACATAGTTTACATATCCCTGGTGATCCTTTCACTGTCCCTGATTCAAGAAGTGGCTTCTCAAGGTACTGTAACATCCGGTTGAAGGGAGGCTGCCAAGGAGATCTGAAAAATGATAAGAAAGCTTCAAAATGAAGCTTCGAATTTATCTTCATAAAAATACTAAGCTTTAAAACATTTTTTTTTTTTCACACGCAGTCATTATGATTCGGTTTTATCTTCACTGAA
This sequence comes from Lagopus muta, assembly GCF_023343835.1. Classification (NCBI taxonomy): domain Eukaryota; kingdom Metazoa; phylum Chordata; class Aves; order Galliformes; family Phasianidae; genus Lagopus; species Lagopus muta. The sequence continues at coordinate 29,113,193 of NC_064437.1, read as the reverse complement.
TAATTTCATAAATTAATTTTGGTAGACCACAGTCCTATGTTTTTGAGAAATAGCATATGTATGAATATTAGGCAAGATTCGTATAAATTTATGTCTCTTCCTGCAGACATATTCTACTGATCCTGTTGTCCTTCTGCTGATATATTTAGCAGAAATGATTGGCCATATACTTCAAGGAAGAATTTAGAATTATAATATCCATAAAATTGAGGTAGAAATACCTAAACAGGATGGGATGGGGAAAGGAATGTGCACGTGGGACTAAGTCCTTTGCTAGTAAATGCACAGGCTGATTTTGGCAATTGCATGTACAATACTGCAGATCGTAATTTACTCTCAAAGCTCTGCAGTTGCCTTCTAACTGAACAGCCCCATGAAGAAGGAGTGGAAGGACCAATAGCCTGGCAAGCCCCCTGATGTGCTTCTTCTCAAGGGGCTCTGAAGTGGTTACACTGATAACACAGTGTATCACTGGCTTGTGAAACACATTTTACTGTGCAGGTGAGCAGCTCACCAGGGCTCAGCAGATGTCAGGCACTACCTGCAGGGCAGCAATGTCTGGCTCTGCTCCCCCTGAGGTCGTTGGGTGCCTTCATACTATTTCCTCCAAAAATCACATTCTTGCCAAGAGTAGCTGTAAGCATTGAGGTGTTTTCCATCCTTCACTACTGAATTGCTGAAAAATCTCAGTACAGGTTCACAGGTTCAATCTTTTGTTATGCTATATTCTACCTCCACATGCACAGCGTGTGTACTGGTAGAAATGGCTGTCTTTGGTGTTGTGTTGTGTTACATGTTATTCCTTGTTGTTTCTTTGTTGTTCCTCGATGTTTTAGCTGATTACCCAAAGTCTGTTGTAGCTCGCTGATTGTTCAGCTTTTTGTTTGTATTTAGGGACACTCCACTTGTGGTCCTGCATTTCCAGAAGAAGTGATAGAGCATCACATTAGTGGGGGATTCAGGTAGGAGGGGGAGTAAGCCCAGGTGAATATCTGATACTTTGGAAGCAGATATCTGCTGTCTTGCTTGCCACCTGTGGCCTGCACCACATATTTATTATATGGCATTTTGCAGCACTGCAGCAGTCGAGCCATATTGCCAGTGTGAAATAAGCACCTAGGTTATTCTGCTAGTAGCAACCTTCTCATTAGTAAACAGGAGCACTTTGTAGAATGCTGCAGGACCAGATCTCAACTTCTCCTAGCCTCAGGGTGAGCACCAAATTCTTCTCTGACTTTGGAGGAAAAAAAAAGCAAAAAACAACTATGTGAAGGGCAGGCTTAAAAATGGCTCTGGGGACCTATATTTATTAGGGCAGTGCTCACCATTTAAAACTTGAGCTGATTTTATTACAAAGAACATTACCAAAGTAAAAATCTGGCAGGCCTAATGTATCTGTCAGGTACACTGGTGCAGTTACACTTCTGTGGCCATGCTTAGAGTGCATTAAGTTAGAAAATGAAATGACATAGTGCCTGATACATTGCCTCAGATAAATTGGAACAAGTCTGAATGCCATAACCAGTGCAGCCGTGTCACCGAACTGGTCCTCAGGATCCTCTGATCTTTAGGAGAAACAGGACAAACCAGACAGAGCCCATCTCTGCTGCCTGCTCACTGGCCAGCCCAGGGATCAGCTCTGATCTGCAGGACTTCCAAACGGGCTGCACTGGCTCACAGCTTCCATTGCTCTGAGTACAGAAATGGCATTCTTCAGGGAAACGTAAATCTTCCTGCTTTGCCATTCAGTTTCCTCACATACCACTTCAGTTTGGCAATGTTTACATCATGTGTCGTGTGATTTTAGATTTATGGAGCTGTACAGGGAGATGTGGGGAAGGGTATTCTAGAGAGCATGTCTGCCACTGTGATTATAGCTGCCAACACTACAAGGAGTGCTGCCCTGACTTCAACAAAGTCTGCACAGGGGGTAAGTTCCCAAACATAGCCAGCTCCTATCAGCAAAGGCTTCTCCTGCTTGCACCAGCCTATGTCCTCTGAATGCTTAGACTCTTTTTTCAGTTTGCTCATCCTTGTGCTCCTCTCATCTATGTATAATGCTCCCTCTCAAAAGCTTGGTGATAACCTCTCACAGCCAATTCAATGAAAATTTTGCATCTGCAGGTTGTCACCAAGAAAAGGAGTTTGCTTTTTGGAAGAACAGAGCAAGAGAGGGATTTTCCCTACTGCTTGTTATCTCCTCCTTTGTGCACTTGTACTGTATTTGTTTGTCTGTAATATTTAACAACAACAACAACAAAAATTAAAAATAAGTTCAGGTAAGAAGGAAAGTTTCAGGACCTTCCAGAGAAAATTTTTTAGGGAGTCCCACCCAAATTTAAGAGGAATGGAGTCTGTGGGGAGTCAGAGGAAGTCCTGACAGAAACTGAGTGGATCAGAACTGTGGCTGGAGTGTGATGGATAAGATGAATGGACATGTATTAGTTTGTGTGAAATTTATGACTGTATGGTATAAAAAAATACAGATACTTCAAACTTGTTCTGCTGGAGAAGTTCTCAAATTATTTTCTTATGCATTACCCATATGTCAAAAAATAGCAGGGTTTTAGATAACCATAGCTACACTACAGCATAATTCCAGTAAGACTAAAGGTGTGAGACCAAGATTCAAGGTCTTAGATTTAGCAGTACAGGCTAACAATTTTAATGCAGAAAAAGCATTACCTAAAATGATAATTCTTTAAAAAATAAAAACCATTTTTGCTCAGGCACGTGGAATTAATCCACTGCATCAGCAGAGCACTCCCCTGCTGGTCTAAAGCTGTTCCAATCCTGCCTATGCAGCAATCATAACTTTGCTAGATAATTACTTAATTGTAAAATACAGCTCTATGCAACAGATCATATGATAATTTTGAAAATACCAAGTAATGGTTAATTCTTAGCTCCATTCTATGAGATGCTAAGCATCCTAAACAAACAAAAAAAAAAAAAAACCCACCCCCCAAAATATCCACTTTAGGTCTAAAGTATTCCAGTGCAGTACATCAACAACTAAGATGCAGTACTTGCACACTGACAACTAGTGCAGTCAATCACAACATATGTAGGCCCTATTCCTTTTCAGAAATGCTTTGGTAGACACACCACTGTTGATGCAGAGAAGTGCCCCAGTGCAAATCCTTTTTGAAAATGTGGCCCAGAATTATTTTCTTACTGATTTTAACCATCATTCTTGAAACAACTCCTATGTGATCAGGGAAACAGCACACGTCCAGAGAGGCTGTGGAGTCTCTTCCCTGCAGATCTCCAAAACCACCTTGATATGGTCCAGGGTGCCCAGCTCTGGCGGCCCTGCTAGAGCAGGGGGCGACATGACCTTCAGAGGTCCCTGACAGCGTCAGCCGTCTCTGGTTCTGCCAAGTCTTCTCTGATGGGACCTATCTAAAGTGAGGTCCATGGTTATGTTTTAATTCTGCCACAGATCCCAAGCAAAGCACTGCTCTGGTTACGTGGCCTGATCCAAAACTCATTGCAATTAATCACACAATCAAATTCTGGGTCAGACCAGAGTAATCACATAGGAAGCTGGTCTTTAAATCAGCTTAAGTCACTGTAGAAAGGTCCCAGTGTCACATATGAGCTACGCAAAAGTATTAACTCCATTGTTTGTTCTGCCTTATGTAGCAGTCTCCTGCAAAGGACGTTGCTTTGAAGTCTATCAAAGAGGAAGAGAGTGCGACTGTGACATAGACTGTAAACAATATGGAAAATGCTGCCCAGACTACGAAGAACACTGTAAAGAATGTAAGAAATTTCTTTATCACAATGTTTTCCCAATATATATTTAAATTTAGATACCTTAGGCAGCCATAAAATGTGGACCACACAGACTGTTCTGGTTATTATCCACCTTCTCAGGTGAATCTTACCATAAAATTAATCCAATCCTACTGTTGGCCAGTACACCTAAAGTGTGGCAGTCCCAGTCCCCAGGTGCACAGCAGTTTATACTGAAGTAGACTCTGTTCTGAGCACTCCTGACTGAATGTGCAGAAGAAGATAAATGTATTAGAAATGTCTTGAGGTGAATTTGCTGTCTTTGAGGCTGTTTAAAACCTGCTTTTCTCAGCTGTTGTGCCAGGATGCCACCTGATTTAAGTGACATTATCTACCATTTTGTCAGTGATTGCATTCCATCTTATTTTCCTTCTTGCTTTTTAATCCCTGTGATAAAACCCCTTCAGTTAGAGCAAGATTCCCCAAGGGTTACAGGTGTAACACTGGGACTGCGAGGGGTGTAGACAAAATGGAAACACCTCACTCAGAGCTGCTGGTTGAGCAGATCTCTCTGTGACTCAGAAAGAGATAGCAACTCTGCCTTTGAGAAAAGCATGGCCTGCTGGCTTGGTAGTGGCTCTGCCCCAGGCAAGAATGCATGTGGGTCCCACAGGTCCCATCCAGCACCACACAGCAGCTTTCCACAGTGACAGCAGCCACTGCTACTTTGGTTTGCTGTTAATTTTTGTCAAACCAACAACAAATATCAACACAAAACCAAATGTTCCCAAATCCGCTCTGCTCTCTACCAACATTTAAATGATTTTGCTGTCTGTGAGTAACTAAGAAACCTGCTAAAGTCTTTGGAATGATGCTATACCTCATTGTAATTTATGTATTTGTAACCAAAAGAGATGTTTCTGCCTATAGCAGGGGGTTGGAACTAGATGAACTTAAAGGTTCTTCCAACACAAAGCATTCTATGATTCTATGATTAGACAAGTTCTCAGAGCCTAGAACTCCACTTAGTATTCATATTCTTCCCACCTGAAAATTCCTTTTAGCTTGGAATGCCTCACCTCTCACCTCTGGGAAAAAGATTGCTCAGGTCTGTGATAAGCATTTAGGGATCCCCAGAGTATTTTTCTCTTTTCCATTTGTCTTTTTCCCAATAATACCCTAAAAAATCCCACGGACAATAAATAATATATTTAAAAAAATGGATGTGGAGAAGTATCGTTGAAGTTGTGTACCACAGTACCACCTGCTTACAACAAACATCTCAATGCGATCCCATTAACAAACTGTGTCGTTTCTTTCAGTACACACAGAAAAGCCAGTGCCCAAGACTCCTCCCCCAAATAAATCGACGTCCAAAAGGTCATCTACAGATGAGGAAAAGAAGCCAGAGGAAGGTAGGAAAGGATATGAATGAAAAAGGGTGGGTGTTATATGGAGGGACATTAGAGACTGTTTTCCTGCTCTGGAAATAGAAAAGTGATGTGAGACATTACCAACCTTGGAATCACTCAGAGTATAAATTAATTACCTCACCTACATCTCAAGAAAGACTCTACTGACTTTGCAGAGTTTGCTTAAGACATGTTGGGGTGTGGTGACATCTCCTGTGCCCCTATTTGATTTCCACACATATCTTCAATAAGATAACACACCACTGTCAGTTTTGGACAATATCCACTGCAGGAACAGACAGGGTGCTGTATTCTGGGACAGTGAAGATCTGGCAGAACCAGAACAGAAAAACAGGTTTCTTTAGTTTAACCAAGTCAGGCATCCTGCAGCTTCAGAAAACACACATAACTTATTTTCTTCTGAATGGAAAACATGCCATGTTCCTGTGCTCTTTGATACTCTATTCCAGCATTATTAATGCTAACTTGGGAGATCCCTTCGAACTTGAAACCTTGAAGTTATAACAATGAAACAAGGCTATAAGTCAACACTGGCCAATAGCTTAGCCCTTAGTTTGTTTTTCAGTTTTGACTATTTACCTTTCTGTTGTGCAAATTTCCTGTTGCAAAGTCAATCTAGAAGGTTAAATGGAACAAAATTAAGGAAAAGTAGACAACAGGACCCCACGTGACTGTTGTTATTTCAGACATACTGGATAGGATGAAATCCTATTCTGTAATGCTCTGCTCACACTGCACTGTCTCTGTAGGGATTATTTCTCATACTGTAAAGTCCTCAGTGCTTCCAGCCTGCTGAGAGACTGTCAGCAGCAGCTCAGATCTCGAAATACCTTTTTTAGGGGATTTGTTCAAAACAATGAGGTCCAAAGTCACGTCATGCTGCTCCTGATATTTTCAGATTTTCAAGAACCAAGTGTCAATTTGGTTGTAATGTCTGCAATGGCAGACATTTTTTGTCAGTTTCTGCTGAATCTATCTATATTAATAATTTGACCCAGGTTTGTGTAGCTACCTATAAAAGTAGAGTCTTAAAGCTGCATGTCACAAAGAGGAAAAATAACAAAGACACAACACAGGAGATGTTACTAGCTATCTGTACTCAGAAAGTTCCTTTTCCTCCAGTTCCTGTAGCTCTCTCCATCAGGTCTAGGACACAGGTGCAGGCTTTATTAAGGAAAAAAGAATAAATCAAAGGAACTGATAGTGAAGAGAAGTATCCTATTAAAAGAACTATATTTTATAATGTAGGTCCCCTTCCATGAAAAAAGATAGAAACGTTACATGGCTTCACATATAAACACAATTTTAAATCTTTCCTATTGAATTCAGAGTCACTATGGGTTAATCTATGGAAGTCCAATCTTTTGGCTTTTCTGGGCAGCACTGAATGAAGAGGAATTGTACAGGGCTGCATTTATGGAGGTTGCTCTGAAAATAATGCCTTCTGATCACTTCCTTGGAATCTATAATCAATACAGAGAACACTATTAAATAGAGCAAATTTTCAGCTACAAAATGCTCTTCAGCACTGTCACCACTGTTGGCTAAGAAGTTTCAGCAGTGATGAACAAGGAATGCATGCTGTACATGTAAAAATCTGCAGAATCTGTAGAAGTGACCCCCTGCTTAAATTCATCACCCACCCCTCACTGCGCTCACATCCACTGATTGGTCTCCATAAATGTTCAGCAAGTGTCAATGAATGACAGTTTTTTTCTTCATGAAAAAATTCAGTTCCAACGCTTGGCTTCATATGTACTTCCATATCAGATGTCGTTCTCTCAGATTACCCCTCTGCTGCCATCTGTTGCATGGTAGCAAAATGTAATGGAATCTTGGTGAAAAGGTTCAACCTCTAATGCCACAACACCCACCTATGATGTTGTGGGAAAATAAAATAAAATAGGAAGCATTACTTTCAGAGCAGCCCTCATATAATATAATATAATATAATATAATATAAGTATATAATATAGTATAATATAAGTATATAATATAGTATAATATTATATAATATAGTTATTATAATATATATTATATATATATATAATATTATAATATATATAATATGAGAGCAGCCCTCATATAATATAATATAATATAATATAATATAATATAATATAATATAAGTATATAATATAGTATAATACATATAATATAAGTATATAATATAGTTAATGTATATAAGTAACAAAGCTTATTTTATTTTTTAATTTATTTTCTTTTCACTAAAACATATAAAAAAGAGAGAAAAAAAAAAAGCATAAAGCTAGTGGAATATGTGACCCAGTTTTTGTGAAACCAGTGGTTCAGCAACAGTGGTTACAATTCATATTGAGTTCTGGAAGTGTTCATCAGAGACTTTTGATAAAATGTTAATCTTCCTATGCTTCATTCTTGAAAACAGTTGTTCACAAGTGTGTGTACAGCCAAAAAGTTATTATATGACTGAGGCACGATTGTGAAGCTAGGGGTATTTCTTTCTGGTAAGAGAATCACAGAATCACAGAATCACAGAATTGTAGGGGTTGGAAGGGACCTCCAGAGCTCATCGAGTCCAACCCCCTGCCAAAGCAGGTTCCCTACACCAGGTCGCACAGGTAGGCATCCAGGCAGGTCTTGAACATCTCCAGAGAAGGAGACTCCACCACCTCCCTGGGCAGCCTGTTCCAGTGCTCCGTCACCTCACTATAAAGAAGTTCCTTCGCACATTTGTGCGGAACTTCCTATGCTGCAGTTTCCGGCCATTTCCCCTTGTCCTGTCACCATTCACCATTGAAAAGAGTCCGGCCTCGCCATTCTGCCCCCCACACCTTAGATACTTATAGACCTGGATCAGGTCCCCTCTCAGTCTTCTTTTCTCAAGGCTGAACAGACCCAGCTCACTCAGCCTTTCTTCATAGGAGAGATGCTCCAGGCCTTTCACCATCTTCGTGGCCCTCCGCTGGACTCTTTCCAAGAGATCCCTGTCTTTTTTGTACTGGGAAGCCCAGAACTGGACGCAGTACTCCAGATGAGGCCTTACCAGGGCAGAGTAGAGGGGGAGGATCACCTCCCTCGACCTGCTGGCCACGCTCTTTTTAATGCACCCCAGTAAGCCATTGGCCCTCTTGGCCACAAGGGCACACTGCTGGCTTATGGCCAACCTGTCGTCCACCAGGACACCCAGGTCCCTCTCCGCAGAGCTCCCCTCCAGCAGGTCATCCCCCAACCTGTACTGGTGCATGCAATTATTCCTCCCCAGATGCAAGACTCTACACTTGCTTTTGTTAAACCTCATCCGGTTTTTTTCTGCCCAGCTCTCCAGTCTGTCCAGGTCTCGCTGAATGGTAGCACAGCCTTCAGGCGTGTCAGCCAATCCTCCCAACTTCGTACCATCAGCAAACTTGCTGAGGGTGAAAATCCATAAACTGATTCACCACAACTTGAATTAGCACTGCACTCTACCCTCCCTGTGCTTCGCATTCACCCCAGATGGGGTTCATAGTACACCAATGTTCAATTGGTGCTGAGTGATGGTTGTGTGCACTGGGCTGGGCTGGGCTGTGCACAGCAGAGACATAATGGCATGGGGCAGCCACATGGTGAGCTGTGCTGGTGTGGGTGGGACATGCCTGGGTTAATCAATGCTACTAGTTAAAATCTAGCTGCTGCAAAGTCCCAGGCATACAAAAAAAATTCACTGTACAGGTTAGTTCAGCTCTTTTAAAGAATGTATGTTTATGACTCTATGAATGTATCTTTTCACTTGCTGTAACAGGTATTTATCAAATCTAACATAGGTTTCAATGCACTTTTACAAACGAGCAAAAAACAATGGAGGTTTCAACAGCTGTAACACAAATTAAATACAGATTTACACAGAAAGCTTTTTCTTTTTTTCAGCAAAGGCTATGAAAACAATGTACTATTGTGCTATTCTGTGCTATTGTGTATATTGTGCTATTATGTGCTATTCATAAGACAAGAAGCTATTTTCTATCAGTGTAGTAAAAAAATAAGAAAATGTGCATGCATTGCAATTCCTATGCCATAAAATATTTTTCCTCTTACAGATACTGGCACTGTGACCAGTCCTCCTCCAACAACTCCAAAAGATGAAGAGACAACGCCTGAACTCACGGAATCACCAACAACACCCAAACCTGAAGAGACAACCCCTGAAGCCACTGAGGCACCAACAACACCAAAAGAAGAGGAGACAACGCCTGAAGCCACTGAGGCACCAACAACCCCCAAAGAAGAAAAGACAACACCTGAAGCCACAGAGGCACCGACAACACCCAAAGAAGAAGAGACAACCCCAGAAGACACTGAGGCACCAACAACATCCAAAGCTGAAGACACAACCCCTGACGCCACCGAGGCACCAACAACTCCAAAAGATGAAGAGACAACGCCCGAACTCATGGAAGCACCAACAACACCAAAAGCTGAAGACACAACACCTGAAGCCACTGAGGCACCAACAACACCCAAACCTGAAGAGACAACCCCTGAAGCCACTGAGGCACCAACAACACCAAAAGAAGAGGAGACAACGCCTGAAGCCACAGAGGCACCGACAACACCCAAAGAAGAAGAGACAACCCCAGAAGACACTGAGGCACCAACAACATCCAAAGCTGAAGACACAACCCCTGACGCCACCGAGGCACCAACAACTCCAAAAGATGAAGAGACAACGCCCGAACTCATGGAAGCACCAACAACACCCAAAGCTGAAGACACAACACCTGAAGCCACTGAGGCACCAACAACACCCAAACCTGAAGAGACAACAACTGAAGCCACTGAGGCACCAACAACACCAAAAGAAGAAGAGATAACACCCGAAGACACTGAGGCACCAACAACACCCAAACCTGAAGACACAACCCCAGAAACCACTGAGGCACCAACAACAACCAAAGAAGAAGAGACAACACCTGAAGCCACTGAGGCACCAACAACCCCCAAAGAAGAAGAGACAACCCCTGAGGCCACTGAGGCACCAACAACACCCAAAGAGGAAGACACAACACCTGAAGCCACTGAGGCACCAACAACATCCAAACCTGAAGAGACAACGCCTGAACTCAAGGAAGCACCAACAACACCCAAACCTGAAGAGACAACCCCTGAAGTCACTGAGGCACCAACAACTCCAAAAGATGAAGAGATAACACCTGAAGACACTGAGGCACCAACAACACCCAAACCTGAAGAGACAACCCCTGAAGCCACCGATGCACCAACAACAAAGAAAGAAGAGACAACCCCAGAAGCCACTGAGGCACCAACAACACCCAAAGCTGAAGACACAACACCTGAAGCCACTGAGGCATCAACAACTCCAAAAGATGAAGAGACAACGCCCGGACTCACAGAAGCACCAACAACACCCAAACCTGAAGACACAACCCCTGAAGCTACTGAGGCACCAACAACACCAAAAGCTGAAGACATAACCCCTGAGGCCACTGAGGCACCAACAACTCCAAAAGATGAAGAGACAACGCCCAAACTCACGGAAGCACCAACAACACCCAAACCTGAAGACACAACCCCTGAAGCCACTGAGGCACCAACAACACCAAAAGAAGAGGAGACAACCCCTGAAGCCACTGAGGCGCCAACAACTCCAAAAGATGAAGAGACATCCCCAGAAGCCACTGAGGCACCAACTGCTCCAAAAGATGAAGACACAACCCCTGAGGCCACTGAGGCACCAACAACTCCAAAAGATGAAGAGACAACGCCCAAACTCACGGAAGCACCAACAACACCCAAAGCTGAAGACACAACCCCTGAAGCCACTGAGGCACCAACAACACCAAAAGAAGAGGAGACAACCCGTGAAGCCACTGAGGCGCCAACTACTCCAAAAGAAGAAGAGACAACACCTGAAGCCACTGAGGCACCAACTGCTCCAAAAGATGAAGAGACAATCCCTGAAACCACTGAGGCACCAACAACACCCAAAGCTGAAGACACAACACCTGAAGCCACTGAGGCACCAACAACACCGAAAGAAGAAGAGACAACATCTGAAGCCACCGAGGCACCAACAACCCCCAAAGAAGAAGAGACAACACCTGAAGCCACTGAGACACCAAGATCCAAAGAAGAGACAACCCCTGAAGTCACAGAAGCACCAACAACACCAAAAGAAGAAGAGACAACCCCTGAGGCCACTGAGGCACCAACAACACCCAAAGAAGAGACAACCCCAGAAGACACTGAGGCACCAACAACACCCAAAGATGAAGAGACAACCCCTGAAGCCACTGAGGCCCCAACAACTCCAAAAGATGAAGAGACAACGCCCGAACTCACGGAAGCACCAACAACACCCAAACCTGATGAGACAACGCCTGAAGCCATTGACGCTCAAACAACTCCAAAAGATGAAGCGACAACGCCTGAACTCACGGAAGCACCAACAACACCCAAACCTGAAGAGACAACCCCTGATGCCACTGAGGCCCCAACAACTCCAAAAGATGAAGAGACAATGCCCGAACTCACGGAAGCACCAACAACACCAAAAGCTGAAGAAACAACCGCTGAGGCCACTGAGGCACCTACAACACCCAAAGCTGAAGACACAACACCTGAAGCCACTGAGGCACCAACAACACCCAAAGAAGAAGAGACAACATCTGAAGCCACCGAGGCACCAACAACCCCCAAAGAAGAAGAGACAACACCTGAAGCCACTGAGACACCAAGATCCAAAGAAGAGACAACCCCTGAAGTCACAGAAGCACCAACAACACCAAAAGAAGAAGAGACAACCCCTGAGGCCACTGAGGCACCAACAACACCCAAAGAAGAGACAACCCCAGAAGACACTGAGGCACCAACAACACCCAAAGATGAAGAGACAACCCCTGAAGCCACTGAGGCCCCAACAACTCCAAAAGATGAAGAGACAACGCCCGAACTCACGGAAGCACCAACAACACCCAAACCTGAAGACACAACCCCTGAAGCCACTGAGGCACCAACAACACCCAAACCTGAAGAGACAATCCCTGAAGCCACTGATGCACCAACAACCCCCAAAGAAGAAGACACAACCCCTGAAGCTACTGAGGCACCAACAACACCCAAACCTGAAGACACAACCCCAGAAACCACTGAGGCACCAACAACACCCAAGTCTGAGGACACAACCTTTGAAACCACTGATGCACCAACAGTCCCCAAAGTCACAGAGATGACCCCTGAAGCAACGGAGGTCACAACAACCCCCAAAGTGGAAGAGACAACCCCTGAAGGCACTGAGGCACCAACAACCCCCAAAGTCACGGAGACAACCCTTGCAGCCACAGACTTCCCAAGAACCTCAAAAGCTGATGACACAACGCCTGATGCCCCTGAGGAACCAACAACCCCCAAAGCTGAAGACACAAACCCTGCAGCCACAGTGGCTGTGACTACTCCACAAGCTGAAGAGACAACCCCTGCATGCACAGAAGCTCCAGCAACTATGAACGTCAAAGAGACAACCCCTGCAGCCACGGAGGCCTCAACGACTCCCAAGGCCAAAGAGGCAACCCCCAGAGCCAAAGAGACTACAACCCCTGAAGTTGCAGAGACAACCCCTGTTGCCACGGAGGTACTGACAACCTCAAAAACCAAGGAGTCAATCCCTGAGGCAACAGATCCTCCAACGACCCCTAAAATGAAAAGAACAACCCTTAAAGGCACAGACAGACCAAAAGCACCTAAATCTGAACAGAAAATCCCTGAAGCCACAGAAGCACCAACAACCCCTAAAGCTGAGGAGACAACCCCTAAAGCCACAGAAGCACCAACAACCAAGGTTGATTCTCCCACCACTCCCAAAGCCGAGGAGAAAACTGCTAGTGCCACAAAGGTGTCAACAATCCCCAAAGAGAAAGAAATAATGCCTAAGGTCACAGATGCTCCAATATCCCTGTCTGACTCTCCCACCATTCCTGAAGTTGAACTTTCTACACCTGCACCCACAAATGTTAAACAAGGCGCAACTACTATATATAGCAAACTAGTAAGTATAACCGATAAAAGTGACAGAACAACAACTAAACCTATTATGACCCCGGTAACCATGGAGTCCTCAACTAAAAAAGAAACAACCACGGAGAAAAAGGAAGTAACAATACCCAAGAAAGACAAAACTACTGTGCTTAAAGACATTTTGAAAGGTAGAAGAACTACTGTAACTACTTCAGATGCAACCCCTGCACCCAGTCAAGCTGTTAGTACAACAGCTGAATTAGAAGCAACTACTACATCCAAAAAGGCTGCAACAGCAGCTACGGAAGGAGAAGCAACCCCAGCTACACAAGACAAAACTCCCACACCAAAAGAGACTTTACCATCTACAGCTAAAAGAGAACATGCTGTGGGAACCATAATTGTAACAACATCAGCAGCTACAAGCATTATACGTAAGCCCACTATGCTGCCAACAACTGCCAAAACAGATTCAACTCCTAAACCCAGGGAGATTGTGACAACAACTAAAAGAGACACAACTATGGAAACTACACCGGCTGTACCAGCAGTTGCTGAGTGCATCATTCCCTCTAAAGAGACAACAGCTGGTGAAAAAGAGTTGACCACCCTTGCGAAGGAAACTAGCTACACTACTGAAAAAGAAACAGAAGATGCCCCTGGAAAGTCCCCTACCCTTGACAAGAAAGAAGAAACTACAGTGATCAGAGGTAGAACAACAACAGATAAAAAAGACACAATAGAAGAAATGTTTCTTGTTCCTAGAGGGACATCCAAGCCATCTATACGCTTCCAGGAGATTACTGACACCCATGATGAGCCCTCTCCACCCAGCCCTAAAACCATGCCAGTAGAAGAGCCTGAGATAAACAAGCCTTTAATACAAACTGCAGACTTGCCAGTTTTATCTGGAGGAGCAGAAAGTAAGTGTACAAAACCAGAGAGCACAGCAAAACTTGTGAGTAAAGGATGTGCAAGTACTTTCTAATTAGACCATGTCAGCATCCTGAATGGGTAGTACTTAATTTTTCAGTAACTTTTTTGATGTCCTCACTATGTACCACAGTGCAGAAGCTCTTGGGCACTTTTAGATCCACTGATAAATATATATGTATATAAATACAAATAGGTCTTTTGCATGAAAATACTTGGGATTCTTGTTGAAAAGATATCCTTCCTTTACATTTAACTGAAATAAATGTAAATGCACTCTAAAGAATGAAGGATGGAGACTTGTTAGGGAAATTTGGAGTAAGCATCCGTAAGCATGAAGGAATTGAACACGAGACGCAGCATGTGAAGCACCTATAGACCTTTATCTGAATTATAGGTACTGAGGTAAACAACAAATTACAATAACTGCATATAGCTGTGTAAAGAGCTGGTCTTACGTTCCTTGGAGGAAAACACAAGATTAAACTTTTCAAGAATATATTCTGAGCAAGGCCCAAAGAGAGCCCTGAACTTGGTCCTACAGACAAAAAAAATACACTTAACTGTAGTGCTGTTTCAGGCGATGGGGGAGGCAATGTAATTTTTGTTAAAAGAACCAACCATCCCGAGACATGCTGTTTTGCAGTGGGGAAGGCCAACGAGAAGGACCTGTGCAGTGGGAAGCCAGCAGATAGCATGGTCGCCCTGCCCAATGGAACCCTGGCCGTCTTCAGAGGTACGCAGGCCCTGTGCCCTCCATTGGCCTCACTGTTGCTGAGGGTCAGGAGGTGCAGGAGACATCTTCCCCTCCTTTCCAAGTTTTTTTCCCTGCATCGCTATCTGGCCATGTGCTTCACGGTGCAGGCCATGACTCCTCCCCCCTGCAGGTCACTACTACTGGCTGCTGAATGGCAGGACACCACCAACAACCAGTCCCCAGAGGATCAGTGTAGGCTGGGGCATCCCGTCCCCCATTGATGCTGTCTTCTCCAGATGCAACTGTGATGGCAAGACTTTCTTCATCAAGGTGGGAAAAGTAGGGAGGCTTTGAAGCACAGCCCTGACACATAATGTGGCTGTTCAGTGCAACCTTGTGCTCCAAGGCCACGTTGCTCATTTTGTAGAACGTTCAGCATTTTCACATGTGAAATTAAGTGAAGTGAAACCTTTCCCATGTTCCATCGCCTCTGCCTTGGCACTGTGCTTCTCAAAATGCCAAATTCCATGCTTACTGATCAACTATCTATTCCAAAACTCCCCTATCTGCCCCTCCCGCCCCCCCCCCCCAGCCCCAAACCTTTAAAATGCAGTTATTCCATTGAATCTTTCCTTTGCCCAAAGATGACCAGGTTTGCTCCCAATACTTTCCCCATCCATAAGGAATGATAGATGCATGTCTAATTAAGAATGTTATGCAGTTAGAAAGCAAGTTGTTCTGCTTAGCAATCATTGTTTCAGATAATTTCTGAAACACTCTCCCCCTGCTTAAAGGCACTGCTAAATTACCATTGTAGTTGTTTGTTTTTAGCAGCCCCTAAATACAAGGACAACAAGGTGGTTCCCAAAATGCTTGCATTACAATTACTTTTGACTGAAGCCCAGTTACCAATAATGAATTTCCTCTCAAGTTCATATTTTGCTTAAATCACTAGGGTCCTCTATACTGGCGTTTCACTAATGGTGTAATGGATAAAGGCTATCCCAAACCTCTCACAAATGGATTTGCAGGGCTAAGTGGGAAAATAAGGGCAGCCCTCCCAGTGGCAAGTTACAATGGCAGACCAGAATCTGTTTATTTTATCAAAAGAGGTAAGTCTCATATTTCAGATGTTCACAAATGATCAAAATATACTTGAAGTGCATTAGTGAGGAATACAACAGTTACTGACTGATAGGCATATCTCTTTCAAAAACAGACATCTAAGTGAATATCAGAGTACACTTGCTAGTCAAAACACAGCCTGAGGCCTTAAACATCTCTAAGTTCTACAAATCTTTAAGTGCTTTTCAAAATATATCAGATTGCATGAGATTACATCTCAGAAGACAAATGTAAAGATAAGTTTTATCTGATGGGAAAAAAAAAAAAATCAGTCTCAAATTAATCAAAGGAAAGGCTTAAATAACCTTTTTAGTTCAGAACTAATGCATGGAAATTTACCTCTGTTCTTTCATTCTTAACTATTTATCCTGTTTCAAATGAGCATAATTTCCTTACTGTGTACGTACAATGTATGGCAACAGAAGAATTGTTTTGGGAACAAAAGAAAGCTTAGGATAATTAAATATAAGTCCTTTTCTGGACTCTAGTCTTCCCATTACCTACCCCAAAGAGATGGTCTCACGCTGGTCTTGATAAACAGGTACGATGGCAATCAAAGTAGTTCCCTTGGAACTGTACTTACTACAGTAATGTTAATGAAGCTGTTGGAGTTATTACTACATCTAGAAGTGTATGTTGGATTTAGAGCAAGGCTTTTACATTAGATTGTAGGAACGAATATAAAAAGCTGCAAGTTGCAACATCATTAGACAGCTGTAGGAGTATCAAAGTGGTATTGTTTTCCTACCCATTACAAAAATACTACCCAACATCACCATCTAACGTTATCAAGCTGGCTTTTTTTTTTTTCTTCTTTTTTTAAACATATTAAACCAATGTCTGTTTTAGATGGCAACATGCAACAGTACGTATACAGGCAAGAACCAGCCAGGAAGTGCCAACGGAAAGCACGCATTACTATAAGATACCCAGCTTTTGTCCCAAGACTTGTAATAAGGAGACGCTTTCAACGTGCAGTAGGAATGCCAACAGTTATTCAGACTGTCAGAATCAATCCATACCAATCTGGTAACTTATGTTTATTCTTTTTTTTTTTTTTTTTTTTTTATACAACCATTGTAATCTTTGTAGCTTCTGAAATGTAACATTGTTCCATTTTTTTCCTAATATAACACTTCAGTTTCTTCTCAATCTAGTAATTCTTGTTTGATCTAGATAATACAAGTAGATGATAGCTTTTGGCAGACACACTGTGACACTTCCTAACTTTTCTTTTGCTTGCAGGAGTTTTGCGCAAGGAAATTAAAGTGACTGCCTACTGGAGAGGGCTCCCCAAAGTAGTTCATTCAACGATCTCAGTACCCAACTACAATAAACCAGATGGCTACGATTATTATGCCTTCTCTTACAGTAAGTTAAAGCTAACACAAGTTACTCTATTTAAAAAGACTAAGGAGCAAATGAGTAGGCAAGAAAGAAACCTCTGAGCTCTCTAAAGCACAAAGTTACAACTTGTGATTCTGCATCACTAATTTTGAGCAAGCACTACTGAGAAGCCCTGAGAAATAAAATGTTGCCTGTCATTGAGAGATATTTCTATTCAAAAATCAAGTTACAGAACTATGAGCAATGAGGTACAATAATTCAAACTGTACAGTTGTGGAGGAATGCACTGTCCTAGTATTTATAAAAAGAGAAAATCTTGACACTTAAATGAGCAATTATGTATCAAAATCCTTGGACCATCACACATTGATAGACTTTTCACTGGCAACGTGAACCATTTGATTTCCCAGGAAATAATTACTTCTAGTTCCAGTTTAAGAAGATCTTTCTCCTTCAGCCAGGATCAGATAAAAACATTTCTTGAAATTTTCTTGGTTAATCAGTGGAAAAAAAAAATTTAGAAGTATTAGACACATATCCAAATACAGGAGGATACTAAAATAAGTTCCTGCCAAAATAATTTGATAACTTTTACATAATTACACTCAGGGACCACAGAAGTTCCCACTTTCACAACTGGTGCAGGACTGTTTTGTTTCTAGTTTGTTTGGTTTCTCAATTCTTAAAAATATTTCTGTGTTCTAGCAGTGCTAGCGTCTCCTGTATTCCTTATTCTTGTGACAGACTTAATTATTAGTGGTATTGTGGAAATTAAATTTAGCTAAACAATGATCTGCATGTCAAAAAAGTTGAGGCTAAAAATGGATTTTTATAGCTTTTCAAATCCTTGTATAGATGTGGAATGAAAATCTACTATTCATGCTTAACAAAATTAAAAGGCAGGCTTTAATTTCAAGATTCTTTCTGTAGCTTATGAAATTTAATTCTGATGTCTATTCATTTCAGATCGGTACTACAGTCTGGATGTGGGCAAAAGAATAGCAAGACCTGTAACGGCTCTCACAGGAAAGACTGTATCTAAAGACTGGTACAACTGTCCTGAAAAGTGATGCAGAGCAGAGGATTTTTTAGAAAAGATACCATTTGAATTTTGACAGTTTGTCTAGTTTTATTAATAAAGACATTGAAATGTGTGCACACAAATCTAAGTATAAAATGCTGCTTTACGCATTCATTACACTAAACCAACCACAGGCAAAAACTGGCACATTTGTATACATAGCTGTAATTACAGATCATTTAACTAATATTGCCTCTGTTCAGGCCTCCTCTGCCTCCCATTGCATGAGTTACACCTGTGTTGGGAAAGAAAAAATGCATTAATAGAAATCCTTTTCAGCCATTTAATCAAACACTGATGCATATGACGTTTCATCCTCCCATAAGCAACTGCTATGGCAATGAGACACTTCCCTTCTGGAAAAACTCCATCTCCCTCTTTCTCCCCAAAGTCTGCTGCTATGGCTACATTATACTTCTGTCATTAAGAGAATGTTGTTGACTTACGGTCTATCTCAGGCTGTTTGGCAAAAGAACAAATATGGCATTCTTGCCATATTTGGTATCAGTTTCCTGATAATTAAAAATTTAATTCAGGGATGTGGTATTACTGTCTTACAAGCAAACATATGCATAGAAAGTAGGACATATGCAGTCCCCAAAGGGACAAAGTACTAAAGACTAGTCTGAGAGGGTAAAAAGCCCTGAACACTTACCCCTCTGTCTGTTGAACTGACGACCACGAACACCAGTTCTTAAAGTTGGTGGCTGAAGCCTTACACGTCGAAACAGCTTAAGCTGATTACTGCTGGTGTCTGTGAAAAAGTGCAAGTACAGGGAAGAACATCTATGTTTAGTACAGTTTTGCACCATTAGCATTTACATGATTTGATATACATTATGCTCTTGAACTTACCTTACAATTATGAAGGTGCATTCTATTTAATTGACATAATCTCTGATATAAATAAAAGCCTCAGAACATGTAAGTTTGGTATTTTGTTCATTGTCTATATTATCTGGTAACATGGTAACAGAACAGTGATAAACATAATTCTCTGACAATTTAATTGAATGAAAACTATTTTAAATCTGACATAATTATCATTGGATGGAATCATCTATGTATCAGGAACTTGCTCTTTGAAGAATACTTACCATGGACACATTAATTACTCTGGTCCAAGTAAAAATGATTTGCCATTAGGACTAAAAACATACAAGCATGTTCTTATTTTATGTAAGACTTGCTGCCTTATTTTGTATATCTTAGTCATTAGCAGCCCATGATCCTACTCCAAGAAGTCCTCACACTTAATGGAATTGTGCAAAGCAACTTAGTTTCTAGTAATTAACCAGTACCTGCAGAGGAACTAGATGGAGGATCTTGACTTGTAGAAGGAAGATCTGACTCATCAGATGCTTGAACAGATTCCTCTTCTTGCTGACTATCAATTTCTAGGCCAGCTTCTGAAGTAATTCTAAAAGAGAAAGGGAGGGGGGCAAGGGATGAGAAAAGATACAAATGTACTCAGTGTCAAACAACTCAGCAAAAAAAAAAAAAAAAAAAAGTCCTCATCACAAAGCAGAAAGATTTCTATCCAAACATCTATTCCCAGAAATTTTCTTCCGTGCTCTCTGTGCCTAATCATAAGATATTCATATGGCTTTAAAGTAAGTAAATAAATAAATATTTTCTTTGATATGTAGCTCAACATACAATGTACACATAACATTAATTACCTCCCAGAGAAGGTCTCAACTTTGTTAAAACGCAGCTTGCCATGTGGTTTACATTTACTTCAGTTATAAAAAAAAAAAAGTTACAAGACAAGTAAAACTCCTAAGACATGAGAAACACCTGTTGATCTGTTCTCCTGTCAAGCCAAAGGCCTATTCCTAAGTACAAACATAGTTCTGCGAACCATTTTATTTCTCTGTGGATGTAATTCAGTAAGAATTAGGTATTTGGTAGGAAACAATCCATGACTGTAACATCCGAAAACCCATCTTGAGTAACAATTGCTACTCAAAAGCACAATATAGACAGACTGTATAATCCAAGCTGGTGCTGCATCAAGAAACCTGTATGGCACATCTAACCTGCAGCAGTAACATTCCATCTGCTTATGATGAAACCAATAATTAGTAGATGCAAGTTTTGAAAAATTGTGCATTACAGTATCTTTTATTACTTTGCAACCAATAAAAATCAAAATGTATGATAAAAATATAACTTCCTCCCTTCTAGATTCATAATTTGTTTGTTCACAATACAGAATACAGGAATCATTGTAAGAATAATGAAAAAAAAAGCAATAGCAAGGAAGGAGGTAAATTATTTGTCTATCAAGTTCTTTAAAAAGTTACTAATTTTCTGCCCTTCTGGACTGGTTTAACAAAATGACTGTACGAGTGATCTTCTTTGCTGGCCAACAGAAATGCTTTATTTTTATTCTACAAACCCCAGTCACTCAATCTGGGGCCTCTACCATCTCTATTTGACTGCCATAGGGCCCCTTACATTATGAACATTTACAGAAATGTCTTATTTTTTTTAAGGTGACATGTATTAGCAATGTTAAACTACCAGAAGAAAAGCTTTGCTTCTACACGAAAAGATCAAATAACATTACTTCGCAAAATTACCAAAGCTTGCTTGAGCATCCTTCCTACCAGAACAGGTTAAATCAAAACTTAGTGGATTGCAGGGCATATTTGAATGAAACATCATTACAAAAACTAAGGTGACTTCAAGTCAAACAATCACAGCTTACCCTTCAGATTCTGCCTCCGCAAAAACTTCATCCCCATCATCACCTGCTCCAGCCTCTGTAGTTGTGGACAGATTGCCAGTAGATGTGGTAACCATTGGAACAGACTGAGAAGCATGCTCTGAAGCATCAGCTGATGTACTTTCAGTAAAAACTGTAACTGTACAGAAAGGTGAGCATGGAGTTAACTTGAATTTCCTAAATAAAGTTTATGGAAATCTTAAGCACGAGGAAAAGCTACTGGAATATTCCTGACTGTATAACCTTTTCTGGAAAGTCAAAGTTTCAAACTTTTACCTGTGAATTTCCTGCCGCTTACCTGGTGCTGCTATTTGTAAAGGTGTTGTTGGAACACTACGACCGCCTGATTCTTCCTCATGAGCAAGGAAGAGCGGAGTTTCATACATTCCCAAACCTGCAACACACAATGTTGCAGTGACAATAAAAACAGACAAAAAAAACCCAACAGATTAGCTGCTGTCTTCTCTCTACACACTTGATGAAATCCAATTATACATATTTAAATATGGAGATGCGTTATTGCAAGTGGTTTTGACTTACTGCCGTAGCTAGTTAGAATTTCTTAAAAGGTACCAACTTGATAAAAATACTACCACTCACTTTACTTTAGCCATTTCTTCTACATTATTATTTTGCACTGACCTTTCTTCAAAGCACAGCACACTGTTCCATGCTAACAAGGACGCAAGAAAAAGGTACCAAGTCAGAACAACAGTGAAGACAATATAGACAGGTTGTCTGGTCTTCTCTTAGCAAGTAAGGATATACCCTGAAAATTCATTTTTAATTGCTGTTTTCTTCTATTAATTATATCCATCTGAACAAAGCGTCCAGCATACAGCTAGACAAGTACATAAAATGACAGGTGAACAACTGGGTGAAGGATTTGGATCAAAGGGTTATAGCAGATGGAACTCCATCAGGCTGATGGCTGGTCACTAGTAGGATGTACTCCACTTTAGGGAAATGCCCTTTAATGTTTTCATACACAATCCAGATGCAGGACTAGATGCATATTAAGTAAGTTCACATATTATATTAACTTAAGAGGATGTGTTGACTCCTTTGAGGGTAGACTGAAGAGAGATTTTGACCAACTGGAAGGCAATCACCAACTGCATGGAGTTTAACAACCGTGTGCAGGATGGGACAACCTTGGCTGTACATACAAACAGAGGAACAAGAAGCTGGTGAGCAGCCCCTTGGAAAGGGACCTGGGGGTTATGGCTGGCAGCAAGCTGAATCTGAGCCAGCAGTGTGCACTGGGTGCATAAGGCCCAGCACTGCCAGCTGGGTGAGGGAAGGGACCACCCTGCTCTGCCTGGCACTGCCTTACATCAAGCACTGTGTGTGGGTTTGAGTGCTACAAAGTAAGGACATAAAACTACCAGAGGACATCCAAAGGAGGGTCAGGGAGATGGGAATGAGTCTTGGGAGCAAGATGTGTGGAGGAGCTGAGGTCCGTAGGTTTGTTCAACCTAGGATGCTAAGAAGAGCCTTCATGGCAGCCTGCAGCTCCGCTGGATCCCTGCTCTCTCATGACAGCAAGAGAACCTAAAGGAACAGCATGTAGATGTGCCAGAAGAGCATCAGGCTGTACATTAGGAAAAGACCCTGCACTAAAGGGCAGCAGGCACAGCCTCAAGCTGCCAGAGCTCAAGGAGCATTCAGACACTGCTCTTACATACACAGTTTGGATTTGGTGTAGAGTACAACTTTCAGCTCTGCACACAACCACACAAATTCACTATAGAAAAGCTATTATCAACAGGAAAACTAGAAGAAAAAAAAGAAAAAGGCACTCCTTCAGCATTTCAATCCTCCTTAAATTAAGCTTCATTCACCCAGCAGTCAATCTATCCTGCATAAAACTGCAGCTATGTTTCTTCACTTCAGAAGCTGTCTTTCTCACCCCCAGAAGCTTTGTACTTTTAAAATCATATTAAAAATAGAAATATAGCACCTTGAAGGAAACACTTTCCCATTTTCCACTAGTCTCTGTCTGCTAACAGAGAAGTTGCAAGCACACAAAGCAGAACTGCCTTTCTACGGATGAATTATTATTATTTCTATACTCAAACAACCATGGAAAAGTAGACAGAAGTACAGAAATGACTTACCTCCTTGTGAGGCAAGCTGACCGAGGTCAGAGTGACTTGAACTGGTTTGTGGCATATCTTCAGGGGGTCCAAATCGGAATCGAGGAACTCCAGCTACCTGAGGGGAACTATCAAAATAAAGATTTAAAGAATTCTGTGATTTTCCTAAACATGAGAAGAAAACAAGTTACATGAGACAAAATTAATCAATAATTACCATAAAAAACAGCTCAAGTACTAGTAATGCAACAGTGATAAGTTTTTCAAACTTATTTGGATTGCACCTGGAGGCAAATCCTGAATGGAATATTCTTTGCTTACTCACGCTACTAATCCTCACAATTTTACGTGGATAACTGAACACCTGTAGAACCATCTCAAAACTAGAACCTCAGATAACCTTTTGCTGGTCAGTAGCACAAATATTACAAATCTATCCAGTTGCTACTAATTGTTAAAATATTAGCATATGGGCTGAAAGAAATAAAAGATCCTTATTTTTTGCACATCTCCTCCCTCTTAGGTCAACGTGCTATCATACAGTGTAGATGACCTCTTTCCTGATTCGTTGCTAAGTTTTGCAATACAGAGTTTAATATCCGCTTAACCGTAGATGAAATATATGTCATACTACTTAGCATGTCACTCCAACCACAAGTTCATTTCATTTATTTTCATTCCACTAAGTAAAAAAAAAAAAAAAAAAAAAAAAAAAATGCAGACACCAAAAATCTACTCTTTTATTTTTAAATTACTACTTACTGAATTGCTTCAGCAAATCCATCTGTACGATGTGGAACTACTAGAGTTGGTGTGCTTGGAACTGTTCTGTCCTCATCATCAAAGAAGTGTTGCTGCTGGAAAAAAAAGAGGCCGAACTGAAAGCCTACAACGTATTTCCAGTTCCTATCTAGTCAAATTAAAACATGGTTTGCTCTTTCCATACTGTTGAGTAAAAAACCCAAAAGTCAACACCAGAATTAACTCTAAAACAAATCATGCATAATTTCAGATGTCTGAATCTGAGCTAGTTATAAAGATTGCCCTAATGGGTGACATCTACTGCATGAGAACACTATGTTGAAGTGTCACATCTCCCTGTTGACTACAAACAAATCTTGAGGTGACTCATTCATAAATAGACAGAAATGACCTGT
Organism: Lagopus muta; assembly: GCF_023343835.1. Classification (NCBI taxonomy): domain Eukaryota; kingdom Metazoa; phylum Chordata; class Aves; order Galliformes; family Phasianidae; genus Lagopus; species Lagopus muta. The sequence continues at coordinate 29,088,857 of NC_064437.1, read as the reverse complement.
CTTAGTTTGGATTGTTGTAACATAACCTAATATATGGGATTCTTCACAACATGAATCAAATCATCTGTTTTCTATGGATTTGTATCCTTCGCTCTTACACTACCTACAAAGCCAGACATCTCATCTTCCTTTCTCTCTTATCCTAAATTCATCATTCTCTTCATCTCCAGAGAACATACATGAATTGCCTTGCTCCTTTAGTGAGAGACTGAAAACTACTTCTTTCAATAATATATGAACTGTAAAAGACTGATTCTAAAAGTAAGTAATTAAAACTGACTTGGACAAAATAAGTTCAACTTTAAGAAGAGTTTCTGCTTTCTCAGACTTTTCTCAAGTTTGCCTTCCATTAATGCAGAAATTAATGGCACTAATGTGACCTGCAAGGCTACAGAAGTCATGCCATTCCTGACTTCAGCAGCTAGACTTCTAAAAAGAAAACAAAACAAAACTCACCAAAATAAAACTAAAGTTACAAATATCCTTACAACACAGGATTTTAGTAGTAGATTTTCATGTACTTACCATCCCACCTATACCAGGAGTTAGCTGAAGTCCACGTCCCACTGACTGTCTTCGAGTCATCTGGATTCTCTTTACAGCAAAGAAAAGAAAAAAATTGTGTGAATGCTTCTCTAGAATTTCAATAGCAAGGAGTTATTCAGAGTAAAGAATAGCAGCTACATTGGTAATAGTGTAACAAATATATTTCAGTATATAACACTGCCCAATACAGCATCATATCTCTTTAAACAGATTATGGCAGGAGATAGTCAGCATCTCACATCTGCTGCCTGGCCTAACTACAGAAGAGAAACACACAGATTTAAATCTTGGATAAACACTATTACTGTTTCATTCAACTTTCTACTGAGGACAGAAAACTTGGACACAAAAATATAATGGTCACAGTCCTCACAACAAGTTAACAGTAAAGCATAAAAAATGTAACGGCTATGAAATTATTTAGAAAAATGTATGTTGTGATGTTTTCATTTAATAAATTTATGCTTATGTCAACGCATAATCATCAGTCAAATACTGAAGTGAAAGTTTTAGCTTAGATAATGAATACGGACATTCCTTTGCCCAATCTGTGTAGGGGTAGAGACTAATAAAAACCCCTAGCATTCTGAGATACAGTCTGTTTGAGAAGAGGGTTTTTTCTGCATTAACAAATAACATTGGTATAATCACTTCAAGATACATATTCGTGATGAGTACTTGTCTGCTTTCAGTATTCCTTCTCCATAAATAATCTGCAGAACGAGAAACGTTAAGTCAACTTGCTCAGTTTCCATTTTGAGGATGCTAAATAGATAGGAACAATTTTTACAATTTGCTCAGTGCTCAGACTTAAGTTAAAAGAAATTTAAGTTAAAAAAGACATTTTACAAAGGCTCTTCTGAACTATTTTATACCTGGACTGGGGGACCTAGCTCTTGAGGAGGAGCGTGAATAGTCAATCGTGGAGGCAGTGGATGTGGTGGTCTGCGTGGTGACTGTGGTGGTCGAGGGGCCTGTCTCTCTGAGGCAGATGATGGCTGCTGTTCTCTAGAACTTTCTTGAGGAAAAGTGGACTCCGCGGCACTTGTACTTCCTTCACCTAAAAAGTATGGAAATTCAGAGAATTAAATTTATGCCATCCAACATTTTCCTGAGTTGAAGATATTAAGTCTTCAAATTCTGCTACCACATTTAAACAGGCATTTTTTACTTTTGCATAAATAGACTTCTCAGTATTATTTAAAGTCATTTAAAAGAAGATTTGTGTGAGCTAAGTCAACACCAGCACTGAAACAAATCAGTGATTATTCAAGCAGTAATTCACACAGAGGAGGTTCATCTTTTGGAACATCAACAGCAGCTTGATAGCATTAGCAAATTGCGTCTACTGTGTTTTCAAAGGAAAGTAGACTATATCTAGAAGAGACCATTTCAAAATAATCCACTTTTGATGTTACATTATTTTACATTAAATTAACTTTTTAAACATATGCAAAATCACTGTTACGTTTTTCCCTTTACAAAGAGATTTTGAAGAAGCAAGAATTAACCGTACAGCTGTTTTGAGAATCTGCTGCCCTCTGGTTGCTTTCACCTCCTCCCATACTTTCCTCAGTTTCTGTTCCAGGATCGGTACCATCAGCACCCTAAAATCCACAGACATAATGATGTAGCACCAAACACCTACTGTCTGCAATAAAACTGTAAGCAGTGTAAAAGTATTCGGAAAGTAAATAAACATATATGAAAAAATCTTCAAGTTATTTCTGTAAATTTTTACAAAATTATCTAAATCATAGAATCACAGATTCAGCAAGGTTGGAAAAGACCTAAAAGATCATCCAGTCCAACCACGCACCTATCACCAATAGTTCTCACTAAACCATGTCCCTCAACGCAAACTCCAAACGTTCCTTGAATACCTCCAGGCTCGGTGACTGCACCATCTCCCTGGTCAGCCCATTTCACTACCTGACCACTCTTTCAGAGAAGTAGTATTTCCTAACATCCAGCCTAAATCTCCCCTGGTGCAGCTTGAAGCCATTCCCTCTAGTTCTATCACCAGTCGCATGAGAGAAGAGGCTGAACCCCAGCTCACTACAACCTCCCTTCAGGAAGTTGTAGAGAGCAATGAGGTCTCCCCTGAGCCTCCTCATCTCCAGACTGAATAGTCCCAGCTCCTTCAGCCGCTCCTCATCAGCCCTGTGCTCCAGACCCCTCACCAGCTTTGTTGCCCTTCTTTGAACCCACTCCAGGGCCTCAATGTCTTTCTTGCAGTGAGGGGCCCAAAACTGGACACAGTACTCGAGGTGCGGCCTCACCAGAGCTGAGTACAGGGGACAATCACTTCCCTGTCTCTGCTGGCAACACCGTTTCTGATGCAAGCCAGGATGCCATTGGGCTTCTTGGCCACCTGGGCACACTGCTGGCTCATATTCAGCCGAGCATCAATCAAACCCCCAGGTCCATTTCCTCTACACAGTCTTCCAGCCACTCTGCCCCAGGCCTGTAGCGTTGCCTGGGGTTGTTGTGGCCAAAGTGCAGGACTCGACACTTGGTTTTGTTGAACCTCACCCCATTGGCTTCAGCCCAGCATTCCAGTCTGTCCAGCTCCCTCTATAGGGCCTCGCTACCTCCTGGCAGATCAACACTTCCAGCCAACTTGGTGTCATCTGCAAAGTTACTGATGGTACATTCAATGTCCTCATCCAGGTAATCAATAAAGATATTGAAAAGGACAGGTCCCAGCACCAACCACTGGGGAACACTGCTCGTGACAGGTCTCCAGCTGCATTTAGTTCCATTCACCATCATTCCCTGGGCCTGGCTCTACAGCCAGTTCCTTATCCAGCCTAGAGTGTACCTGTCCAAGCCACGGGCTGTCAGCTTCCGCAGGAGAATGCTGTGGGAGACTACATCAACAGCCTTTCCCTCGTCTACCAGATGGGTCACTGATCACAGAAGGAGATTAGGTTGGTCAAGCAGGACCTGCCCTTTGTGAACCCATGCTGCTAGGTCTGATCCCCCAGTTGTCCAGCACGTGCCGCATGATCTCCCTCAAGGCAATATGCTCCACAACCTTCCCTGGCACAGGGGTCAAGCTAACAGGCCTGTAGTTCCCTGGATCCTCTTTACAACCCTTCTTGTAGACGGGAGTCATATTGGCAAGCCCCGGTCTTCTTGGACCTCACCAGTCAACAAAGAGTGCTGATAGATAATAGCAAGTGGCTCAGCTGTCACCTGCGCCAGTTTCCTCAGCACTCTAGGGTGAATCCCATCCAGCCCCAGGGACTTGTCCAGCTGGAGTAGTAGGTTTCCGCATCCTCCTGAATCACAGGGGGCTCAGTCTGCTCCCCAGCCAAGACTACCAGGTCAGAGAGAGGAGTATCCTGAGGATAACTGGTCTGACCCCTTTAAAGACAGATGTAGGGAAAACGTTCAGAACCTCTGCCTTCTCCTTATCCTCAGTGCTCACATTCCCAGCCTTATCCAGTAAAAAATGAAGATTCTCCTGAGTCCTCTGCTTACCGCTGATGTATTTGTAAAAGGGTTTCTTGTTCCTTTTTACCCCAGCAGCCAGGTTGAGTTCAAGCTGGGCTTTTGCTTGCCTTTCTGATTTGCTCTCTACATACCTTAACAACTTCTCTGTACTCTTTCTGAGTCGCCCACCCCTTCTTCCACAGGAGGTAGATTCTCTTTTTCTCCCGGAGCCTCAAGAATAACTCCCTGTTCATCCACGCCGGTCTTCTTCCGCACCGGTTCTTTTTGCGGCTCAAGGGAACAGCCAGCTCCTGCACCTTTAAGACTTCCTTCTTGAAGAGCGACCAGCCATCTTGGAGTCCTTTACTCTCCAAGACTGAATCTCAGTGGACTCCCCCTACTAGCCTTCTCAACAATTCAAAGTCCGCCCTCTGGAAGTCCAAGGTAGCAGTTTTGCCACTCCTTTTCCTGGCTCCACCAAGAATCGAAAACTCTATCATTTCATGGTCACTCTGTCCAAGACAGCCCCCAACCTCCACATCTCCCACCAGACTTTCTCTGTTTGTGAACAGCAGGTCTAGTGGGGCAGCTCTTCTCATAGGCTCTCTCACCAGCTGCATCAAAAAATTATCCTCCATACACACCAGAAACCTCCTAGACTAAATGTACACAACTATAAGAAATGTTAAAAATTCTGCATATCTGCAGACACAAATGTGAATGCCATAGCCATCACCACTTAATGACAATGAAATACCTGGCATTTGAAGAAACTGCCTTATTAACTTTGCATCCATAGTAATCGATGCTGTGTCTTATATTTTACATTTTCGTTCAGTTCCTTTATATATTCAAAGCTGACCTTTTCTTGTGAAAAGACCAGTTCTAACAGAAATCATTGTCATCTACTATACAGCCTCAATTTTCTGGGAGAAATTCACACTAAGATTTTCAAATATTCAAATCTTTACAGTTGCATTACAATGCCAATTTATTCCAAGTACTTTAACAAACTATAAAGAAATGCAAATCTCACCTCAGCATCATCTGCTTCATATCCATCATTACCATCAGCACTACCAGTTCCTTCATTACTGTCATCACCTTCGTCTCCCATCCCTGTGTCTTCATCATCATCTTCATCTTCCTCTTCCTCATCTTCATAATCCTGTGATAGTACCATAAAAACATCTTACAGAAATGCTGAAACAGTAGGAATTCTTCACATGGTAAAGTGGTAAACTTCACTTGCTTCACGTACAGAGACCACCTTTGTTTGTGAAGATTTGTGTGAAGATGTGATGTGAAGATTTTCAGCATTTACCATTGGTAGACTGGTTGTATGTATTTTCCAACAACTGGCGGGATGCCAGACATCCACCAGCTGCTCTCATTCCCTCTCTTCAACAGGACAGATGGACAAAATAAAATGGAAAAATTTGAGGAGCAAGATAAAGATTGAGAGATGGCTTACCATCTACAGCCACGGGCAAAACAGAATAAACTTGGGAGAGAAAAAAAGAGTCTTGGTGAGAAGAGTACTATAAGCAATATGTCGTGATGGACAGTTATAGACTCTACAGGACAGACAAGTAGGGCAGGCGACAAAGAGAGGCAGCACTGTATGAAAAGGAATGGCTGGACTGTAAAGCACTTAAAACTTAAAAAACAAAACAAAAAACCCCAAAACAACAGGTGAAATTAACAAGAGTCTTTAAAACTCTAAACATCCAGGCAACAGAAACAGAGACAACACTTACAGACACACAAAAAAAAGATATTTTTGATTAAAATAGTTGTGCAATATTAGCTTTGCAGTTGATCAAAGACAGAAAAGGTAAGTAAAGTAATTCCTAAATAGAATTGATTCCTCAGTATACATACTTCCTGTTCGCCTTCATTTTCATCATCATCATCATCTTCATCATCACTGTCAATCACAATGACATCGTCTCTCTTGGACTGACCATCCTGAGATGAAGTAGTATTTTGCTGATCTGACTGAAGAGGCCCAAGATCTATTGGGATAGACTGAGAAGTTTCTTCATTATCCTCCATGGGAGCATACTCTCCCTGTGTAACACCCTGTAGAAGATAAGAGTAAATTACAAAAGGAAATGAAATGCAGCATATGTATTCTTTAAAGTGCTCATCTCGAAAGCACCCACTGCACTTATAGGAGTTCCCTGGTTTCACTTCTAAGCTCAATAAAACAGAAGACCTGTTGAACAACACAAGTATTTTGACCTACGCTTCCAACTCTGATTTGGGATGGGGGACTATCACTACACGCTCTGTGTTCATATAGGATGTATTCAAAAACACAGCCATAAAAAGCTGCCGTCCGAATGTTCAACCTTCTATTTCAGATAACCAAGGAGCCATCATCAACACCTGCACAGTAAGTGAATACGGGTGTGTGGAACACTGCTGACAGCTGAGGCAGCACTCCACTAACTCCCTGAGCAGCCTAAGGACATTGCAGTTAATGGCAGTGCACAACACTGTAGATAATCAGATGAGAAACAGATCGATACTTGCAAGAGAAACACTGCTTATCACTTCATTAAGAACCAACAAAATAGGAGAAAACAAGACAATGCTAGAGATTATGATGCCACTGAATACAAACAACTAGGAGTCTCTCCAGGATCAAGAAATAACAATTTCTCTTCTGAAAAATGAAATCTGAGTTACTATTTTACTAGAGTTCTTTCAGTCTGTATGAAAAGTTATGAAATTTGCATGACAGTCGGACAGAGTCATCATGTTCTCTTCACATTCAGTACAAATGTCAGATTCAGTATAAACATTTTGAATATACAAGTATGATTGAAAGTACTCAAGAGAAAGTATTGAAAGTATTGAAAGTATTTCAAGAGAAATAAAATGTTTCAGGGAGAAAACTCTCACAAAACTTAAATTAGGACTCTACTGGATATATTTTATAGCACTCAAGTTTTCTGGCTCAGGTTAGATAACTAGGTTCTGTTATTTACCAAGTAATGTGTCACTGTAATGCAAATAGGTGGTGTTTAGCAGCAGAATTTAAATTACATTGAGTAGTAGTATTAAATTTTAAGAATACATGGCATAGATAGAAAGATAGAAAGCACACAGCTAGCATTTATTGGTAAACACCTATCATGTCTTCTAAATAGTACTTACCACTGCTTAAAGAAAATAGATTTCACAACTCTAGATGGGACTATGCTAAGTTAGAGAACTACCATGACTTGTGCTTGTTTCTAAAGACAAAGATTAAATATCTGCTTTTCACTTATATTTAGCATTCCTAACACAGCTGTAACATGCATCTTACAGAACTAGCACAAAAGCAACTTCTTTTCCTTTGTTTATCATACCATGATCCAAGGACATGTCAAATATTTCTTTAAAACTAAAGCCAGATAGCAAAGAAGTAAATGAAGAAATGTAAACTCCACATCTGTTTTTATATTGTGATACATTTAACCTCTATGTCTCAGCTTCACTACACAGCCCTGGGGCTAAAGATACCAGGATTTCTAAAATGTCATATTAAATTGTAAAGACTCATTAACATTCTCACTGTTACTTATATAGGTGCACGTAGAGTGCAATTAAAAAAATCAGTATCTATTCTTAAAGATAGCAAGTTTAAACTTCAAACGGTTGTAACTGTTTTCAACTGACATTCTGTAGGATCTGATTTGAGAGCCCTCTTTCAAAAGTGTTGTATGACATAATAGTAAAAAAGAAAAAGTTTTTTTTCTGAAACTATGATTTTTTTTTTCTTTTCAAATATACTTACTTCTCCAATGGAGTCCTGTGAGTCTTGATTGTATGTCTGAGCTTCTACTTCACCATCAGTGCTTTCTTCTGCTGTCACTTCCTCCTGAAACACCATATACCTTTCTTAAGACATATCGTTAATCCTGCAAGTTTGATTCTCTAGCATATTAGACTTCTTTTCTATTCCTTCTCTTCCCACAAAGATTATGGATAACATTTTTTCTCCTTTTGCTACTATTCCTTAGTTTTGTTTTTATCTAGCACCTCTGATTTCTCTGTCCTGAAATACCATCTTCTCATTCTGGTTCACTGGCCTGACTCTCTTCTGTGTTCCTAGATCTACATAGAACTAAACAAAATCCTCAGTTTCCTATTCAGACCCTATCCTCTCAGCTAATTAAGTGATAATCTCATTACAATCTTGTCCTTCTATGTTATGCACCACTCCTATCCTGCACAGCTAATGAAGTGTCTGTATTCCTTAACATTTTTCATAAATTGTCTGCTGTGAGGAGTCTCAAGCTCACTCTATTTTCTCAGGATATCCTGGTTCCCTCAAACTAACATTTCATGTGCATCACCTCGATGTTTTTCAAAAAAGCACTTCGTTTTTCCTTTTCTGGCATCTCCTCAAGCACGCTATTTTCTTCCACAATCAGTGTAGATAATGATCTTTCAGACCACATCTAAAAATATTTTAACTTCTTCCTCTTCTGTGCTAGGCTATGGCTCTCTCTCTCCCCACCCACACTCCAGTTCACTATGATTTGTGCTAGCCATTGTAGCTGGGACAACATCTGCTTTTTAAGACACCCAAACTTGCTTCTTCTCTGATAGATTAAATATTCATGCTTAAAATTAACTGACTTAACTCCGAAGTAATATACTTCCTCTTCCCATTAAAAATCAACCAAAGCAGCAATGTACCAGCAGCATGTTTATGTTCTTACAAACCTCAGGTCCAACCCTCTGTATGCTCCTCAGTTTCTTTGGAAGAGGTACATCCACTGTTTCCTCTGAAATCTGGTCTGAGTTTTCCACAGTGTTATCTTCCTCTTCCTCTCGTGGACGTTTAGACAGTGAAGAACTTGGGGTAGCTGAAACTTAGAAAAAACTCTCAGTTATTTGGAGGAGAACTATAAATGTACAAAACAGAAAACTGGAAGGTTCGGTGTTTTACTCTGTAAAACCAACTCTTCTGCTCTGAATAACAGAACTGGAACTGTGTTTTGCTGTCTTCTAGGACAAGAAAACATCAGTACGCTGGGTTACAAATCTTATGTTCTTGGATCCATATTCTCTAACTGGACTCCAATGTAAGATTCCAAGTGTTACAACACTAAAATACTTTTTTACCACATCATTGCTTCTGAAAAGTGCACCTAAAAACTAACAGAATATGTACTGAAAAACAAAAAAGCTGTTTGCAAAAGTGTTTTTTGGGAAATAAACTGAGTTCCATACTATGTGTGGCAAACAGATGTAAATGCACTACACAGAGTAGTTTCAGTGTTCTTCTCTATATCTCGAATTCCAACTTAAGTATTTTACTCATGAATCCTAAAATTAACTTTGTTTCAAATCTATTATGGAAACAGGAGCAAAAAAGTTTAATGTATTAAACCCCAAGACTGCTATGGATAGATACACATGAGTTTTAATCCCTATTTAAGGAATGTCCTGACAATTGAATTTCAGGGGTAGCTCTTCTGAAGGTTTATGAAAGTTTATGAAAGAAGTCCACTCAAAGAGATTTTGTAGAACATGCAATATAATAAGGGAAAGAAAAAAAGTATATGCCTTGGCTGAAATTAGGCCTGGTTTGACAATGGAGCTACTTCAAAGGAACTGTTCAAGAAGGTAGGCCAATAAAATGAAACCAACCTGTGCCAAACACTGCTGTAGAAGTGGATGGCCTCTCTATTTGAGAGCTCTGTACAACTTCTACAATGGTAGGGGATGGCTCCTGATTAGCAGGCTCGACTTGAGGATGACTTTGCTGAGTGGGCTGCACAAAAGCAGTTGCTTGAGTCTGCTGCTGAACAGTCAAGATAGGCTGAGAGAGAGATGTCTGAACATTTGGACTGGTGGAACGCACAGATCCACTAGTGCTTCCAAAGACAGGAACATGCTCCACAGGTCCTTCTGACTGCATAGCTGAAAGGCAAACAGTAGTACATTCAACTGTCATCATATAATCAAGTGAGGTTCACATTTCTCAATATCAGAACGTCCTGAATATGCAGATGAAATGTTTCTCAGATTCAGTTAACATTGCTTCTATCTGTGCTCAGATGAGGAACTGAGAACTGTGTGGCAACAAAAGTGTTCACAAGAGAGCAGTATTTAAAGAGACACGGTATCAATGAAAGTACCTCAAACATCTAGTGAGACTTCAAGGAAAAAAACAGACCTTATAGCTGATGTAGATCTCAGTACTACTAAAATGCTCACCTTCCTGAGTCTCCACTTGTGTTGTAGGCATAACTGTGGCTGTTGGAGTAGTGGTAGGATTAGTGACTGTAGCAGGAGTAACCATTGGACGGATACTAGCTCTTGGAGTAGATTTATTCCCAGCTATAGCAGCAGCAGTCACTTTACTTGGAGTTGACACAACAGGTGTTGGCTTAATATTTGCTGTTGGTGGATCTGAAGTGCTAGCACTGAAAAAGAGAGTATTGGATTCATCATGGTATCACAGAAAGCAAAATTTTTAAAATATTGAATTTAAATATATTATCATATTCTGAAATATTCATTTTTGAAGATTTTGAAAACCTGACAAGGACATAACAATTTGTATTCCAAAATTTGCTTAATTTTTAATGATAAATAAAGGAAAAAACAAACAAACAGGCCAACAATTCCATCAGTAACATTCTGTCCAGCTTAGAGGACTGACAGATTTCTTCAAGGGTAATCTACTAACAATCTGTGAGCAATCTGTAAGCAGATCAAAAGGACAAGCACAGTTAATAATGTTAGCTGCACTGGTATTTTTGTTAAGGTGAGTAATGCAGTTTATATTAAAGCTAATTGGTTCACTAAATACAGAACAATATAATTTCTTGACTGACATGAGGATCAGTCAAATTTACAAGGTGTTTTTGAAGATCAGAGTCTTAGTTTAAATGTATGATATAATAAAATTAAAAGAGATTCAGTTCACTAAACTTAGTAAAATGATAATATTATGCATTTTGGAGCTTGGCTGCTGTTCCATTCGACAATTTTATCTGCTAGTTACCATCAACTTAGTCCATTTCTCATATCTGAGCTCCTTGCACAAGAAACTTTCCCCATCTCACCCTCCACTGTTACAAATAGGTTAAAGGTAATAACCAAAACTGAACAACATTATGAATGTTCAAGTATTTTTGAAGAATTTCCAGACTTAGTGTTTTGCAAGTATCTTGTTCCTAGCAGTTATATGACAAATCTGGAAAGCTTTATTGATTAATGATTAAATGGGTCTAAGAAAATAGGAAGAACATATGCCAATCAGTATTTTACAGCTGCTTAAGAAAACTTGGAAAAAGCCAATTGTTTTCTGAAAAACAAAAAAACAAACAAACAAAAAAAAACACAAATGAAGATAAAAACAGCAGAAACTCTGCAGAAAACCCCAAGCCCTATAACTCACATTCCTCTTTCACCTGAAGCTGGAGTAGACTTGAGTGAAATTTGCCTCTGCTGCTCTGGAACCTATGAAGTAGGAAACAAAAGCATTGTGACATATAAATACAAAACAGAGCAAGCAACTAGGTAGAATACTTCAGCAGACAAATCTTTTCATTAACAATTGTTTTTAAGAACATCTTTGTTAGTGTGCCTAATCAGACTCCATGATTAATCAAAAGTTCTCTCAAAAAAATCACAGCAGTCATACCAAGTATGTAAACTAATTCAGTAATTTCTCAAGACTTTTCAGATATTTTTTGAAGCTGTTGAAATATAAAACACTGCCAAAAATAGCTGAACATGTGTATGAAAATATAAAAATCAAAAGCATAGTGAAAACAATTTATCAGCTAATTCACTGTGATCAAGATAACTGCATGCTTGCCAGCATTGGGTATTATGACACTGGCAAGAAACAAGTTTTAAATTAAGTTCTGAATCCTTACTAAAGCGAGCCTGCATATCTCCAAAACCACTAGTCTGGGGCTAATGGAACTTGAGTAGTGCTATTTGCTAGGTTCACTGCTATTTATTTATAAGAAGAATTTTCATCTACTGTTTAGTATTAGATAAACCAGCCTTCACCTAAAGTTCTCCCATACGAATACATTAAAAAAACAAGCCAAACTGTACAACAGAGCTAGGGCTGAAAGCTACTGTAGTTCAGTACGAGACACATAAAAAAGGCTAACCTGTTCTCATGCAGCCATATAAACATATTCTGTACCTTATTTGTAGATTCTGCCGGCTCATCTCGCTGCTCATGGTGTCGCTCTTGCTGCTCTCTAAGCTCTCTTTCCAGGCGGCAGATTCGACCTTCATACTGTGACTTGAGTGCACTCATCCGTACTTCCAGTTCAGTCTTCTGCTCTTCTAATGAATTGCTCTTCTGCTTCCACTCTTCATTTTCTTTAGTTAGCTGTTCTTTTGTACCTAATTTAATAGAAAGGATCCAGTTTTGCTACTGTAAAACTGCATACTAGGTCTCTGCATGCTGAATGCCCATCTGATTTTATAAGATGACTGAATAATTTTGAAATCCTAAATATGTTAAGCTTTAGGAGTTCTTCAAGACAATTTTAACTTCTGCATATCATTCATTTAATTGCAATTAAATAAAAAAATTGAATATAAAAATATATCCAATAAATAAATAAGCAGTCATAGGAGGACAAGATATTTTCAGCAAGTACTTGCACCATCATTCCTCTCAATATCTATTTAAAATAGAAGAAGAAGTGGCATATTTTGCACCCTTACATTCTGAGGAGGCAAGGGGAGAATTACTGAAGTCTTTAGGAGAGTCAATCTGCTGTAATCAACAAGACCATAAAAAAATTGGTTGGCCAAAATTAGACAAAATTTTGATCCCCCAGATGTACAGTAGTTATGTACCTGCACCATCTCCTTAAGGAACTAAATTTTCTAAATCTTAGAATGATTTTAAGACATCTAATGTAGAAAATACCGTTAAGAATACTGTCTGAATACTTCCCCAGAGGAATACTCAAAAATCCAAACAGAAGACACCTTAAGAACAGGAAAAAAAATTAATAATACCAGCTAATTGCGCAATTTTCTGCTTGGCTGCGAGAAAGGTTTTCCTAGTTTTCTCTTCCTTCTCAGAGATTTGTTGCCTAAGCTGCTCCTCCTGTGTAGTCTTCTCTTGCAGATCTTGACGAAAACGAGCAAGCTCTGACTGTAGCTGTGATACCTGATCCTGAAGATTTCTAGCTTCAGTTTCCTTTTCTGTTATAGTCTATAGAAAGATTGGCCACAATGAGCTATTTCAGAAAACTATGTTTCTGTGTGTACACACATCTATGTGCAAATGCACACAGACCACCACCATCATGGTCATCACAGTTATTTATTTGAGACTCCAGAAAAATTCCTCTGAAATTGCTTGCTCTGTTCTTACCTTTTGTAAATTTTCAACCTGATTCTCCAAAGTCTTTGTCTTCACTTCAGATTGACTGAGAGAGTCTTTCAGTTCTTGTACTTCCTGGACAGAAACTTGTTCTTCTTGTTGCTCTACTAAAGACTGAGTTGCTGCTTCGGCAACCATCTGAAATATGTCAAGTGGTATCAGGCTGAATGATGCTGTCCAGTTAGAACACATTCACTTTCACAAGTTGCAGTTGCATGCAGAGCAATAATTTTAAAAGTTCTGGGTAGAACACAGGCATTCTAATGAACTCCAGTGTTGTGTTAACAACATAGCAAAGTATTAAATGATATAGAACTCATTTTCTGAGTTAGCATAACTATGTAATTTTCTGCTTTTCCCTTTGCAAGTAAGTGCTCATGTCACAGCAAAGGGAATGTATAATCCAGCTAATGACCTTTACATGAAAACACACAACTGAATTTCTTTGCAAACAAAATCATATCTACCTTATCATGCTGTGCTTTCAGCTCCTCATACTGAGTCTTGTATCTGCGCCCAATTTTCTTGACCTGTGTTATAGTTTTCACTTTTTCCTGTATATCAGCCACCTTAACATCTAGTTCTTTCTGCAAAGTTTCCTTCTCTGCTCTTATTTTGGCTACTTCATCCTTCAAGTTCTGAAGAAGATTCTGGCTTGTAGTCAAGGATGCATTAGTTCTAAATAGCAAGAAAGAAAAAGGAGATGCAAGTGAGAAGTCTGAAATAATATACTGCAATATCACTCATTTATGCAATACTGTAGGCACCATCCACTGTAAATCGTATTCTCTAGGATTTTACAGTACAAATGTTTAATGCTTTTTAGAGCTTCTTTAGCTATGAGACATCTTCCAAAACAATTCTTATTTTATTTGTATGTTATCAGGCTACATCAATAACACCAAAAGTTTAATAATTACATGGAAATAGTGAAGAAGTTACATTTCCATATGCAATTTTATTATAAACATTAAGCTTTGCATCAGATGTTTTACTGATTGACTTTTACAATACCTGGCAATTTCAGCTTTAAGCCTGCCTGTTTCTTCACTCATTTGCTGTATACGCTTGGTATTTGCCTCTTTTTCTGAAAGTAGCTTCCGATATTCTTCAAGATCCGTGTCCTTCTGCTGACTCAACAAATGCTGAAAGGTTGACAAAACAGTCTGCGTTTTCACAAGATGATTAAACAGACACATTCAGGGTATCTTTTTAAACAAGTTACTGTTTTGTGAGCTCTGCAGAGAAGGACCTGGATGTCCTGGTTGATAACAGGCTGGCGATGAGACAGCAGTGTGCTCTCACAGTCAAGAAGGCTATCCCTCTCCCTCTACTCTGTCCTGGTGAAGCTACATCTGGAGGACTGCATCCAGCTCCGGACTTTAAAACTAAGGGTTTGAAACAGACAAGGAACTTCTAGAGAGTCAAGTGGGGGGTCACATAGACGAGGAGGGGCTTGGAGTATCGCCCATACAAGTAAAGGCTGAGAGACCTCAGACTGCCAACCTGGAGAAGGGATCACTATTTAAAAATACCTAAAATGTGGGAGTCAAGTAGATGAAGCCAGGCACTTTTAAGCGGTGCACAGCAACAGAACAAGGGGCAATGGGCACAAACTGGAACATAGGAAGAGTCCTCCCAGAGAGGTTGTGGAGACTCCTTCTCTGGAGACATTAAAGACCTTCCTGGATGGTTTCCTGTAAAACCTACTGCAGCAAACCTGCTTTTGCTGGGGCAGCTGGACTCGATGATCCCTTCCAAACCCTATGATTCTGTCATTCTGTGTTTTGATTTAGTCTGCCTATGAATTAGAGCAGCCTACCTATAAAACATTGCTTATGCAGATTTAAATTTAAATACATTTCCTTTTTTTCTGTCACTTAAATTACATAGTTTTGTGTGGTTTTTTTTGTTTTAAAAAATGTTTTGGAACTTTTTTCCTCTTCTTTCCCTTCCAAAACACTTCTTAAAATGTACATTTCCCACCTGTGTTCGGGTTTTCCAGCGTTTGACATCTTCTTCCAAAAGCTTTTTCTCTGCCTGCAACATTCCACTCTTCTCACTCAGTTCAGCATTAGACTCCTGTAGAGGTAGAATGTCTGCCTCAAGCTTGCGTACCTGAAAATCAAAGTTGGAGATTAAACTGAATGAGACTCAAGAAAATGGAATATGGTAGGCTTTGTTTAATGACTATAAGAAAGACAGAGACAGCAAAAAGACTGTAGAAAAAAAACAAAACATCCCCAAGAAAGTCATGATAAAGCTTTTTTTTCCCCAACTCTGCCTCTCAGTAGCCAGCTGGAGGCAGGAAAAGTAACAGAAAGCAAGAGTAGGCTATGATCCTACAGGAAAAACAACTATAGTTATAGCTTCACAATCTCAAAACCATTACTTTGTCCTTCGCTGTAAGAAATGAATTACTGTGTATTAGAAGTCAAGCAAAACCACACTGGATTCTATTAAAGCAATGCGTAGGTAGAACTGGGAAGAGATATCTATACATTTTGTTTTTACATTCTCAATAAAATTGTGGCCTACTTTGCATGTATTTTTGTGCCATTATCTGCTGATAATATCCTTGTTACAACATCAGTGATAAATGCTGATTTTCAGTAAAGAAAACTGAACTTGTGACTCTGCAATATTCTAAGAACAATGTCACCTTAAATCCAAAATGGAACATCTCCTCATACGAGTTTGATGTAAAAGAATACTCACAATTTAAGTAATTAACAGTATATCCATATGTTAACTCACCAAGTTGAATGCCTGCAAACATACGTGAGACCAGTACTAACCTTTGCTTGCATTTGCTGCAGCTCCTGTTCTAGCCTCTCTTTCTCTTCTCTTAGCATCTTGTTGGTTTCTATAAGTACATTCATGGTTTCTGTCTTCTTCATTAATTCTTCATGTTGCGCAATGGTTTTTGCTGTTACCTTTTAAAAATATTTAACTCATTTGTTTTGCTTGTACACATATCCATACTGACTGAGACTAGGCATAATGCTAACTTATGTAACTACTGTGGAAATTCATTATCTCACACAGACATTCAAAACAAGTAAATATCACTGAAGAAAAAAAGAGTTTGGGAAAAAAAACAGATAAAGGATCTTTATTTTCCCCATTTACGTGCTTTTGGTATTGCCAGTGCTTTTCAGGATCCAGGACAAGACTCTCCATTTGGCTAGATACCAACCTCAATACAGAAGGTTCTGATTCTTCCAAAATTCTTGAGCACAAGCAGCAATGAGAGAAAGCAGAACACAGAGAGCAACCCTCTACTTCCTGACATCATAAACATTAATATTGAACCATACCTGCACCTTCTCTCTCTCTGCATTGAGACTGTCTTGCACTTCCTGGAGTTCTCTTTCCAGATGCTCCACTCTCTGACGAAAACGCAAACTTTCCACCTGGGCCACCTCAAATCTAGTTTCTGCAATCTCCTTTTCTCGACGTATAAATCTGCGCAAGACAAACAAGGCATCATGTCAATGAAAACATGAAGCAAGGCATTTTAAATAGAAGCATCCTCTATCTAAAGGAGTATAGAAATTGATCCATAAAGATGAAAATTTGAGACAAAAACCATAGAAAAATTTAGATTTACAAAAAAAAAAAAAAGAAAAAAAAAGAAAATCTCTATGAAACTTTCCTGCCAGTCACACATTGTAAAATCTACCTTAGCTTCCTGTCAAAACTGACTTTGCTGTTTTTCTAGGAGTAGAAAGAAATTCTCTTTACTATTTACTGATATAGGACAATCATCTCCTACCTACTAAAAACATATTTAAGTTTTATACATTGTCTCCCAAATATGAAGTAAGACTGAACTATTTATTTGGGAAATTGAATGAAAACCACCAACAGAAGGAGCTCAGAGCTGAATTTACCTAAGAATTTCTAAAATTTGTTCCTGAGATTTCCCTTCCTCATTGAGAGAAACATTTAATGCAGCTGGCATAGCTTCTTTCATAGAGGTCACCATCTTGTCACTCAGACTTTCCAGTTGCTCATGTAATAATCGATTTTGTTTTTCCAAATCTTCACAGCGGGATGCAAGTGTTGAAGCTTCATCCTACAACAAAATTATTCAGTAATTTAAAGTTCATGTAGACTAGCAACTGATAACACCTACTGCAACCATAAAAACAATCATACCTTCATCATTCTTTCCCTCTCTTCCCAGGAGGCTTTGCATTCTAGCAACGTAGACTCAGCTTTCTGTGCAGCTTCCTCAAGCTGCTGCTTTACTGCTGTATTCTTGGCAACTTGTTCTTTAATAGCCTGTAATGCCTCAACATCAGCAGCATGAAGCATTAATTCCCGTTCATATTTATTCTGAGCTTCAGAAGCCATTTTTGCCTGAAGAAAACAATTACAGATTCTGTTACCTTTTATGTTGTGCTTGATACTACCTGGAGATTCTCAAATGCTGGACAAAATTAGTGAATGCTGATCAAAAACAAAACCACTGACCAAAACCTTTCATCATTCCTAAGTGTAGAAGATATTGATACTTTTAGAAATTATTGAAATTAATTGAAGAAATTATTCTTTTTAAAAAGTTAGAAAGCGTAATCATTTCTTTTGAGAGGGTCGGTGGAAGAAACACTTTTTGTAGATAATCTACAGTCAATGCTCTTGCTGTAGATTGCACAGATGAGACATGGAAATTTTTATAAAAACATCTGCCAATTATTTCTGCATGTGAATGGGAAAGATATATAGTACATGAGGGTAAAAAGCTAAGGACAGCCTGCAGTTGTAACATTAGGTTAAAAAAAAAAAAAAAAAAAAAGGAAGACTGTCTAATAAATGTTGGGGCTGGATTAAACAACAGCTAACCTTATCACATGCTGCTAATATATTTTTTACATAATGAAGCAAACCTTGGAATTCATTGCTTTTTTTAATGACAAAAACTGTGCTTGCAGCATCACTTTATCTCAAAGTCAGTTTAATTTACAAACGTTTGATAATGTAAAACAGTGATGCATTAAGAAGGCAGATTCATAAAACAGATAAAATGCTCTTACAGTTGTTTTCATTTTCTCTATTACAATTGGCAGGATAACCTTGAAAAATGCCCTGAGTTCAAGAGAAAAACAATGAAAAACTAACATTAATTTTACTACCTTTGGCTAAAACAGGCAAATACAACAAACATACTTGTTCCTGACAGTCACGTCTGGCTTGCTGTTCATTACTTAGAGCTGTGCTGGCTCTCTGAAGGGCCTCCTGAACTTCTGATTGCAAAGCTGACAGGCTCTTCTTTAGTTCTGATAGCTACAGTGACGAATGAGGGAAGAAAAAAAAAAAAAAAAAAAAAAAAAAAGAAATCAAACACAAACAAAAAATCAAATAAAAATTTAAAGACTAACTGACAAAGTATTTAACTAAGTATTGAATGCAGCTTTGACTGTAGGCAGTTGTGAATAAATTAAAGCTGAAGCACAATTATTCTATAACAGTTAAAACATAAAAAGAAACACTCCCTCATCTTTGTCTTACAAACATTCAAAGTTCTTTCTTATGTAAAAAATAATACTGTTCTTCCAGAGTCTGGTTTCAATGCAGTACTAACTGCATTCACGATGTTTCTTTCCAGCCCAGTTAGAGCCCAAATAAGATACAAATAGAGACAAAGGTTACTCTAGTTTTAGGATACATGCATCCTACAGGTACTGCTTTGGTTCATGTTCCAAAACAGATTACACAAAACCTTTCTCAAAGGCTTGCTCACATTTTACTGTAACTAGTGCTTAGAGTTCAAGAGGATGGTAGTCCATTTAAAGCTGTCACTATCCCAGTGAAGTGATAAACTTCATGTTTGGAAACCTCTCAGATTTAGTTAGACTTCAGTATATCCTAGGAGATTTAGTTTGGGGCACTACTACAATGCACTGCTCCTACAGAAGGAGGGAATCAAGTAAAAACTCATTCTTGATGACAGTGCAAGAGAGCCTAAGAGAGGTGGTATTTGATGTGTACCTGTTGTTCCATATTCTCCACTGCTTTACGCTTTTCCTCTTGAAGTTCCTGCTTTTCTTTTTCTGACTCCATCAACTTCTTTTCCAGCTGTGCTTGATACTCTGAAGACTCCTTCAGACGAGCTTCAACTGTTGCACGAACTTCTTCTGTCACCTTTCATCAAAGCTCATAATTAGATATAGATACGTTTGGGTTTTTTTTTTCTTTTTTTTTTTTTTTCTTTAAATATGGCACCTTGATTTTAGTTATATTTAGTAATAGTCAGAGAAGGTTTCTCTGGTTGAGAAGGTTGAGAATGTTTCTCAACATTTCATTTAGTACATCACTGAAGATGCTGAAACTAAAAAATAACACTGAAAAAATTTTATTTTTTCAAAACTACAATACATAGAATCACAGAATATCTTGGATTGGAAGAGACCATAGAGATCATCTTGTTCCAACCCTCTTCTTCGGGCAAGGCTGCCTTCCACTAGATCAGATTGCTCAGGGCCCTGATTCAACCTGGGCTTAAATGCCCTCAGGGATGGGGCATCCATAATTTCTCTGGGCAACCTTTTCCAGTGCCTCACCACTCTTCGAGTAAAGAATTTCTGCCTAATGTCTAACCTAAATTTCCTCTGTCTTAGTTTAAAAGCCATCCCCAGCCTTTTTCCTATCACTAGGCCATGTAAAAAGCTGGTCTCCCTCCTGCTTAACAGATCCCTTTAAGTATTGAAAGCACACAATAAAGTCTTCTCAGAACCTTCTTTTCTCCAAGCTAGAAGTACACCTAAGATACAGTTTAGATGACTACGTTCAGCCATGCATCAACATTTTTTTTATTTTTATTTTTTTAAAACACACTAAACCTGGAACACTCATAAGGCAAATCAAGCCACAATTAAGATTAAGTTATACAGTAACAGAAGACAGATCACAGATCAGAAGAGAACTGGATACTAGAAAAACACACCATCTTATGAAGCTGTAACTTCACTAGAAAATGAGTGTCCTACTTCCGTGATCTTATTTTGATATGCTGAAAATCTTGCAAGAAGATCACCTCGTTCACCATTAAAATGGTCAAGTATTTCACAGAAGGGAGAGTTGTTATAAAGCTCTTCCAGTGAACACATCAAGAATGTTCTTCAGAATCACTGAAGATTATTATTTAGCTAAAGAAGGTATGGATTTAACTGCTTTGACTGAGAGATAATATTTTTAGAACAATGATCACAGCGAGGAAGAATTTTTGGAAGAATTTCCTCTTTTGAAGGAAGTACAAAGCTAAGTCAAATTTACAATTCAACATTTTAAAAATATGTTGCAAGACACATTTAATATTTCCTTCATTATAAGTATTTTTAATGAAGTTGTGTAAAGTCTGATCTAACTACATTATTTTACAGTGCTAAAACTAAACTACCCTCAGGTGCTTTCTAATTCCTCCCATAAATCTACAGAACACAGTACAAACAAAAAGTAAAATCTTCCATTATATTTCTCGTTTTGCTTTAATAAAGAGTGTTAGATGCTAACTACTTACTTGTTTTTCCTTATTAAGAGATTCCTCTAGACTAAGAACCATGGCTCTGTACTGGTCCACATTGCTAGAACTAGTCTTGAGTCTTTCTCTTAGGTCATTGACTTGTTCATCAGCTTGTCTTAGTCGACTTACAAGATCATCCACATCTTCACTTGTACCAGGCTGACCTATAACATCAGGAGATATTCATTAACTGTGGAAGTCTACTTCAGCTTTTTAGACAGCTGCTCCATTTAAAAACTGACATTTTTTGAGGATAACTGGGAGAAAAATTAGAAGAAAATAAAATCACCCTCATAAAGCATCCCTAAAGAAAGTTGTTATTTATAAACAAAAGAATGGCTTACAACAAACTGCTGATTCACAAAAAATTGGCTGCTTAAATACAGATACTTTAAAGATGTAAAAGCCCTGAAATAAAAATAAAAGCGATTCTTCGTTTAGTTTGGTTTTACTTTTTTCCATTTTTAAAATCTGCTGGACATTGATTTTACTTTAAAAACTCATCCTGGTTATCTTTCACTCAAATTTGTGGTTGCAAAAATGAGGTGATTTATTATTTACTATATTTCCTCCTTAATTCTAAATTGTAATGAATCTTACCATTCTACACATAATAGTGTTTAAAATAAAGAGAAATTCAATGCAGGAAAACATCTTTACCTTTCCCTGGAGCCCTCTGTGATGACTGAGATGCTAGCTGAGCCTCTGTATTATTAAGCTGTTGTTTCAACACTGTAGTTTCTTTCTGGGCATTCTTCAAAAGCTCCTTCGTGTGAACATGACGGTTTGTCTCAGTCTCTAGCTGCCTCTTAAGATCCAGGATGTGAACCTGAACACACAGCAGGAAGTTCCAATATACCTGAGCTCCTAAATTTCACATCTGAAAATCCACTGCAAGCTGGCAGAAGCCATTCATTCAACTCTTGCTTTATTTTTACTAAGGCAAGTTTAGCATAGTTATATTTACCTCCTGATTTTTGGTAAGAGCATGTCTTTGTTCCACCTCGTTTTCTAGTTTCTTCTTTAGCTGAGATATCTCACGCTCCAGCTTTTCTACCTGATTATTGAGTCTTTGTTTTGTTTCCGTCTCAGACCTCTCCAGTATTCCCTGATAAAAGAACATAATGCAGTATGCTTACAACATATTTCAATAATTTTCTTCTGAATTATTGCAGCACTTCATAATGGTTTATTGTCATAACACTTCTAACCACACTAATTACTAAATGGAGCAATAATTATACATGAAACAGCAGTTAAGACTTAGACTTAGTTTTGAAATATTCTTTAATAATATGGACATAAGTATTATCAGGAGAAAACCCATTACTCAAGTGGTCTAATACAGGGATTAAAAAAACAAAAAGCCTTCTACAAAAGTTGAATATGACAAAATGTGCAACCTTACATATTTATGCTACAAAAGTAAGTTTACCTTAAAAACTGAAAACAATAGTCTATTCCCCTATTGTTTTAAGGCATACTTTATTAAGGCAAGCATTGGTAAATTTTACTATTATAAAAACACACAACCTTTTTTTTTCCTTTTTCTTTGTTTCACATTTTGTCTCCACCTTAAAGCAAAAACCCTGTTTATCATTTCAAAACTCTCTATTATCTACACAGGCAAAATCTTAAATGCAAGACAGGAATTAAAAAGATCTTAAAGAAGTTGCTCAAATAATTTATGTTTAGTGTCAACTTGTAACAAATAAACAACCCTCTTTCAGACTCTATTCTATGACTCAGGAAGTCAATTTCAATTGACATTTACCGAAGACTGACAGATATTTACCATGAGTAACATTCCATACCTGAATAGTTCGCAAATTAGTAAGTAGCAAGTTCTGTCCTCTTTGTTCAACCAGTAGAGACTCACGTTGCTGAGTCAAACGCACATCTGACATTTTCAAGATATCTTTCTCCTTTTTCAGATTTTCTGCTCTCACCTTTAAGATAGCAAACAATACAAATTTTGTTATCTGTCCCAAATCTGGTCTTTATTTTTTACTTCAGATAGTACCAGCATGGTCATTTAATACTACTGCAGCAAGCTTTTGATTTAAAACTACAGGGTATAAATCAAGGCCAAGAACAGTAATAACACAACTGCTTCATTTATCACATTCTATTTACTATATAAATACGGGTACTGAAACACCTTGGATATCTTATTCCATATTTACTCAGTACTTGAGATATTTTCTGTGAAGTTGCAAACAAACACCATTAGATTCAAAAACACACAAGTATACATACTACGAATACAGTAGTTGACATTTAAAACTATCACACATCCAGTTTTAACAACTTCTAAGAAAAATTCTAGCACTAACTTGGGATACGTGAAGCCTCATCCATTGTAGTACTCACCTCTGCCACTGCCAGTTTTTCATTAGCTCCTCTCAGGTCTTGAGTCATAGTGTTAATGATCTGTTCTTGCTTCTGAGTTGTTGCTGTGAGTTTCTGGGTTCTTTCATGTAGAGATGTTATTTCTCGACGATAGCCTTCAACATTATCTTGCAGCATTTCATAACTTCACAGAGAACAACATAGCAAAGAATGTTTGCCATCATACTTTTTTTTTTTCTTTTTTTTTTAAATTTAAACATAAGATGTGTAAGTACACAGACATACATTTCATGTTGATATGCACTGGTTTTCAGATAGCCTCTACCTGTACTTAACTACGGGGTATATTCTCAATCCCACCCTTATGATATTTTTCTTTTTTTTTTTTTAAACAAAATAGATAATGCTGATACTTAACTGGTAACTCTTCCCAAGCAACCTATATCAAGCAGACCATGTGATTCTTCTGTTAAGAGCACATACATAAAGTAACACAAATTGCCAGTTTACCGTTTGGAGGCAAACTCCAGCTGTGTGGATATCTTTGCATTTTGTGACCTCAATTCTGTGACTTGCTCCTGAAGCTTTTCATTTTGTTCATTCAGCAACTTGTCATTCTCTGCTTTCTCCTTTTTATAGTTCTCAAAAACTTCCTGCAACTGCATCAAAGAATAGACATCAATGTGCTTAGAAAAGTGAAAAAAAAAAAAACAAAAAACAAAACCAACACCACAATAACAGCTTTGTGCAGTGTTTTCTGAAAAAAAAAATAATACCTGCTTAAGTGCAGCTTTAGCCTCCGCAGTCTCCACTGACTCACTCATTGACGCTGGAGCTGGAGTTGACATGGCTTGAGGTATAGTTGAGCGCTTTGGAGTAGATGTAAGAGAAATCTCTTCTGGCAAGATACCAGATGCTAGAAAAAAATAAATTTTAAAGATGACAACTGAATGAAGGCTTTGCAAAGCAGAAAATCATATAACCTAAGAACAATACTATGTTGCTAGGAAAGTCGTGTGTTTTCCTAAGCAAGTGACTGACTGCCCATTCTTTACACCTACAGTATGCTACTACATCACATATGTAGTCACCACTACAGGCGAGTCATTACGTGGAAGTTATTACACTACAGAAATAGAATCATGTGTCCAAATGCAATTCATGGATCTTCAATTAACTAAGCGTAAAAGTGGAATAGGAAATTAACAGAAATTACTAGTCTCATTTTAGCATCACCCCTGGAAGCTTGTAACAATTGGCACAGAAGCACAGAACTGACCTTGCAAAGGAATGACAGCTCCCGTGGTCTGTGCCAACAATATGCGAAACATGTCACGCTGACGAACGATAGACTCAACGAGCTGCAACTGATGATGACGTGACTCACGCAGTTTTTCTAGCTCATTGAGAGCTTCATCAAGTTGACTTTGAAGCTCAGAAATTCTGAAACCAAGACCAGTTGTTTTTAGTAATATAACAACAAGGCTTACCAAGGTTACACACTTCTCAGATTTTGTGACAAGTCTTCCAGAGTACACGTTACCTTTGAAAGCTAAGCATCACTGAGATGTTTCAGAAAACATATGGGAAAAATGGCATAAGGTCTTGATTTTTGTAGATGACTGAAAGAAAGTAGGCGTCCCCTTTCATGAAAGGCAGAATAGAGGTAATTCTGTTCACGTGAGTAACTTTGAACAGCAGCATTAACAGAAAATCATGCTGAGACTGTTTAATATAGAATCACATTATTTATGAGCTTTATAGACCATATGCTTTTCTTTTTTCCTCAGCACAAATGAAAACTTAATCTTCTTTGAATAACATCTATGTGTGGAATTGCATTTAGTGGAGGACTGACAATCACTTTTCTTGAATGTCACAAGTTTAAAAGATTTTCACACAGACTACTCCTATTTTATGATAGGCTGTCATTTCACTGTGTATTCTCAGACCTGTGTATCTATGAAAAAAAAAAATGTTTAGGAAGAATGTTTGAAGAAAAATTATTTTCATTAGTCAAATAAACAATGTTGAAGGGGGAATGATGAGACATAAAGCAATACAGCAATATGGCATCTGCTTAATAACAATTGCCCTTATATATTACTGTCCTGGTTTCAGCTGAGACAGTATAGATTTCTCCTTCACTATGCCTGGTGCAATGCTGTATTTTGGCTTCACGAGAAAAACAATGTTGATAACACACCAATGTTTCAGTTGTTGCTGAGCAGTGCTGCACAAAGCCAAGGACATTCTGCTTTTCAACTATTTCCCCAGCCCCCCACAGGTGGGGCAGTGAGAACACGAGGAGCTGGGAGGGGACAGAACCTGGACAGCTGCCCTAACCTGGCCAAAGGGATATTCCATCCCATATGGCATAGTGCAAAAAAACCAAGAACTGGAAAACAGTGAGGAGTTGGCAAGGGGGGGCAGTAACTGCCTGTGCATCACTTGTTCTGTGTGTTTGTGTGTGTGATTATTGTATTATATATTGTAATTATTAATCTTTTACCCACTTCCTTTTCTGTCTTAGTAAATAGTTGTTAATCTCAACTCTTAAGTTCCACTTTTTTTTCTCCCCTTTCAGTTCTCTCCCTCACCCCACTGGGAGCGGGGATGAGCAAAGAGCTGTGTGGTGCTGAGCTCCCTCTCCTAGGTTAAACCACAATTACGGAGTTGCTCATGAGCATATATTAACTTATATACACATAATCAGTAAGAACAAAAAATTGAACAGTTTGCAGGTAATTCCGTTACTACACAGTATAAACACTTCAATAGAAAGAACAAATTATTTACTTGGATGATGTTGTTTCTTGCTCCTCTTTTTCTCTAGCCTCTCCCAGCTCCCTAAGAGCCACCAGGAGACGCTGATTCTGCTGCTGAAGTTCTTCAATGTTTCTGTAAGACACCAGATGTTGAGATATTACTTCGGAAGAGCTACTGATGTCAGCAGAGCTCACTTCTTCATCACGAATCACATGATTGCCTCTAGCTTCTTCAAGTTCCATTAACAGCACACGAATCTGAAAGAGAACAATCTAGCATAAGACTTGCACATAGTATTAAAAGTTCATTCAGAAAAAAAAAAACAGTATTACAAAATAATTTCAAGTATTTTCTTTTTCCTACAACACATGAACTGTTACAATAAACACATCCTTGTGAGGTAAATGCATTATTAAAAAGACAGATTGGCAGAATGAAAACCACATCAAAATCTGAAGTAGATATTTCTGGTGTTCAATTCCTGAAACCTACCACTGGGCTTTCCAATAAAACAAAAAACAAATTATACTTTAGTTTTCCAGACAGATGTTGAACGGTATTACTCTAAAGATGCCTCTCCTCTATCCATAAACTTAATCCAGTTCTGTAAGCAGAAATGTAAATATCATATTATCTCAGGGAAATGCTATTAATAATTCTTATGACAGCCCAAGAATGAGCATAGCTGAACACAGCTTTCAAGTAGATTTAGAAAAACAGCACTATATTAATAAACAAACTGTAAACAGCACATTTTAAAACTACAGCAGCATTTGTTCTACCTGCTGTGAGAGGTCTTTCACTTGTATTTCCAGTCTCTGGTTTTCTCTTTCAAGCACAGAGGTCTGCTTATTGGCTTTATCAGCATCCTCCTGCAATCTCTGGATTTCCTGCAGTTAAAAAAATATGTAGTAATTCATTCAAGAAAATTCTTTTTTTTTTTTTTTTTTTTTTTTTTTGAGAGAGAGAGAGAGAGAAATATGATGTCAATTACTGAGGTATGCACTGTGAATTAAATATGCATAACAGATTTTTACTAATCTTGCTTACTTCGAGACTAACCAGCAGCTTTACTTTTTCAATTAAAATCAAGCTTTATTTCCTCAAGTTAAAAGGTTAAACCTCATGTACTTAGGAATCAGAAGCCATGACGTATAATGCTTCATTAGAGTGTGCATTAATAGAAACACTGAAGTCTATATTCTTTTTCCACCACAAAAATCACATCTAAAGGCTAACTTCAAAGTAATAAAAATGTTGTTTCTGTAAAACACAATGTAATTCTGTAAAAGCTCAATAATTCTCAAGGTGAAGTTTAATGGGCATTTCCCCCACAGGAACAGCTGAACAAAAGACCCTGTTTATACATATTTTAGCAGTCTTTGGAATTAAAGACATCAAAATCTTCTTTTTTTTCATATTTTTTGTGCTTCTTTTCCTTTTATACTAACCTTCATAGCTTGCTCAAGCTTTGCAGATAGACTAGCAACAGCTTTTTGGGAACGCTCAAATTCCTCACGCTGACGTTTCAGAATTGGTGCTTTGGCTTCAACCTCCTGCACTATTTCATCCAAATATTTATTGATTCTCTTATTCTCCAGCTTTTCCAAAAGCAACTGATCCTGAGTTTCTACATATGCATTGTAGAGCTGCAACACAAGATTTTTATTTATTTATTTACAGACAAATCTGGCCAGATATATCAAAGAACCACTGGTAATTACACATTTGGTATCTTAGAGCACTGTAGGTTTATACAGTGGTAACCAAATTAATTCAAAGGAACCAGACTGACTTAAAAAGAAAAAAAAGTTCTTATAACTCACACCATGGCAGAGCAGTTCAGAAATGCAAACTGTTACAGTGCAACTGTATGCAATTAAAGAATTCCACGTAGAAGTGACAAACCTTAAGAAAACTAAAGATAATAGAAATATAAAAAAATAGAAATGTAGTATCACAATAGAAAATAGCAAGCATGGAATATAATTTTATGGCTGAACAGAATGACCAAAACAAAAAGAACACATTTCCATAGACAGATGGAAAAAAATCTACACATTCATGTATCATTACATTCATTTTTTCCTTCAAGTATAAGCCAAGCCCACAGCAGAAAAAATACCTAAATTATGCAAATATGTATCAACAAAGAAAACGTCCTGTCAAAAATACAGAAAATAAGCTGTGGGCACATACACAAAAAATCCAGGAATACAAAAAAAAACAAAACAAAACAAACAAAAAAAAAAAGACACAAAACCAAAACTTCTGTATGTTTTAATATACTAAGTTGAATCTAAAATGTATATTGCATAAACATGCCAATATTATAGCTAGTCAAGCCTGCCTGAAACACAACATTTTGTTTACTTTAGTTGGGAATTATACCAGTTCTCAGCCAGTGAATGAAAATCTACACTCCTCCATTACTAGTATCTCTCTGCTGGCTTTTCAAGGGCCTTGAAACTTGGCAAATTTCTTCTCACTTACCTCCGTTAATTTCATTCCAGGTTTTACTACTTTAGCGACTGCTGCAGCAGTGGGAGACATGGCTGCCAGTTCCTCCTCAGACAATATGGCTCCTGAACACATAATACCACCAATTAGCCAAAAAAAAAAAAAAAAAAAAAGGAGCAATAATACCATTATAATTATTCTTTATTAAAAATAAAGAATGTTCTCATATACCTTTGTACTTTACAACTAGTGTATTCTAAATAATTATATTTTAAGTTCTTAAAGTTACTGGTGGAAATGTTTTCTCTAGGTATACGTTGCAAGTGATTGATATTATACTTAATATTCTTTATTGCACATCATTAGGCCTTTCAACCAGTTTAATTTGAAATTATGAACAGCTTTTGCAGAGGACTTGTTGACATTCCTTACAGAGATAACAAATGTACTTGATGCCTCTGTTCCCTCTTGGACTGTTCTCTTGCCTCCACAAACTTCCTACAGGTATTGAATAAACAGGCTCTTCTTTCCAAAAACAAACAAACAAAACAACAAAAAACTAGAGCAATTATGAGCAAGATTTAGCAGTAAATAAAAATTTAAGGACAGATTTCTTCGTTAGAAGTCTACCATTCATGCTATAGTCACCATAAAACCATTAACAGTAGAACGGATTCAGCATTAGAGAAATTTTCCTCTACTTTTTATATGAAAAGATATATCAGATTAACAGAGGAACTTGAAAAAAAAATGTATTTATCTAGTGGGGAAAAACACCTACCTACATACACATTACATACGAATTATTGCATTCCCTATATACATGCAGCATTACTAATTTCATGGAAAACTGGTAAGGATAAAATGTCTGAGGCTCTATGCATTTTAGTTCCTAATGTCACTCCTACCTTTACGTTTTGTTGCTGACAGTAGATCGTTAGCATTCTCCAGTTCCTTTTCCAGCTTACTTATCTTCTCTCTCAATTCTTTTTCCATTACAGCTTTTGCCTCTTCCAACTCAGCCAAATGCTCTTGGGTTGCTTTATTAGCTAAAATTGACAGGCAATTTTCATTTTTCTCCCCCCCCACTTAGAACAATCTAAGTTGGCATACAAACTTTAAACTCCACTTTACAGAGCTTGCAGAAGCTCATGCTTATAAGAATACCCAGTATAATGACAGAAACAAGAACTGCTGCCTATCACCTTCACATAGAAGAGAGATAAAATGAGAACTGCCCTTTTATCAATGAAATCCAAACTGAGAAATAAAATGGAAAAGAAAAGCTGCAAAATTAGGTCCTCTCCTCAACATTCAAAATAAAATTTCATGTGTATCTGAGGATTCCCTCGTACACACAGACCTCCAAGGAAATTAAAATAGACACATAAAATGTTTGTTACAAAGTGTAGCGTTTCCTCCATCCCCAAATCCTAAGGATCATCCCTTCATAAATGCTCAACTTAGTTATAAAGCTTGTCAACTTAGTTATAAAGAGGTTGTTAGGTTCTGTTCCTCCACTTCTCATTCAAAGCTTACCTTCACCTGCTTCCTTTAGAAGCTTGTGCAGCTCTTCTACCGCACCTGTCAGTTCATTGCTCTTTGCCTCTGAGTCATCAGCAGCACTCTAAATAAAAGCATTTCGTGTAACTTTTTACTATGTAGTAAGAGCAACTATCTTCATAATAAAGTTCAAACAGACCAAAATTATAGAGATTTTGAGTAAAATAGTAGGAGATTCACCTAAGCTGGACAACTCTGTTTCCACGTGGATTAAATCTCAATTGATGCAAGACACCTACCTGAAAGTAAGACACATCAGACACCAATATGCTACGACAAAGCTAACTAATGTTGGCATGCCCTTTAGCTGCTTTATAGGTGGTACTAGCTTTTTATTTATTGAAGAAAAGGAACAGTTCTAAGAAATTTTGAGTATTCAAATTTGATCTCCTTAAGAATTTGAGATTCAAAATATTATATACACAGTTTGTGTTTGTTTTCAGTTAAAGATTTCAGAAGTACAAGACTGTACAATGCTTCGGCAGGGGTAACATCATCTATGATCTGACCAGACAAAATACTCATGCAGAAATTAAGCATTCTATTGCACTTAATGCTAGGTATATAACTATCAATGCATGAAAACTCACAAAACAGGATTACTTAATCCGTGAAATCAGCAGATAAACAGAGGACCAGTCAGCTGGCTCTTTCAGCTGTCTTAACACACTACAGAATATTTTTCACTCTGAGCTGACAAAACAACCGACACAAATTCCTGCTTAGATGGCTGCTTATTTGACACTGTATAACATCCAGCTGCCTGAACCACATCACTGGTATTTGTGCTGTTTGTTGCAGTAAACTTCAAATAGCCAAACCTAAAACACCTCCGTAGTCAACCTCTACGTAAGAAGCTTTAACTGTCAATACAACATCATAAAACACAACTCATATGATATGATATGAAGCACTAAATCAGTAAGCATAAAATTACTGTTTTAAGCAGTTTTGATTAAACTGCCATGTGATGCAAACAACTTAAGATTACAAATGTTACCTAAAACAGGACATTTTACAATATTTTGTACTGTAAGATAGCCTTTCTCAAATCCACCACTTCATGGGGGGAGAAAACCAACCAGCCAATCAGTGTGCAATGTTCTTAAACCTAAAACTCAGCCCCAAGTAATGCTAACAACATGTACTGCTGACTTATCAGCTTACCTTATACAAATTAGATAATTTGATGTGGGCATTCAGTTCATTGTGGAATCTTTCCTCCATACCAGCTTGTTGTTCTTTTGCCTAGTAAAGAAGAGCCAGGGTGTGGAGCAATTCACCATTAATTTCACACATTTTTTATTTTGTAGAATCAACTGTAATGCTGTTATACATGCACTTCAAGCTGCCCTACCTCCTTCAGTTTATTCAAAAGGTCTTCCACGTGTTTCTGAAGATTTTCATTAGACTGTTTTAAGCTGTTTACCTGTTCTTCCATCCGGGAAACCTGTCAAACAGTAAATGAGAGTATCGTGTATAGATTTGTCATTATATCATACAAATTAGTAACTTATTTTAGAAAATACAGTCTGTCTTTCACTCAAAATCAAACAAAGATACCAGAAAGAGCATTAGTTTACATTTCTAATGGGCTCTCATACATTCAGCTAAATGAAATAGTGACAATCTTCAAACCGCTCATGTAACTTCATGAGCCTCAGAGGAGAAAAACAGTACAGAAAACCTGATCAACTGACACAGTTCAAACTACTTAAGTACCCAAACAGAAACTCAATAAAGCTGAACATTTTCAAAAAATATGATTTTGCCATGTATTTTGATTCCAGGAAAACAAACAAAAAAAACAACACATCATTCCTTGCTCTCCCTCCCACCAAAAGTTAAAGCAGATTCTTCTGCTTCTTACACAATTGAGAATTATATTCCCATGCATTTTAATAGCATGATATCGTTATATCCTTTTGTTATCAGTGATGCCAAAATCTCTAGCTTACCATTAAAATCTCTGACTCTGATTTTCAACACTCATATATTCCCTATATATTCCTTATAATTCACAAGTTAAACGAAAAACCTCTTTACAGCTGGCAGAAATTACACTTCTTTTTCTTATAATAGTTAATGAAGTATTTGTTTTCATTTAATTCAGCTAATCAGGAAGTATAATTTGGAAAAAAGAAAAGAAAGGCGAAAGCACTCAATTCAAAAATACCTCCTCTTTCTTGTTCTCCAGATTACATTTAAGTTCTAAGATTTCACTGCCTTTCTCCCTGGCAGTATGTAGAAGTTCATCTGTTTTGGCTTTCAA
This sequence comes from Lagopus muta, assembly GCF_023343835.1. Taxonomy (NCBI): domain Eukaryota; kingdom Metazoa; phylum Chordata; class Aves; order Galliformes; family Phasianidae; genus Lagopus; species Lagopus muta. The sequence continues at coordinate 29,056,541 of NC_064437.1, read as the reverse complement.
CTCAGAGTTCAGCCAAGTGTTTTGACTCTGCAGCAGTTCTTTTTCTTGCTCCAACCTCTTCTCACGGTACTAAAAAGAGAAATGAAAACACAATTGTACTGGTTCCATAGAAAGAAAAGAAGTTAACAAAGCACTACAGAGTAGATGTAACAATGATTTATGGTAACCACAAATGAGGTTGTTGTATTGGCAATACTGACTTACAGGTCTCAGACTACTAAGAACTTCCTGACACACATTCCTCAACATTTATCGTAGTTTGGAACATTTAACTACATATTATCCTAATCAAAGCAATACATTAAGACATCAAAATTTTCCTCCTCTTCTCCTTTTACCAAACAATTGGTTCTCTCCTTTTTACCTGCTTTTGTGGATACAGAATCACTACGTTTCATTGACAAAAGCAGCTACCACTGCCACGGCTGAAGCTTGGGCATGTTTATTTAACTTGATGTCTTTCCTTGTCTTCTATAAACACACTTGTCACCTCCAGCCGCAACCATCAGTTTTATAACAAAGTCATTAGTCATAAGTAGCAGGAATAGCCTTGACCTACTTTTAACGTCAACAATGACAAAATGACCACATCACTTGTAAACAACCGCTCACTGGCAGTTTTAGCCTTAACACGCGTTATGCACGGAAAAACCACTAACCTTCACAGTAACATCTGATGTTTGAAGTTCATCCAACTTCAGCTGCAGTTTCACTTTTTCTGTGTTTGCTTCTGTAAGCTTTTCATTTAAGCGTTTAACATCCTCTGTGGAAAGCGAAACCAATATTTGAAAAATGCTAATTGCAGAATTAACTGTAGAACTATCAGTTTTCATTACTGTCCAAATTCAAATAAGTTCTAAAGAATGAGGACAAATGACACATAAAGTATATAATTGTATACTGTAAAATGATATATTGTTTGATTTTTTTTGTAAATGTAAAATCATATCATGTACATTTGTTATCAGACTGTTGCAAGACATTTTGTTTTTTCCAATTACCATAAAACTTTCTGCTTTGCTTCCTTTTGTCTAGTTTTCCAATCCATTTTCTGGAACTGCCTATACTAACTGGATATTCCATACTTGTAAAATTGTTCAGGTAAGTCTTCTACTTAGAATAATTATGTGAACCAATTTGTTAATATATTCTTGGTTATACCATTCAAATGCTCAACTTCCTGAGATCGTCTTTCACTTGTTCGAACCAAATCTCTCTTCTCAGCTTCCAGTTCTTCTTTTTCTCTACCTAAATGGCTCTGAAAAGATTAAAAAAAAGTAATAAAGAAATGTGATCAGCTTTCTATGAGAGATTAGTCACTATTTACATTTATCATCACAGAGAAGTGTGTTAAATGCTACCCCCTCCAATGTTAGCGAATGAAAACTGGGATAAGAGGCTTCTATGATGGACAACTGAATCAGTCTAAACTACATAACATGAAACTATGACTGAGTCCAATGTTTCTGTCACACTGGGAACAAGTCAAACAACTGCAAGTTAACACATTTTTCTTCTAGTGCATAATAAATAACAGGTTTCAATTTTTATTTTTTTTCTCATAAATCATTCTGCTATTCATGTCCAACAGGACTTATGTCCTTAAACACAAAATGTCTAATATCAGACAATAAAGCAGAGAAAGAAGCATCACACAACTTCCAACAGCAGCATAGGTAGAGTCCATGCCTTTGCCTTTTAACTGGGATATAGAGATCCAGACTGCCACAGGATTATAGCTGTATGCAAACAAAGACTAGAATGGAAATTTTTGTACATAAAGCAGATGAAATCAACAAAAGGGCCAGTAGAAATACAAAAGAAACAACAAAAAGAACTGTCTAGAACAATATGTAATTATAACGTGCTTTGCAGGACAGCTTTGTTAGCTACGGAGTTCATTGAAACAGTTTTATTTCGTTAAACAAAAGATAACAGAGTAATCAAGGAATGAACACACATAAAAGAAAAAAATGGAGCCCGAACTGAATACCCTTGCATGATTTACAAGCCAAAGCATTGCCGTTGTCTTCTAAGGAAGCACTATGAACTACTTCAGCAAAGCTGAAGTACAGCCCTGCATGGAAACATCAGATAGCTCTTTCATGCTTGAAGAATTAGTATAACAATATTTTATCTTCCCGCTCCACAAATTAGTGTTCTGCTGGATCAGTCATCCAATGTCACTCATTCTGCGATTCCTTATCACTTATGAGCATAATGCAAGGAAAACTGTACCAGAGTAGGGGAAAGGATGGAGGAAAAACAGATCTCTAATTTGCAGCTCAGTGTTTGATAAGGAGTAATATAAAACACACCCTTGATTTCTGAGGTTCACTTTAAAGTCACTTTGGAACACTTTGGTAGGTTTCAGATGGGGTAAGAATATACTCAAATTCAAATAAAAGGATCTACTCTGGCTTATGCTCACCTGTAACTCAGTTTGCTAGAACATTAACTTCTTAAAAAAAAAAAAAAAAGACATGCAGTTATCTTGCTCACACGTCCACAAAGACATGTAAATATGTTTATCGATACACGTACTGGTACTGAACCAAATTTCAAGTTGGACTGTATGTGTTCTTTGCAGGATCAGACAGGTAAACTCAACTCTTTGTTTACTGTGTCTAGTTCTTCCAGTACCTGAATGGCTGCATTACGATCCTGAGCAGCTTCGAGCTCTTTATTTTTCTCATTCAGCAACTTCAGCTGTTCATCTATTAGATAAAAACAAACAGTTGTGAGGCATCTGTAACAAAAATCCAGTAAATGGGATGGGGAGACAGTACTGTGACAAACTAAAACCATCATGGGGCCAGAGGCATTTATAGTGAAGAACAAAATGTAAATGACTCTAAAGCTATTACAGTTTTTTTCCCATTAAAATGGAAAATTTCACTAAAAGCAAAGTCTCTATTTGCAGAAATAATAAATGTATTTTATGAATTTTAACTCCTAGTGAAAACTTAAAGACATTTCAATACAATACTGGACTAAAGAGTGACAACTTTGCCCAGTCTTATGAACAAGCAATAATACTCACGAAGTTTTTTAAGCTCCTCACGGAGAGTTTGACATTCTTGTGTCTCATTTACAAGTCTCTCCTGACTTTGAGCCAGACGCTTTTCTACTTCAAAGTACTGTTGTTCTGCAAAGTTAATAACATTACCTGAGTTCTACTTCAAATGCACTTTTCTTCTTTCTTCTCCTTACGGAGGATGCATACTATCGAACACTAGTTTAAAACAGTATTTAATCATAAAATATTTTAAAAATAATAACACTATTGTAGATTTTGAAAGAAAATATCCTTTTGAAGCCAAAAGTTGAACTTTCATATTGAATTAACGTTGTTTTAAACTCTTCATTAATATGGGAAAGGAATATGCTTGCTATGCTTGCAAAACCAATCAACAAATAAACTCTACTTAACTGCTACACTTGAACGTTTTTGATTTAGCTAGAGTGTTACAGCAGCACAACCATACAGCCTTGGCTCACTCATGTCACCTTAAAATTTCTTGCATGTGTAGACTAATTCTACATATATAGAATAAAAGACAAGTATTGTGAGATTTGGAAAACGTTCAATGATTCTTAAAACTAACTCTATGCAGGTCTACGCTGCACTTCCCAGCATACTCAAAAAATAATTAGGCAGACATTTTGATTTATCATCTGAAACAGTGTGTTACAGCACTTAACTACATGATACGTTGTAAAACCAGCGTTTGTGTTGTTATCAGGCACTGTGGACTTCTGGGGAAGCACTGAATGATTTTTGCATATTTTATGTTTCAGAGCATATTTTATAGCTCCAAGTAATACTGCCCTCCAGTTATGTGAGAGAAGCATGGACATGAAAGAGAATAACGCGCTACAGCATGTAGTTACCTCAACTTAACTCACAGTATTTATTCACGTACTTCCATAAGACTTCTACCATGAAAAACACAGAGGCTAATGGGGAGGCAGCAGGTCGCAGTCCCCAACAACTTGACCCACTTTCCCAGCACTGCCCAGTGCTCTTACTCCTCCCCTCTGTTTGAACTTCTGCTCCAGCTCTCTACAACAATCCAGTCTTCTGTGACCAAGTAATCCCCAAATCAATAGAAAGATTTAGTTTCTATATGGCGTGTTTTATCCACATATGTTATGATTTCCAACAGAGAATCAAGAAGGAAAACTATTCGAGGGTTGAGCGAACAAACAATTATTGCTCCTCCACGACAAAGATCAAAGCTCGTTACAAGCCTGACAAAGAGCTGTTCCTTAGGTCCATTCTGAAGGCAGTTTTAAAGCGGTTTGTAGCTTCACAGAAAAGCGACAAGGCGTCGTTCCCTCGCAGCACGCACTCCCTGCAGCAGGAGACCCCGGTAGGGCCCGGCTGAGACCCGCGGGCCAGGGACCCAGGAACCGCGCAGGCCGCGGCAGACACCGAGCGCTACATCCTCCTGTCCCAACATTCCCGTCAGAGGGCACCTCGCCGCCGCCACCCCTCACCCTCTGCCCCGGCCCAGGCCCCGGCTGAGGGAACAACGGCCCCACCGGGCAGCAGGACGAGCCACTCAGCCCAGCCACTTCCGGGCAGCGCCTCGCCCTGGCCCCTCACGGCGCCCCGGCCCCACTGCCGCTCGCCGCCCGCCCTCCTTGCCCTTAGACTCACCGCTGTCCACCTTGAAGCGCTCATGCCTGGCTCGCAGCCCATCGATCTCGCTCTGCTGATCTGCCAGAAAACGCTCCAGCTTTCCCTGCACCGGCTTGGACAACTTGGCGAGCTCGGCCCGCTCCAGGACCTGCTGCAGCACGGCCGCCATCTTGGGCGCAGTGCAGGGCGCCACCGCTCGCGACGCGCACAGGGCGCAGGCGCAACGCTCCCGACCGCGCGGCCGACGGGCCGGGCCCCACGGAACCATGGGAAGCGTAGTTTTCCGCGGGGCGGGCCTAGTGCTGACCGGTACTTGCGCTTCCGGTAGAGCAGCTTATCCCACCACGTTGGGTGAGGTGACGGCTGCTGCCGGACGAGTGAGAGTGGCTGCTGTGGCGCTAGGAGGCTCGGGCACGTTGCGGGGAGATCTGCCGTGCAGTCGCTCCCTTTCCCGAAGCATTCTGGGCAGTACGGATAAGGTGCTGAAGCCTCGGCCACACAAAACATGGCGGCGGGCCGTCCCGCCGCGCGCTTTTATTCCGCTCTTGAGCGTCATCGGAATGCGGCGCTGAGGCGAAGCTGAGAGGTGTCGGCGGCTGCCGTGCGGCCGGTGTTGGGTTGGCCGGTGTTGGCGGCGCTGAGGTGCAGCAGCAGAGCATCGAGCGGCGCAGAGGCGGTACGGAGCCGGCTGAAGCGAGGCGGGTGCCGGCGGTGGTGAGGTGAGGGGACGGCGGCCGTCCTCGTTGTGGTGTTGAGCTCCAGCTGTGCCGCGGGCTGATAATTAAGCGGTGCAACTGGGCACCAAAGCAAGTTCTTTCGAAGGGCTCTGAACGCAGGAGGAATGGCGTGTCGTGAGCTTGGGCGCAGCGCGGTGCGGCAGAAGGTCGTTGCTCGAAAACGTGGTTTTCCTAATGCTTACTTGCTTGACTTGTGTCATTTCAGTGATGGGCACTTAAAGTGGGTATTGTAAAGTAGTCTTTCAAGTAAGGCTAGCGTGTACTTTTTTTCTAGCCTGCGGAGTTCTATTTTTTTCATTGAAAAACAGTTGTAGATCATAGGATACTTTTCTTGAGAAATAAAAATTAACCTGCTCAGGATTTTTTTTTTCTGATTGTTGTTTTCATGTAATCAATGTAGTTACCACTGTATAACCGATTTGACTTTGTACATGATTTGTTTTGTAGGCTGAAACTGAAATACCTGGTCTTGAACTTGCAGCAATGGGCAGAACGTATTTTGTTGAGGAAACTGTTGGGCAGTACCTTTCAGACCTCAGCGTAAAGTTTAAGCCTTATGTCACTGGGCTGTTAATAGGGCAGGTAAGCATATGGGGAAGGATTGCGAAGCCCATTCTGTACTCATTTTAGGTGGAGAAAACCCCATTGACTTCCAAAGTCTGTGTTGTCTGTTGGTATTCCACAGGGCTTCTCTATTGTAAGGTGGTCCATAAAGCATTTGCAGTATCAGCTGACTACTCAAGTTTTCTAAAAAAATGTTTTGAAAGACTGGACACAGGGAAAAGAAAAATCTTAATGGTAACACTTAACAATCAGTTTTTTAAGGCAAAGACAGAAAAAGTTCATGCAGGAAGTAGTTTTGTAGCAGGTTATACAGTTTAGCCCTAAGTGTTGTAAAGTGGCACTTACAGGTGCTGTGTTACATAGTATGTATGTTTCTGGACTTGGATTTAACATGGAACTATTGGCTCCTATTGTTTTTGCAAGTGTTCTCCACAAAGAGACTACGTAATTCGAGCTGCTCGAACGCCTCCAAAGGAAGAGCAGAAGGAAGGAAATACCAGTCCTTCAAAACTGGATTCCATTGATGAAGAATGGATCACTGCACATGCCAGTCAGGTAGTGCAATCTGAGTTTGTGGAGAGGCTGGGAGAAATGGAAAGGAGATGATATGGAGCTACCATCACTTCTGCAATCTCTAGCTTTTTTTTTTTTTTTTTTTTTTTTCTTCTAAAGATACACTTTCTCAGGCACACTTTGGTTTATTAAACCAAAATGTCTTTATTTTTTGCTTCCGAAGTTTATGATAAAACAGAAACGTAATAGGGCTAAAAAGCAAGAAAATTTGCAGGATAGTCTGTTCCTCTATTTTGGAAGAACCTGTATCTGAGAAATGGCTTTGCTTTTATCTGCTCTCAACTCGTACTCATCTTGTTAGAAGTTTTTGATGCACTGTGTTATGCCTCTGCTATGATTTGTATTAATACATGTTGTTTCCTGTCTTTAAGGTTTCTAGAATGCTTCCTGGAGGCTTATTAGTTCTTGGTGTGTTTATAATTGTAACTCCAGAACTATCAAAAGATAGTCAAAATGCTTTACGCAGGGTAAGTAGAGAAAAATGGGAAAAAGGCTAGGGTATTTTTAGGTGTATAACTGAGTAATTTTATGTTATTGTCTTTAGTATATATGTTTTTTTTAAAAGATAAAGTGGCAAAAACATTCTGGTTTGATTTAGAGTTTTGAGAGTGAAACCTCCAAGACTGTGCTCTGGCATTTGCTAGCTTTCTGTCTCTTGTGGCGTTTTGAAGCACTACAATGCTCAAGTATACTATCCTAAAGCATTTACTAAAAACAGATGCTTTGGCTTAGAGAAAATCTCTTTAATGCCGTTTCTATTAAATCTTCGTGGCACGATCATTGGCAATGGAACATATTAGCTTTTTGATTGTTTAGAGATATTTAAAATAGTGAAAGATCTATAACTCTAATTTCTCTAAAAGGAATGTTTTATGTGGAGATATTATTATTTGATTTAGGTCCATGGGATTGTATTTAGAAACCACCTGTTGTCATGTCTTACAGGCTTAAAATGCATCATTGTAGTATTGAAACACCTTGTGCTGTGCTTAGTTTTAGTCCTTTAGATGTAGGTTCATTTTCTTTTTTTCATAGGATGAACATAAGTGATTTTAATGTGAAAGATTTGCAGCCTTTGGTCTAAGGTGAAATGCTGTAGCATTTTTTGTAGGAGAAAATCTTACAATTTGAACATGTGAATATGTATTGCTTGCTTCAGTTTATATGGAAGGTGAATTAAGCTTGCATATGCAACTTTCACTTTGGAGTGTTAGCCTATGAATCTTTGCTGAATTTTCTTTCAGTATGAAATTTTGGTGACATATATGAAAATGTTATTTATCCATAATCACAAGATTGTTGGAGTTACAACCTCAGTGCAAAACTGTTTTCCAGAACTTGTAATAGATCAGTTGGCTGGAAAAACGTGTAATATTTTTTTTTCTTTAAATCTTTAGCTAATCTTTTCCATAGAAAAGTCCTTGACTAAGAGACGGCTCTGGAAACCTGCTGATGAAGATGTCTCAGACAGAGCAGCTCTTCAAATTTGTTCGGCTACAAAAAAGTATCCTTTTTTAGCAAATTTTGTTGACTGAGATCCCAATCTGATTTCTGTAGTTATTTTTGAATACAAGATTTTGTAGAGGATTAATTTACTATACAACCCTTGAAAAGGAGTCTCTTCTGGTTTGCTCATTTCATGGCACCATGTCCATTTATCATAACTCTGCCTAGTGTAACTAGTCATAAGGCTTTGTAAGGCATGTTTAGTTGGCATCTATATTCTCTTTTTTTTTTGTATTGTGTACAAGTACAGTGAACTATAAGACTGCTCATACTAAAATTATGGTTTTCTGTGAATTAAAATGAATGGATTTGCTACGTTTGGTGGTACTTCTAATGTAGAAGCTGCAAGACAGTATCGCGTCTTCTGTAATCATTAGTTGATAGATGTGTCTATTGTTTCTGGAGTAGAGAGCAAGGTTTTTGGCTGGTAGATGAACTGGGAGGGGAAAGTTATTTTTTTTTTAGTTGAGATATACCTTTAAGCTGAAATCATGGACTTTTCTGATAAGCCATAGTAGGACTGTTGGCTCTCTTACTTGGGTAAAATTTCCCCAGTCTCTTGCTGTTAAATTTGTGTATGTGTTTGGTGGCATCAAACTGCCTCTCACCATAAGAAAAAAATTGCGTAGAATAAGGAAATCTGAAGTATTGCATAACTTAAACTTCAAAGAGATACGCGTATGGAAATAGAGAAGTGCCAGGCATGTGGGATCTCTACTGGTCCTGCAGAAGAAGTCTGGGTTTGTTGATAATGAGGTAAATGCAAGAGGAGAAAGCAAGATTTTACTTAACAAATTCAGAGAAACTGGCAAAGTGCAAATTTGTGCATTGGTGGTTCTCCTTGTGAGTACTTGTTGATATTAATATGGATGACCCAGCATCACTATGGTATTTGGAGTTTAGAGTCAAATATTTTTCTACTTTTTTATATTAATTAAAGTTGAGACCTTTCTCAGTTCTCAAAAAAGAAGCTACTACTACAAAGGATAAAGTAATTGCAAATTGTTTCTATTTGCTTTTTGCTTTCCTTTCAATCTTTTTCTTTAAGTAGTGAAGAATAGTTTGCCGGACCTATGATGTACAAGATCCAAAGGTAAGTTTGTTGCTCTGCATTGTGTGCAGCTTTTAATGCATGACAATTCATGTTTTAAAAATACCTTGTATGTGAGTTACATAATGTTTCATATAGGTGTTTTCTTGCTTACTTCTGCCCTCAGGGTTCAGCTAAACCAGCAGACTGGAAATATCAAAGTGCTCTGTCTGCTTCCTGGTTGTCCTTGGGCTGCACAGTAAATGTTAACATCCACATTCCACTTCTTGTGACTTCACCCAACCATGACTTGGAGAAGAATACCAAGGTAAGTAACTGACTGCATCAATCTTCTAGTTATTTTTCCTCTTTTAAATGTTATTTAAATTCAATTTGAAGCATTGCTAATATAGAAATACTGATAGCTCTTCTTTTGCTGTGCTTAGTGTTTGTGGTTTCCTTTCCTCAAAATTGTTAGCAATTATCATGATGATCATAGAATTGCCAAGGTTGGAAAAGACTTCCATTCCAGTTGTCCATCTGCCACTAAAATTTCCTCACTAAACTGTGTCCCTTAGTACCACATCTAAACGTTGCTTGAACACCTCCGAAGATGGTGACTCAACCACTTCCCTGGGCAGCCCATTCCAGTGCCTCAGCACTCTTTTGGAGGAGAAATTTTTCCTAACATCCATCCTGAACCTCCCCAGGCACAACTTGAGGCCATTCTCAGTTCCTGTTGCTAATGATATGGGAGAAGAGGCTGATCCCCACCTCGCCACAGCCTCCTTTCAGGCAGTCGTAGAGAGCAGTAAGGTCTCCCCTGAGGTGCCTCCTCTTTGGACTAAACAATTCCAGTTCCCTCAGCCTCTCCCCATAACACTTCACTAACACTTTACCAGCTTTGCTGCCCTTCTTGACACGCTCCAGGACCTTGATGTCTTTCCTGTAGCGAGGGGCCCAAAATGACGTTTTTGTTTTCACTTTTTTAAAGAATGGGTTAAATCGGTGGTCAAAGCAGATAGAAGACAGTATTTTTCTGATCAATGGACAAGTTAAAGACAATGATACAGAACTGCTGGAAGGGCAGGTGAGTGCCATATAATAAGGAAAAACTAATATATGAACCTCCAGTTTGATAAAACTGGGAACAGTAGGATTTCTGTACAATATTTATTGATGTAATTGGCCTGTTTCAAATAGTATGCAGAAATTGTTGTTTTTCCTTTTTTCATTGCTGCAAATTGTCTCTTCTTCCTCTGCAATAGTGAAAGTAATGTGAATATATGACATCTGACTAAAAAAAAAACATCCTATATGTTGTCTCTGGCCTTATTGCCTCATTAAAAAATCCAAGGTAGGTGTAGATGTAGGTGATGAGATTATTAAGACCTATATATGTCTAAATGTTAAAAACAACAAAAAAAAAAACAAAAAACAAAACAACAACAACAAAAAAAACGCCTTGATTGGCTGCCCCAGTCATTTCTCCTTTTGATTTTGTGACTATAGTCTCACAGCTATTTAGCATTGTTTTTCCTCTTAAAATATAAACTATGGCCCATTTTATGCCATAGTGAAAATGATTATAAAGCAGCTTAACATAAATATTTCATATGACACGTGTACATTTTCTTTCAGAAAAAGTTAAGGGGAAATACTCATTCCAGTACTCAGATTTTTGATGTCAAGGTTTTGACACAGCTGGTAAGTAGTGCTATCTGATAAAATGCAGTAAGAAATGAAAGAAGATTCTAGTCTAGAAATCCTCCTTAGTTTATCCTAATATTTTTTTTTTTCTCTGGATGTTGACTTTGAAATATTGACTGTGAAACTGGCTGTGGACAGATCTGCATAGTTTGTCTTTGGAATTCTTTTCTTGATGTCCACGTTGACTAAGAATTGCACAACATTGATGAAAATTGTGAGGAAAAATTGAACCATTCACTAGAGAAATGAAGACTAGTTCACTTCATACTAAGGCACTTGTGTATCCTCACGTACACTGAACTCATGGTGACTGCACTTGTTCTGAATTTCAGAATGAATCCTATTTGTAATGGCTTGCTATGCACATTTCCTTGAATACTTTCATCAGAAGCTGTCACTAGTTTTGAATTGAGGTACAGATCTTGTGAGCTGAATCAAAAACTGGAGCTGTCCAGATCTAAGTTAGAAGTTTCCTTTCTAGCAGAGGTTGTGCTGAAATGACACCTGAGTTAGGTGCCCCAGTCATGTCATGAAGTTTTATGCCCAGGCATTGCTTTGTAGTCTTCCTTCATAGCACAGGTCGTTCTGTTTTGTTAGCTGATTCCTTCGTTTCATAAAGCTGTGTCTAGCAAAACATCTATAAACTTATAAAAAGTCATTTTAAAGACTTTGGAGTACCTAAGCTATTTCCATTGTTACACTGTTCCAATGGTTAATTATCTCAGAAAAAACAATGGAAAAAAAACCTTTTTATTTTGGTGTAATTACGGAATTACAGAATGGTTTGGGTTGAAAGGACCCATCTAATTCCGGCCCCCTGCCATAGGCAGGACATCTCCCACCAGATCAGGATGCCCGGGGCCCTGTGCAACCTGGCTTTTAGCACCTCCCACAATGGGGCATCCATAGCTTTTCTGGGCAGCCTGTGCTATTCCGGTGCCTGACAATCTTGTGAGTAAAAAAAATATGCCTAGTGTTTTGTCTAAATCTACTCTCAAAAATTTTGAACTGTTCCCTCCTGTCCTAACACTGCACTCCGGAGAAGGAGTCCCTCCCCATCCTTCCTGTAGATCCCTATTAAATACTGGAAAGCTGTTCTAACTTACCAAGCCCTAACTCCCTCAGCATGTCTCCATAAGAGAGGTGCTCATAGAATTAAAGAAGGGCTAGAGTTGGAAGGGACTTCAAAGATCATTCAGTTCCAACCCTCTGCTCTGGGCAGGGTTGCCAACCACTAGATCAGACTGCCCAGAACCCATGATGCCTGGCCTAGGCTGCCTCCAGGAATAGGGCATCCACAAATTGTCTGGGCAGTTTATTCCAGCGCCTTACCACTCTGAGTGAAGAATTGCTTCCTAACATGTAGCCTAAATTTATCTTCTTTTTGTTTAAATCCATTTCCCTTTGTCCTATCACCATCTACCTGCGTAAAAAGTTGGTCCCTCTCCTGCTTGGAAGCTCCTTTCAGTACTGGAAGATCACAGTGAGGTCTCCCCATAGCCTTCTCTTCTCCAGGCTAAACAGTTTCAACTCCCTCAACCTTTCTTCATTGTAGAGGTATCCAGTCCTCTGATAATCTTTGTGGCCCTTTTCTGGGCCCACTCCCAACAGCTCCACATCCTTCTTGTGCTGGGAGCCCCAGTCCTGGACGTAGTACTTCAGAGGGGGCCTCACAAAGGCAGAGTAGAGAGACAATTCCCTCCCGCTTCCCTGTTGGCCATTCCTCTTTTGATGCAGTCCAGGGTACCATTGGCATTTTGGGCTCCAAGAGCACATGCTGGCTCATGTCCAGCTTTTTATCCGCCAGGACCCCAAGTGGCAGGGCTGCTCTCACAGTTCATCTCCCAGTCTGTACTCATAGCTGGGATTGCCCTGACCCATGTGCAACACCTGGCACTCGGCCTTATGGAACCTCACGAGATTCTCATGGTCCCACTTTTCAGGCTTGTTGTGGTCCCTCTGGATGGCATCCCTTCCTTCTGTGCTATTGACTACACCACTCAGTGTCATAGCGTCATCTGCAAACTTGCATCCCGCAGTCTGAGTCATTGATAAAGATGTTGAAGAGCACTGGTCCTAAGATGGACCCCTGGGGGACTGCTTTATGACTGGCCTCCACCTGGAAGCAGAGCCATTTACAACAACCCTCTGGTTATGATCAGCCAGCCAATTCCTTATTCTCTGAGCAGTCTACCCTTCAAATCCATATCTCATTAATTTAGAGAAAAAGGTGTGGTGCAGAACTATGTCAAAGGCCTTGCACAAGTCCAGGTGCATGAAATCAGTCACCCTTCCTTTGTCCCCCCAGTGCTATCACTCCATAGAAGGCCACCAGATTGGTCAGGCATGATCTGCCCTTGGTGAAGTTGTGTTGGCTGTCTCAGATCACCTTATCTCATGTGCCTTAGCATCTCTTCCAGGAGGATCTGCCTCACGATCTTCCCATGCACAGACCTGAGACTCACTGGCCTGTAGTTGCCTGGGTCTTCCATTTTCCCTTTCTTCAGAAATGAGGATGATTTCCTTTTTCCAGTCACCAGGGACCTCACCTAACAGCCATGACTTTTCAGATATGATGGAGCACAGTTTGGCAGTCACATCAGCCAGTTCCTTCTGGATCCTGGGATATATATTATCTGGTCCCATAGAGTTGTCCACAGTCAGCCTTATGAGTGGTCTCAGACCTGCTCTGCTGTTAGTCTGGGAGGGATTTTGCTACCCTGACTTCTGCTTGTAAGTTCAGGGATTCAAGATACTTGGGAAGCCTGACTGGCAGTGGAAACGGAGGCAAAGAACTCACTGAGTACCTTAGCCTTCTCCACATCTGAGGAGGCCAGTTTTCCCTTTTCAGAGGGAGTGCACTCTCCTTCACCTGACACTAATGACCCATGTACCCAAAGAAACCCGCCTGGTTTTCTTCATTCCTTACTGAACTAAATTCCATCCATGCCATGGCTTTCTTGATCTCATCCCTGCACATCCTGACAGCATCCCTGTATTCTTCCTAGGCCACCCTTCCCTGATTCTACTGCTTATACTTTTTCTTCTTTTCCCTCAGTTTGAATAGCAGGTCCTTGCTCATCTATGATGCCTTCTCTGCCTGATATCTTATTCTGGAGTACAGAGAGCTCTTGCGCTCTCGGAAACCTGTTCTTAAACCACTGCCAGCTCTGTTTTGTTTCTTTGTCCCTACGGGGAGTTTCCCAGGGGGATCTCATCCAACAATTCCTTGGAATTCCAGGAATTGAAGTTTGCTCTCATGGAGTTCAGTGTCCTGACTCCACCCTTTTCCTGGTCCATGTTCCTCGAGATCACAAGTTCGACCAGGGTATGGTCGCTGCAGCCCAGGTTGCCTCCAATCTTATCCTCTTTAAGCAGCTCCTCTGCTCTGGTGAGTACCAGATCTGTCAGCACTTCCCCTCTGATTGGCCTGTCCAATACTCAAACCAGAAAGTTGTCATTAATGGACTCCAGGAGTCTCCTGGATCACTTGCAGCTCACCTTGTTCATTTCCCAGCATACATCCGGGTGGTTGAAAACCCCCATTAGGATCAGAGCTTGGGAGTGCAACACCTCTTGCAGCTGAAGGAAGAAGGCCTCATCAACAGGCTCCCCTTGGTCACATGTCTAATAGTAGATCAGACGGCATGTGACCCATGATAAGCCTTGTCGCCTCAACTGAACTAACTCCAACACCTCTGTGTCCTTCTGGTGCTGGGGGCCCTAGAGCTGAATGCAGCACTGCAGGTATGTTCTCACGAAAGGGAAGCAGAAGTCAGTCAGACAGTTATCTCCTTTACCCTGCTGGTCACACTGTTTTTAATGCAGGTGTGATTTAGGTGTGATAATAGGGTGTGTTTGGCTTTGTGGGTTGCAAGCTCACGTTTCTGGCTTGTGTTCAGTTTTTGTACACTAACACTTCTAAGTCCTTCCCAGGGCGATCCTCAATTCAATCTCCATTCAGCCTATATTCATGTCTGGGATCTCTCTGACTCGTGTACAGGATCATGCTCTTTGTCTTGGTGAATTTCATGAGCTTCACATGGACCTACCTTTCTAGTCTGTTTATATCTGTGGATGGCATCCTTTTTATTGACCACATCATGCAGGTTTGTGTTGCCTGCAGACTTGCTGAGAGTGCACTCAGACCCATTGCCTGTGTCACTGACAAAGATGCTAGATAGTGCTGGTCCCAATGCCAACCTCTGAGGAACACCACTCATCACTTGTCTCTGCCTGATCACTGAATTGTTGACTGTAACTTTTTGAGTGAGCATCTAGGCTGTGGATGTCCACCTTTTCGGCTTGCCTGGGCCACATTTGAGTGAAGAGGAATTGTCTTGGGATACTTACGAAATGTATAATGTAGAATCATCAAAAGGCCATTAAGATCCAGGCATGTCCTACCTGCCCAGCACGGCTTACAGTGCAGCTCACCCCCTTCCTGCAATTTAAAGGCAGTGTTTCTGCGCCTCAGGGCGGCCCCACGCCAATCTCTCAGCGACTGCTAAACTGTCATTGTGCTGTGAACACTGTCACCTGAAACCAGGGCATGGGGGGCAGTGCTGTGCAGTGTTGACTCAAGCAATAGCAAATTACTATATGCATTTTGATACACTGTCTAAAGACAGAGCTTTGAACAGCAAGGAATATGCAGCTATGCTTTCTGTTTTGATAAAGGAATTTGAAAATGGAATCATAGAACCTTTACAGTTGGAAGGGATCTTTAAAGATTATCTGGTCCGACTCTCCTGCAATGAGCAGGGGCATCCACATTTCAATCAGGTGCTCAGAGTGTGGTCCAGCCTGGCCTTGAAAGTCTCCAGGGATGAGACTTCCACCACATAGCTAGACAACATGTTCCAGTGCATCACCACCCTCACTGTAGAAGACTTCTTCCTTATACCAAACCCAAATCTACCCTCTTTTAGTTTGAAACTGTTTCCCCTTGTCCTATCACCATGGACTCCGCTAAAGAGTCTGTCCCCTTCTTTCTTATAGCTGTCCATTAGATACTGAAAGGCCACTTGCAGGTCACCTTGGAGCCATCTCTTCAGGCCGAACAGCCCCAGCTCTCGCAGCCTGTACTTGTAGAGAGGTCTTCCAACCCTTGGATCATTTTTGCAGCCCTCTTGTGGATGCTTTCCCAGAGGTCCGTGTCTCTACCAAGGACTCTGCATCTGGACACAGTGCTCCAGGTGAGGTCTCATCAGCACAGAGCAGAGGGGCAGGATCACCTCCCTCACCCTGCTGGTCACACTGCTTTTGATGCGGCCCGGGGTATGGATGGCTTTTTGGGCTGTGAGGGCACGTTGCTGGCTCATGTCCAGCTTCTCATCCTGCAGTACCTGTAAGTCCTTTTCAGTAGAGCTGTGCTCCATCCTTTCGTCCCCTAGTTTATATTGGTAGTGGGGATTGCCTCAACCCAGGTGCAAGACTTTGCACTTGGATTTATTGTACCTCATGAGGTTGTCCAGGGCACATTGTTTAGGCTGTGTAGGTCAGTCTGAATGGCAGCCTGTCCCTTGGGTGCAAAAAAAAAGAAAAAAAAAAACAGTTTACATTTGTGAGATCATTTTCAATTGATATAAGTACATGACCTGCAAATTTTCAAATGGAATGTATAGAGTTGCAGTCAAAAATTCAACTCAAAAATCTGATCGTGATTCTTTACTACACTCTTACAATCCCTATCTTAGCAGGAAAAAATATCCTTTGTTTCACAATCGTGCCTTATTCATATTCATTGCTTTTTGACAGTACAGACATTATGAACAATTACCATCAAGGTGGAAGTACGGAAGTAGTAAAGGATTTTATCAAAAATCATTGAACACCTGAATGTCTCACTACAAATTGCAGCTGCTGCCATCAAATCTGACCGGTGTGTTAGTTTCACAAAAACAAAGTCAAATATCCCACAAGTTTTATGCTTGTTTCTCTTTTTTTTTTTTTTTTTTTTTTTTTTTTTTTTTAGTATTTTAAGAAAAATATTTTAAAGTAGTATGTTTTGATACTAAATAATTTAATAATAGAATTGTATATTTTGCGAGGGCTGATCTGAAAGTAACACCTCCTGTTTTATTATGTTGGCCCATAACATCAGAGGCAAATGCTGGTGGTATGGCAGTAAAGGTTGAACCTTCCAACCAGTATTCCGTTACATTTTGTTGCCATGTGGCAGATGGCAGCAGAGGGGCAGTCTGACAAAATGGCATCTGATGTGCAAGTGTGTGTGAAGTAAAGGTATGTCACTGAACTTCTCCGTGCAAAAAATTTGCACCAATTGACATTCCCCAAAACTTTCTTAATTGTTATTGAGACCAAACAGTGAATGTGAGTGGTGGTTTGTTTCAGCAGTGGTGACAGTGGGTCAGATTGTTATGAGTATGGGATGCAGGCTGTTGTTTATCACTAGCAAAAATGCATAGTTAATGGTGGTGACTATATTGAAAAATAGTATTTTGTAGCTGAGAATTTGCTCTATCAAATAACATTATTGTGCACTCTGTATATGTTGTCATTTCCCTTGAAATAAATAGGAGGCATTACTTTTGGAGTGGCCTACATATCTGTGGCCCAACACAATTTCTATTCACAAAACTTGTATCAGGCAAACCAAAAGGTTGGACACGCGTGATCTATCACCAGTATTCTAAAACATGCTTAAATGCTACATCTACCCTTTCCTTAAACACCTCCAGGAATAATGATTCCACAGCTTTCCTGGGCAGCCTGCTTTAATGCCTGACCACTGTTTCTGAGAGGAAATTCTTAATATCCAACATGAACATCCCCTGGAACAATTTGAGGCCATTCCCTCTTACCCTTGTTGCTGTTTACCTGAGGGAAGAGTCTGATTGCCACCTCGCCACAACCTTCTTTCAGGCAGCTACAGAGAGCAAAAAGGTCTCCCCTGAGACTTCTACAGCATTATTGCAGTTCCCTCAGCCTCTCCCCACATGACTTGTGCTCCAGGCACTTCACCAGCTTCATTGCCCTTTTCTGGACACTCTCTAGGGTCTTGATGTGTCTCTTGCTTTGAGGGGTCCAAAACTGAACATGGCACTCGAGGTGTGACCTCACCAGAGCTGAGTATGGAGGAATAATCACCTCCCTGCTCCTGCTGGCTGCACTATTTCTGATATAAGCCAGGATGCCATTGGCAATTTTGGCTGATGGAGCAGACTGCTGGCTCATGTTCAGTTGAGCCAACCAACACCAGCAGATCTTTTGTGCAGTTTTCCAGCCACTCTGCCCTAAGCTTATAGCACTGTACGTGGTTGTTGTGACTGAAGTGCAGAATCAGACACTTGGTTTTGTTGAACTTTATTAATAATCTCACTGACCTCAGACCAAAAAGTAAAAAAAAAAAAAAAAAAAAAAAAAAAATTGAAAAATTGATTTTTTTCAGCATTCTTGAAACCTGTTCTCAAATTCCTTTATCACAATGGAAAGCAAGGCTGGAATTTTTTTGCTGTTCACGGGACTGTGTTTAGCCAACAAATCAAAATGCATACAGTTATTTGCCATGGCTTGAGATAGCACTGCACTGCGCCCTGCCCATGCCCTGGTTTTAGCTGACACTGATGTTTGGTCATTGCCCAGAAATGGGTGCACACCTGGGGCTGGGCCAGGCCGCTCAATGGGAAGAGCCACTGCCATGAGGATGCGGGGCAGGGGCTGGACTGCAGGACAGGCTGGGTTGGGCTGCAGGATGTGCCTGATCTGGGCAATTCCTTATCTATCAAATGATTCATCTGCCAAATCTGTTTCTCCATTTTAGAGACAAGGATGTTGTGTGGGACATTATCAAATCCTTTGGACAATTCCCAGTACGTGACATCAGTTGCTCTTAGCTTATCCACCAGTACTGTAGATCGCCAGCAAATTTGCCAGGCACAATTTAACCTTAGTGAGTCCATGTTGTCTGTCACCTACCATGTGCCTTAGCATAGTTTACAGGAGGATTTGCCAGGTGCAGAGGTGAGACTGAATGGGATGCAGTTCCCTGGATCTTCCATTCCTTCCTTTTTAAAAAGTGAGGGTTACATTTACTTTTTCCAGTCACAACAGAAGTTGATTACACAGTTCCTGCAGAAGTTACACATCCGGGTGTTTCCAGGTGTATCTTAAAATGCTTCCTAGGATGTACTCATTGTTTTCTGTAAATAAGGAACCTGTCTCTAGGAAACAGGTTGATGCAGTTTTAAATACAACATAGATGTAGATAGTAGATATATATATATATTATTTATTTTTGTACCTATATATATAATTATTTATTTATATATATAATATAATAGATATTAGATAGATGTATGATCACTGCTTGTTGATGGGTGGCTCTCTGAATACCCTAGGTTATGCTTATTATATGGTAAAATAACTACTTAATTACTAAAAAAAAAATATGTTTAAAAGCTTGCTAGATTGTGATACCAGTACTTACCATCCCTTTCCTGAAATGTTTCGGAAGTATCACAGACACAAATATTTAAATCACAAGAATAAGTTTTAAATAATTGAGGAGGAGAGATATTTTGAGTTATAATTAACAAAACTTAAAAAAGAAAAAGAGAAATAATGAGGGAAGGCAGGTTACATGTAAACATCTTAAAGTATGCGTTTAATGTCCTAGCTGTGTTTTTTGTTACTTGTGCTGCAAGTGCCTTAGGTAATAAGATGAAACTGAAGCACGTTTGTTTTTCAGTCCCAGGGTTCAAGTCACAGATCAACAGCAACAGTCCAGGTCTGCAGTGGTTCCATAAATCTCAAAGGTGCTGTGAAGTGCAGAGCCTATGTACATAACAACAAGCCAAAAGTGAAAGAAGCTATTCAGGTAATGTCTTCATCAGAAATAGTTTTCCAAAATACGTAAAATTTATCATGCTTTTTTCATCACTGAAATGGTGTGGCCTAAACTGGGGTTCACCCCTTGATCATATAGATTAGTTTCTGAAATCACTGGGGTAGAGGGCGCAGGTTCAGTTCATTTTTCACTTTTTCAGCTATTTCTTCTGTTAAAACTATTCTTTAGTGAATCTTTGCATAATTTATGTTTAGACTGTTACAGATTTTCTTAAGAAAATGTTGCAGACTGTGTAATTTTGTACACACAGAAGGTAAAATACAACTTTGTTTGATCAGTGGTTTTTTTTGTTCTTTATCGAGTCAATGCCTTGTCATTTTTGTTTGATTTTGATGTCCAGAAATCATCAGTTCTAGCAATACTAAAATTTTTCTCTGCTTTTCATCTCTGTTGTTTTCTATTTTATACTAGTTCTTGTAATGCTAGCTTCTGTTTATTGAACTTTCAGTTCCCACTGGAGATTTTAAAATCTGATAAGATTTTCTCTTATTTTAATTTTCTTCAGAGCTTTTTATTTTCTGGAGAACTATTCTTTCAACAAGGTTTAGACCTATGAGGCACTTCTGTTCTTGTTTCTTACTAACAGAAAGGTTTGCAAATGTCTTTTGTGTTGCTCAGATTTTTACTTTTTCCTTCTGCAGGCTTTGAAGAGAGACATAATAAACACATTGAGCGATCGCTGTGAAATACTGTTTGAGGATCTCATAATAAATGAAGGACATTGTAAAAAAAGTAGGAATTCAGAGAAAAAAAAAACATTTACACTTGCAATACATTTTTGTTCTTGTAAAAAGCTATGCTGCCTTACTGAAGTCCTGCTAGAGAAAAAAAAGGAACACAAAAAAACACCAAAACAAACTGCAAAATTTCAATTTGCTGGCATTGACATTTTCTTAAGTCGGGAGAGTTTTGATTAAGTCCAGATATGTTTTTTGGTACCACAGTTTTCACACAAAGTTTGTGTTCAGTTCTTATGGCCATAAAATGCAACTTCAGCCCTTTTCTCATTGACTGTGAATTCTTTAATTTTTCAAAATTCCGTAGTTCAAACTCTAATTGAACTCCTAATTTGTAGTGTGCGGTTTTTGCAAAATCCCTCTACGGCGTTCCTTCCTACTAATATTAAAATGAAAGATATGATAAAATTTGGCAAGATTATAAGAACCAGCTGTGGGCATGGCCTTGCTTGTTCTTATGTTACCTGCGTAGCATTCTGCATTTCTGTTAGCCAACTTTATCTCAACTCCTTTTTGAAGTTTTCAGTTGCATGCAATTTTCAGTTTCCTCTCTAGGGGGCACCCTTCCTTCGTGGCTGTAGGTAGAGAATAAAGCAGCCAAGTGTTTGCAGCCTTTGTGGTGTTGAAATTATATGCTGTCCTGTGCATGCTCTTATCTGCAGTGTTTCCCAGAGTTCTTCTGCTAGTCATTCTAAACACGATAAAAGGTCTGTTAAGAATTTGTGGTCTGTTTTGGAGGTCTCTCAGATATTTCTGGAGAGACTAAAAACATCTGTATAATAGCAGCCAAATCTTTCATAAAATAGTAACATCTAAACAAACCATGTTTGTAATCAGGATTTTTACATAGAAACCTTGAGCAGTTCTTTTGCAACAGCTTTGTCTTTCTGTCAGTGATTAGTTGGGAATCTTATCATAACTATCAAGGCTTTTATTTAGATGGTATTTTTCCCCTTTTCCTTTTAGATTTTGAGAGGGTATATCATGTCTTACCTCAAAGACTGTTTGTTCCTTTTGCTGGATCCAGTGTGATGCTCAGTGATTATAAGTTTGGTGATGAGGCTGCTGGAGAAATTCAGGAACGTTTTGTTGAGATGTTGGACCAATTTGTGCAAGCTGAAGATATCCATATAGCAGAGGAGGTTAACACAGGTAAATAGAGTATCTGAGAGCCAGGATGGAGTGCATCAGAAATTATCAAAGTGTTAATTGATTTCAAAGGCCAGTTTTATGCAGACATGGAGTTTAGTGTGTTTAAAGTTGGTTTACTTAATATTTTTGAAGCTTGTTTATATCTATCTAATTATGTTTTAAACATATTTCTCAAAAATTGTATGTTTTCTTGCAGCATCTGTTTTTGGCTTGTAACAGAATGCTGTAATTATATTGCACTTTCTTATCAATTTTATTATCTATGCAACCATGGTTGCAGCTCATGAGCTATAATAGATATGTAAGTATATAGCTGAACAATGTTTATTTGTGCTCATCCTGTATTTGTGGATAAACTATGAGAAAAATCTATTAAGCTTTATACTCTGCTTATTTTTACAGTAATTCAACTTCGCAGTTGAAGAGCAGAGTAATTCTAATACTAGATAGAAAGAGAAGTTGAGTGCTTTTAGCATTACTTTTTCAAAAATATGAAGTCTCTTCTTTGTTCTCAGTGTTTTTTCTTATGTACTGAATGCAGTGCTCAAAACTGAAGTTTTGTGGTTCACTTGGAAAGATTGTGGTTCCATCAGATCTTTCTTTTTTCTACTGAATGCTTTTTAAGTTTATGATCTCATGAAACTATTATCCTCTATTTAATACACTTACTTTGCTACAATCTAGTTATTGGTTCTTTTCTGAAACTTTACTGATTTTCCTGTATAATCTGAATTAGATTGTACCCTATTTTTTCCATAAGAGTTTGATTTCAATCTTGGAGTCAAATCTGTATTTGAAATGCATCTAGTAATAGTTCCTGTGGTCTCTTGGAAGAAATTCCCACCCCAGTGTCATTGTGAGCTGCAGGATAGAGTTCTGTAGTTTAAGTACAAAAAATTGTCACTATTTCTTAGATAATAGTAGTGATATCTTCTTGATATTGGTATTAGCGGACAAAAATAGCGTAGCCAAGAGCGTGCTCTCTAAATTGAACTGTGATTCCTGATGTTCTTCTTGACCCCCTTGCTCACTTGCTTTTTAAAAATTTCTTAATTTCAGAACTAACTATAAATTCTTATATCTTTCTGAAATTATTGGATTTTCTAGGTTTTAACTAAGCTTAGCAGTGAATCTGACTTGTTGAATTGAGAAGCAAAAGATGTGCACAGTGTAAGAGCCTGGAGAAAAAACAGTAAAGGCAATAAAAATCTGTATTGTATTATGACAGTACCTTTTATTAATCATAAATCTAGTTATTACTAAAAACTAATAACTTAAAGCAATTAATGTAACTTATGGAAGTAAATTAATGCAGCACTGAAGGTAGGTGTGGGAAAAGGTGATGATTCAGTTCAGCTTTACTGCTTATGTAAGGATGTAGAATCCAGAGGTAGGAAGAAAGGCAGTACTTAATCTAACAGCAGCGCATCAAAAAGACTAGGAGCTGCTAATATGTATAAAATGATGTCTGGATAGCTCACAGAGTAGAGCTGTGTTCTTGTAACTTACTGGTAATGGAGCTAGATATGTGGGATTTTTTTAAATGTGAATTAAAGTAAATGCATAAAAGAGGAAAAGGAAAACCATACCAAGAAGATTTTACAAAAGAAATGAGACTGACCTCGCCCCGGTGAACATCAAAATGTTTGCCCATAAGAATGGGTTCTGGCACTGCTCCTGGTGGTAATTATGCTATCCACGCAGTGCTGTTTGATGATTACTGTTAAGAAATCATTAACTTGAGATTTATCAAAATGCTTCTTCAATTTATTAGCACCAGAAGGCTATTTTACAAACCAGACCTGCTAGCTATGTTGTTTTTCCTTACTTTATTGTAAAGAAAAGCATTAATTCTACAGCTTGACAGCTCTCTTGGTACTTTGAGATTTAGCCTGTGTGTATTGCTGTAAACATAGTTCTGTGACAGGAAAGTTTGGAGTTTCCCTTGTGCTTTCCCAATGTATCATTCTAATATGGCCAGCATTTGTTGTTTCTCAAAGCTTGATTGTCATTACTAAACATATTTCTAGTACTCAGTATATGGTATAAAAACTGATTTGCTGCAAATCTTGACATCTCCCTGTTTATACTGCAGTTACTGTTATTTTAGACACTGACCTTGAATTAATGAGAGAAATGATATCTCTTGCAAAGTTATGCAGAAAATTTACTTAAAAAAAAAAACCTGTTTAAAAATCAAAAACTTAAGGAGGCTTTTCAAATAGTGCCTTTTTTAATGTTCTTTAAAATATAAATAAGAAGACCATCCAGTCAATACCGTGAAAAGATCTATGATTAAGAAGCACGTAGCCAGCACATGTGAAATGAAGATATTTGGAGAAGGCCAGGTTCATGTGCTGACTTCATATGGCCCGTTGTTGTCACCTGCAGCTTTATTTTCTTAATCACTTGAACATCTCTCCAGGTCGCTCTGAGGTCTTGCTTTAAAATTATTACACAGAAAATAAAAAGCAAAACCAGAACTATTTGTAACTGAAAGATGTAAGCAGCTCTAACACTGCGGTTTCAAGATATTTAGTACTTTAATGCAAGCAATTGAAAGGTCTGCATTTATGACTGGCTTTTCTAAATCCCTGTTCATCCTCAGGGTGGGGGTATTAAGTACGCTGAGAAGATGAGACAGTGATAGTAATCTCTTCTCCACCTTTGTTAGCAAATTGAGGAATTGCTGTGGAATTAAGGATTCGTAGAATTCTGCTTTTGAAAACTTTATATGGTTTATAATACAGCTACTTCAAATATAGGTCTTCCTTAACTTAATGGTATAAATGCCTTCAGTAAGTAAATAGCCTGAGGGTATTTCTTTTTTGCTTCTTCTCTTTCTTTATTTTCATGAATAAGTGGGCATTGCTGCCTTGATGTTTAGCTTCAAAATTATTTTCAGAAATGTGTAGCTGTTCTTAGAACAGTGCGAAGAAATGTAAATTTAGAGGGCACCAATTGCCCTACTTGCGCATCAGAGGTAGAGCAGAAAGTTACCTGCTAGATCTAGACTTTAAAAAGGACCCAAGAAACGCAGTCAACTTCTCTAAAAGCAAGAGGTTATTTTAGGGAACTGAAAACTCTTCTAAGTAATTTTGAGAGAATGTGGTGCTCTTACTACACTGGGTACAGTACTTAAAAAGCTGTCATGTTACTGTTAATCATTTACTTATTGCACACTAGTTACAGATTTCTGCTCATATTTTGGGTAGATGAAGTTGTGTTCTTCAGAAAAAATAATGATGAAGCAACAGCCTCAGATATTAAAGTTAAGATGATTTCAAGAAAGCAGTGCATGCACTGAATGGTTTTATTCTTATTTTACATAATGTGAAGCTTGCTGGCAGATCTCAGCCATATTTATGCTTACATTTGCATACATATTAGTGTAAATTTAAAGATACCCTGTTAAGTTTTGTATCAGGCAGTTCTTAATTGCTGGCATGGAGTTTATACAAAGCCAATGGATTAAGGAATAGAAATGGCTAAAGACAGGTTGTAAATGGCTAGTTTGAATGTTTTTGTGAAAAGCAAGATCTTGTGCAAGTTTGACTTAAGATTTTGAAGATGTGTACACATGACTCATCTTAGATGACAGAAACAACCTATCTGATCACACATTTAGATTATGCATTTCCCTCCGACTTTAGGATAAAGTACATTTCCATGAATCATTTGCACGTGAATCATAATGGGATGTGCCTTGTATTACTCAGCTATGTAATTTGTAATTAAAGCTGATTAACAACCCCACTCTGAAAATGAGACATCCTTTTTTTTTATTATTTTTTTTAATTTAGATCAATATTTTGTAGACTTAGTATTGGCACTGCTGTTGTTTTTTCCTTCGTCTTCAGAACAGGAACAGCATGTTAGTTTCTTGTATCTGTGTTTGTATTCCCTTCTTTCTGAAGGCATCCAAATCTCACTGCAATAGCACAAGCACTTTCTCCCACTTCCTTTGTACTTTTCCACAGCAGAAATGCAGTAGTAATTACTGAACTGTAATTAAAAATTTTGATGCTTGACAAACAGTGCTTTGTACAGGAATGGCAACTGAAGGCATTTGGCCCATGGCCACCACTAAGTGACCTTATCGTTAGACTGCAGAGACCAAAGTGTGCTCACTCTGTGTGGGACAAACAAGCACGTTCATGGAGAGGTCTTCTTTCTCTCCTCCCTTCTCTCCAACATACTGGTTATATCAAAATGATTAGAGAAATCTTTGGAAAGGCAATAGATAAGGGTTTGAATTCCATCAGTCTGGAAATAGTTAAGCTCTCATCCTGGATGAGCAGCCCAAGAATTTAGTAGTTGTTCCAAAGGAGAGTAGATCCTCTATTCCTGTTCTGGAAGTATATTTTTTAGGGACTTTTGAGAAGAAATTTCTGTGCTTCAAAAAGAACATTTATTTTTGTGCAGCAGGTGAATGATGCTGGCCTTTCTGTTTCAGTGGCAGTAGATTTTGCATGTACCCTAAATTCTGCACAAATGGCTTTGAAGGGAAATCTTTTAATACTGTGCTGTTGCTGCTGTTTCTACAGGAATAAGCTGATTTTTCTACTTTGTGAAGTTGATAGGAAGTTTATGATCTTCTGCATTAATTCAAGTTTGAAATGCAAATGTTATCTTTTCACCTGGTATTTACTTGTTCTCTTGATTTCCATGCAGTTGGTATTTGTCCAGTTTCCGAAAACATGGATGATACACAACAGAAACAACTGACGGAAGCAACACTGCTGTTGAAATTTCAACAAAATATGGGTATGTTACCTCCCTATTTCTACTGTGGCAATGTAGGGATTATGATGAGTCCTTTCTCTATATAATTTGCTTCCACAGCATTATTATTATTCTCACAGCTGGTAAGATTAATTAAAAAATAACAACAACAAAAAAAAACCAACAAAAAAGCCCTCTTCATTGCTTCTGTGAGGAGATGCAGTAGCTTTTCTAGAATTTTACTGTTGTAGATAGAGGGTGTTTCTGGACAAATATCAATTCGCTCTTTGAACAAAACCAGTGCTTGTAGTTCATTCAGCCTACAAGTCAATATGGAAAGCTTAAGTTATTGGAGAGCCATCACTTCTATAATTTCGTAGTTGGGAAAAAAACCCACATCTGAGTAGCTTTGTCGAACAGGCATCCCTAAATTGGCTAGTGACTAAGCTTCTTCTTTTGATGAATACATATGGGCTTGGGTGGTATTTCTCAGCCTCAGTAGAGGAAAGAGCAGCTACAGAATTTTTCCAATTGCTGTCTCTCCATTATATCCCCTTGATTCAGCTTTCCAGCTTTCATACATTTATCTGCACTTACTGCAGTTCTCCTTGCTGTGAGCTTTAGCTGTCTTTTTGTATTACAATAATTGCACTTTAGTCAACTATAACGTTTGCTTTCTATTAATTCTTAATTCTAGAACATGATAACTTTAATGGAGAAAAGTATTAATGTCTGTTAGGTTTGCACATAGTGTAACAATAACAATTTATTCCCTCTAGTCATCAGTCCTTCCTCTCACCCCAGTGTATTTTATTCAACTGCAACAGTAACAAACTATTAATCAATAAGCAAATTGTTGTTGTGGTACAAAGAGACTTAAGGAATAGATGCAGTGCCACAGAGAAAATCCCTAACCCTAGTGTCTCTGTGGAAGAACTTAGTAGCTTTTGTTTCTTCAAGCCTGAAGATTTTGGGTTTTTTGCTAGTTGTATTCCTAGAATTAAGCAGTAGTGTGGAGTCGCTGCCTTATTTTATGGGCAGGGCATGACCGAGTTACTAGGGAAGGTGCTGTCAACTGGTTTTTGGAAGGAGCCTGCTCTGACCAAAGATTTTATGAAAAGCTTCTGTAATTTAATTATCTGAGATCATAGCTTTGAATGTAGGCTGAGCAGTGGTGTGCATAGCTTTTGGGGTGGCTTTTGCTGTATCTCCTCTTGCTTGTCATTCATAGTGACCCTACCCTCCACACCCTAGCTGCTGACTGTGCCACTCACTGGACTTGCTGCTCACCGAAAGCATTTCCTTTGTTGTTTTTAGGTGTGGTAATAGCAGTTGCTGTTGCAGTCTTTGCATCAATCTTCTCTTTCAATTACTTCAGCGACTAAAGTCGAGCAAAGCAGCCTCACTGAAGTAGAGTCTGGTAATCACATTTATACAAGATGGAAACATTGGGGTTTAATATACCAGTAGTTGAGGATTGTTGCCTAAAAACCACCAGTTAGATGCGCAATATAAATTGCTACATTTCCGGCTACTTTGTTCCTGCATGCAATTAATATATCAAGTAGCAGGTAAATCAAATTTATACAAAACTAGTTATGTTACTCTTATGTAAATTAATGACATTATGGTCTAGAAAGTGTCCTTAAACCAACACAGAACCTCCATTTTCCTCTAGCTTCTAATTTTAACATAAAATGTTACTGCTGGTATTTTCCAGGCTATTGGTAATATTAGCAGAGTTACTTAGTATGAAAATTCTTACTTCGGGAGTTCCTTTGCTAAAAGATATCTCATCTTATTAAACTTAATTAAGGGAAAATTGGATTTTACAAAGCCAGTGTCTCACCACATGCACTTTTTAGATAATATTCCAGACGGCCAATTCAGACTGTAAATAACTTAGTTTAAGACCTGGAGAACTCAAAAATCAGTAAAATGTGTAGAATTTTGTGGATCTGCTGCCTTTTATCCTGTTACTTCTGATCTGCATCTAGGCAGCTGTTAAAGACTATTTTTTTTTATAACTAAGCTGTCAAAATTTGTTTGCTAATCCTGATATTTAGACCATATGCAGGTAACTTTCCATGATTAGATATTCTTCTGGGTTTAGTGGGCAATATCATTATCCTAAACTTGACATGAGGAATGCAGGGGGAAGGAAAAGTTCTTGTAAAGTTGATAAAGGTAATTCATATATGAAATGTGATGTTTGCTTGGATCTGAATCATAGTAGAATGGAATTTCAGATTTTAGCACAGTTAAGTATCACTGCAGGTTTCTTTTTAGTGTAAAGCCACAGGAACACTTAAAGATTAGATTCTAAAACATAATCAAGTATGTAAGTATGTATTTGAATACTTTCAATAAAAAGCAAGAATGGGATGTATGCATTTGAAATCCTCTTACCTTGTCTGTGTATTCTGTTTTCACATATTCGGTAAAATTATCTACTTTTAGTTTTGTAACTTATTGTGGAATGCAGCTCCTCTGTGCTCAGTATTGTCAAGTAGGGCCTCTCAGGGAAAAGTGAAGGTTATAATTGAAGATACTGTTTTCAGGTAAGTCCATCAACTGCTGCATAGCTTGTAGATGAGTCATATTCTGTGCAAATAGAAATTGAGTGCTGCCAGAAAATGAGATGAGTTTACCAATATGCTTTATAATATGGTTGGTCTAAAAATTACTCTGCTGTAGCAGAGTAAAGAAAGTATTGCAAGGGAACAGAAGTAATGGGAAGAATAAAGGTTTTCTCTCCCTCTCTCTCTCTCTATCACTCTCTTTTTTTCTTTTTTTTTTTTTGTTTAATATCCTTGTCCTATTTCCTCATTCTTGCTCATATCTTGATAGGACTCAAGCTTAGTTGCATAGAAGTAACATCTTGCATTTTAAACAGTCACATTTTTAAACTTGTATTTGCTTGATATTCGTATGTGTGTGTGACTATTTGTCTGATTCACTTCATGGTTAAATCATTCTGTATGAGATAGAATATTTGTACCAACAACAAAGTCAATGAATTGCAAGTCTTTTGCTTGAGCTCTTGCCCGTCTCCCACCCAGGTTTACTTGCAATTTCTATATACACCACCATGAAGGAAAGCCGAAAAAGGGACTGTTTCTATAACACTGTTTTAAGTTTTCTTCTTCAGTCTCAGACAGCCCATCTGATTTGTAAACAGAAGTGTTCTTAACTGCAGAGTGCCTCCATGGAAGTAAAACTACAAAGCAGTTCTTTTGTAGTTGCTTTGCTCACAACTCCACAAAGGATGGGAAGAACAACATTGCAGGTGCTACGTTACACCCAAGAGGAAAATAGTAATGAAGTGCTCTTCCAATAGTTTTTTTGTTTGGCAGTTGTGTAAAAAGTACAGCTTGTTTAGATGTTCTGTGGATCACCTAGGGAAGAATTCTATTACCCTTTTCACATGCAGGCACATTCAGGGTATAGTAAATACTCTTTACAGTGTTATCACAGACCATCAAATTAATCTTTTTTACGTATCAAGGATCTGTGGAAGTCTAATACTTCACTTCGATATTGAAACGCAAAGAACAAAGTTCCTCTGGATAAGCTCTCTGCTTTGTATCACAGGAGACTTCATCTTTGCAGTACAAAAACAGTTTAGCCCTGTCCAAGAAAAAAAGAGTAATTTGTCTTGTAACTACAGATTGAACCTTCCAGTCATTGTGCCGCGAGAAACAGTGGATGTAGAAGAAAGCAGATTCTCACTTGTTTAAGAATTACAGAACTGATCAAGATGATTTCACTGTCTTCTTGCTTCCCATCCCTTTTCTACTGTTAGCCATTGACAACCTAAGATACTGTTTTTTTTTAAAGGAAAATTAAAAGCTTTTAAAGTCTATTACTAGACTGTTTCTTAACTTTTTCTCAGGTTTTACATAAGCACGTCCTTTTTCTGACTGTAAGCTCCTAAAGCTTACAATCTGTGAAAATTCCATTGTGATTGAAACTGAGATGTTTAACTCCTTATCCCTGGATAAGAACATATTTTTATTTTAATGTGCAGGAGTCTAGAGGGGCTTTTGAGACTTCCATGTCTGAATATTTGTCTTCTTCAGGTGTAGTTGTTAGTTGTAAAGTTGAAGTTATGGAATAATTTTATACAAACTTTATTTCTCTGCTTGTCGTTATTATTCTGTTTTTTGTTTGTTTGTTTACAGTGTTTAAATCTATGAAATATGAAATGCTTCACTTTTAAACAGTATTATTTTGATGTGATCCTTCCTTCTAGAGCTTCTGTCTTTAATCTAGTCATCAGAGACACCACTGATAGTTTTCCCACCTTCATTTTTGTCTGAAGCAGCGTATGTGAACACATGTAGGGTTCCTGCCACTTTGAGTCAAACGGAAGAATAAATTCATATTTAGGAAGCAGAAAGGGTTCTCCCATTGTCTTGTTGAAACATTTGCTGCTTGCTATTCGAGAACCTTTGCAGTAGGGTGGTATTTGAGTCAAGTCTTGCTTTATGTTTTCAAGGTTCTATTTTTTTTTCTTTTCTAGCAGAAATAAGGATGTGATCAGAACTTTATTTGAAACTTAGTCATGAGCTGTTAAGGCTTGGTGTCACATTTCTCTTTCTTTTTTGAACTACAGATTGACAGAAATCCTGCTTAAGCATGTTTAATCTGTCTTTTAAATTGGAGTGTCAGCTTGTTTCTTACAGCGAGCTATTAATGCATTTTCTGGGATGGTTACTGTTTGTAAAGGGGTTTTGTTTTCAGTCTGATTTCTCAAAGAAATGAAGCTTATGTGATTAGACTGCTTAAGTTCATCTACCAACTTTTGAATTAAGTTTGATAGAAGGAAGAATTCTCAAGAGTGTTAAGTTCCAACCAATTATTTGGAGACTTTCCCGTGTGTGGATTACAAAAATCTTTTATACCTCCTGTTTCAAATATTTCACAAAAAAAAAACAAAAAAAAAACAGCCAAACCCAAGATAAATGTCTTGATACACAGGAAGCTAGCTGTATTTGTGATGGACAAAATATAATTGATTATTTTCTGCATAACCTTCTATATGATCATGTGATAGTAGGTGTATCTATAATTTGTAGCTTTTTGAAAAGTTGGCATGCTGATGCAAATGCAACATTAAGAGGAAATGAAGATGCTAGTAACTGAGGAGTAAGCATCATGCTTGATGAAGAGAGAAAGGGTCTGGTCTAAGGAAAAAGACTGCTGCCAGTTTTATCCCAATCAGGGGTCTGTCAGAAAAATGTATGGTATTGTGTATTTGTTGGTTCTTCAGAAATTTATGACACAGAACTCATGAAATTTTGAGAAGATAGTCTTTGACCTCCTGGGGGAATAAAATCCTGCATTGTTTCACATTTTAAAGGAGCTGATGTGTTGTTAAGATATGAAACTTCATTCTTATTGCTTAATTTATGCAGGGTAAGGTTTTGAATACTCTGTTAAAACATAAATCCATGGCAAAACAATTTTGAAAATAAATTCAGAAATATTTTGATAGCCATTAAAAGTGGACGCTTTTTAAAACGAATCCGAAGTTTTGTTCTAACCATTTTATTTGAAAAGCTATCTTGCTACAGCAGGTTTTTACAGGGGAATTTTTTTTTTTTTTTAAAGTATAATAATTTTGTTGTGCAGATCCGTTGGAAAGTGGTGTAACTTTGGTTTACCCTGTGAATTTTCTATATGAATGAAAAGTGGAAAAAAATGTGTTCAAAAGAGTGATCAGGAGCCTGCTTTTAAGTCATGCAGTGTGGGTTAGAGCACAGCAATAGTTCCTTGATCATAGAATCACAAGGTTGGAAACGACCTGCAAGATGATCTAGTCCAATCGTCCTCCCATTACCACTGCTACCACAAGCCTCTAAACCATATCTCATAGCTCCTTGATGCTGAATTGTACATTTGCACTGATCCATGTTCAGGCTCTCACAAGGAGACATTTCCATGATGGAATCCTGACCTGAAGAAAAACTGAATCTCTCACTCTAAAGTGGTCAAAATGTGAAACTAGCAAATCAAATAGAAACTGGTAAGTGAATCTGATGAGTGCCAGAAGATTTTGGTAATATCAGACATTATCAGCAAAACTGCAGTTAAGATGCAGATATCTCTGTTTTTAGAGTAAAGTTTAGCCTTCACTTGGCAAAAGAAATTATTGAAACTTTACTAATGTCTTGCTGCAAAAGCGGAACATCTTCACATGGTGCGGAGAAGCAGTGAGTAAGATGTGTAGGGAATCTACAAAGTGTCTTCCTGAAATCAGTT
This sequence comes from Lagopus muta, assembly GCF_023343835.1. Classification (NCBI taxonomy): domain Eukaryota; kingdom Metazoa; phylum Chordata; class Aves; order Galliformes; family Phasianidae; genus Lagopus; species Lagopus muta. Next base: position 29,024,020 of record NC_064437.1, on the reverse strand, counting down.
TTAAAATTGTTATCAGTAGTATCCTTTTCTTTAAAGATAAAAACTTGAATAAATGAGTACTTTCTGATACTTCCCACATTTTTAATGTTACAGATTAAAAACATATTTTGCACTTCTCATGGCAGTTTTTGAAAGCTGTTAAGCTTTATTCAGAGTTATTACATAAGCATAATATACTTTTTCAGTAGCTTGCAAATATTTTAAATAATACAGTTCAAAACACGGAGAAATGATGAACTGAAATTAGCTGGTAGGTTGTTTGTGTTAGCTGTTGTATTTTCACAATTACTGAGACTTAAATGCGGAAAATGGAGCAGTGTCCTAGGTACCTAAGCCATTTAAGATTGCAAGGGCTTCAAGCTATTTGTTTGCCCTTATGAATTGACGAAGTCTTGTTCCTACTGAAAGTAGTTGGGAAAGTGAATCTGTGGAGCCAGGACTCTCCACAATTTCTGATGATGGAGATGGCTTTTCTTGTATGCACAGGCACAGATCAGTTCTGTTCCTATTGATGTGAAGTCATTCTTGTGCATAGCAGAGACCTGCTCAGGCCCTTGATTTTTAATTTTGTGCTTGCCTAGTTTCTTGCAGATCATCAGTATCATCTCTTGTTCTTCCTGTTATTTGTGCCTGGTGTAGAAATAACTATGTACATTGCTGGCTGTTGTATGTGCTTTGCTTAAAAATTCACACACTAATAGCTAAGGAGTATTTAAATATGCATATCTCAGAAATTCTTTAGGAAGCAATGACAGCCTTCTCTAAATGAGGTGGGTATTACTGAGATTGATATATAATGTGCAGGAGAGAAAGGGAAGGCAGCGAGGACTATGGCTTTCTATTCAACATCTTGCTCATCAGTGTTGACATTTCCGAGTGCTGGAAGCTCCCTTTCAGGTAGCAACCCATACTCGTTTAGGAAAGATTCCACATCCACAGCAAAGAATTCCTCATTGAATTGTTCAGAAACGCTGATGAAATTGCTCAGAAGCTCTCCGCCCTTATAGATGAGCAGAGTGGGAAGCACTTCGTCTGAGAAGCGATCTCCAGCCCCAGTATTAGAGGCTTTGATCTTGCAGAACTTCACAGTAGTGTACTCAGCAGCAAGGCAGGTTAAGCTGCTGTTCAGAGCATCACAGCCCTTGACGCCGTCTTCATAAATGTGAACAATGACAGTGGTAGTTTTACGTTCTTTTTCAATGGCTTCCAGGAACTGTTCTCCATTTTGCAGCTCGCACAGATAGCCATATTTAGGCCCGAAACTCAGCCTTTGGTGCATATCTTGCATGCAGCGCTTACGGTATTTTTGTAGGCAACTTTCATCTTCTTTCTCATCATTTATTAATTCATACTCCTGCATACTCATCTGTGAATATTGAGAGAATACTGTATGAGTAAGTGGTTGTTTATTGATAGCCAAACAGAAAGATAAGAAGTTGCTATCTAAAGAACACTGCATAGAAAGCTTAGCTAGAAGAACAACTTCCTACAGTTTCTTTCATGGCTTCTGAAGGGATAGGTATGATGATCCCATCCCATGACTTTTAAGCATATTACAAACTTTTAGTTGCCCTAACCAAAGATAGAGTATTAAAGCAGGGATTGGAGAAAGAAGGGTCAAGCTCTCAGAGTCGTGTGACTGTTGTGAAGTGTACTGCTTATTTTACAGAGCTTAAAACCTTCTGGAGAGAGAGAGGGCTATATAAATGGTTGGGTCTGTGTTTTAGGTCAAATGCTGCTGTTCTCTTGGCAAGTCAGTCTTTTCTCTTTGAATATGGTCTTATTCCTCAGTGGCACTATGTATGTGCATGCCACTTTGTGACCGTGGTATGGTCTGTGGCCAAGAGGATGCTTCGTATTATATTTACAGTATAAATACAAAGTAAAGTTACTGTCAGTAATTCTGATTTGTTTGTCTGATATGACCTCTGCTAAGCTGCAGAGGAAATAAGGCTGATGATTTCAGGATTTTCTTGTTTATGGCATTGTGTGTTTTATATAGAATCAAAATGTTTTTTGTTTTTTTGTTTTGTTTTGTTTTGTTTTCTCTTACCTTACGGCAGAATCTCTCTCTGGTATCTTTATCATCTTTACTGAAGGACCTGTGTGGTGAAGACATTTGTCTAAGAATTTCTTTCTTGCTCAAGGGTAAGGAGTCTTTATCTTCACTTTCTAATTTAAACTTTCTCCAGTCATTGATCACACCTTTGGGCCCTAAGAGAGAAGTTGTTAGATGAGAAACTGGTGGCAACAAAAAGCTTCCTTAAGTTTGCCCTCTATTCGCTTGCCTACCTATGCTGCAGTTTATCCACCCCTTTTCCCTTCAGAATACTCTCCAGGAGGGCTGAGAATCAGAACGTTACAATCAGTGTATTCATTAGCCTCCAGAAGAGGTGATCTAGTTTATATCATTATCATAAAAAATATTTTAGTGATCTACATGAATAGTTAACTAGGATGAGGTTGTGGAAATTTTTTAAAACTGATACCTTGGCCAAAGCCAGTGCTTCATAAATGTGCATTTGCCTTTCCTTATGGACAGGGTCTGAATGCATACCAGGCACAAGGAATTGGCATTCATTGTAAAAGTGAGATCCTGGAGCCCTCAAGATTTTGTTTATTTTTAAGTCCATGTATATTCCACTGGAAGTGTAACCTGTAAGGCAGTGGTCTAGTAACTCTCATGGTAATGCAGATCTTGCTCTTTGGAACTGGTTAATTGAATTGGTTAAATTTTGGAGTGGAGAGGGGAAAAGAAGACATTCATTTCAAAATTCCTATGTTGTTTTGTCAAAGCAAAACACTTAAATTTGCACCATAAAGTAAAACCAAGGAATATTTGAATGTTTTCAGAGATCAAGTTTTCTTCTGTGGAAATTCAGGAGTGGCTAGTTAAGCTCTCCCACTCATGAGAGAGAGTAGTGTTGCCAGTTGCTAAGAGTCTGTTTTAGATTAGATTTTGATATCTTGAAAGGCAGCTAAAAGCAGTACACCCCCTAGATGGAAAGGAAAGATGAACTGTCTTTTGCAAACAAGATTCCAAGACAGGAATTAACCTGTAAGTCTTGGCATAGTGATAACGCTTTAAGTATACAGTGACTTGATTTTAAAAATTATTTAGAAGCCTAAGTGTTGATATAGTACCCTACATTTGACTCTGAAAAATGCCAACTTAGCCAACAGCAGCAAGGCTTCTTGGGAAAGAACCCTAAAAAACAGTTATTACAAGAGCTACAAGAGTTATTACAGCACAAGAAAAGAAGCCTTCAAAGCACAGAGAGGAATGCTTGCCTTAAAGCATATATAGTTACCTGTTAGGGAGATAGGATGCAGTGATACCTGTCCGTAGAATTGAGTGCAGTGTCAGTACTCATGAAAAGGATTAGTGATCGAGCGCTGGATTAAAAAGAATTGTGATTCCAAGCAAGAATGCCTTTAAAGCTTTTAAATGCTATGCTGTGTTTGCCAAAAGAATCTATAGATGCAATTTCAGCACTGAATGTTCCTTCCAAAAGAAGGAAAAAATAATTCAGCCTTTATTGTGGAACCTTGTAACCTTGTTTTTTTTTCCCCCAAAAAGAAGAATGGCAGTTTGTTTGTCACTGAAACAATAAAACAACAAGATCTGCATTGGGCAATTGCTGTTGGAGGCTTTTTCAAGTGTCTGCATTTGTCATTTGTTTGAGATGCGAGGATGACTGTCACAGAAATTGGTTTGGTATTACCTGCCTTCCCATGAGAGCTGTCACTTAATCCAAAATATATTCTCAATGGATTTGGAGCCTACATTTCTGTTCAAGGACTTCAGCATCCCAGTTAGTGTAGATGGACTCTAGGCTTCCTTAGTGATCAGAGGAAGTTTTGCTTATTTTTAGAAAACAAGTATAGTCAGTTTTCTTGCCTGTGTGTGTTGCTTGTCCTTCGAAATCTTCTTCCAAACTGGTGTTTGCATTTTCTTCCATGTTGGTGACTGGAGTAGAAGATGCTGCAGGTTCAAAAAAACAACAACAACAACAACAACAACAAAAAAAACACAAAAAAACAAAAACAGGATAGAAAAGGGATATGTTTACAGGAGGATGGCACATGATGTATAGTTTCCTGTAGCAGTTAGGTGTCAGTGAAGGTCAGAATACACATAGCTGTAGAGTTTATTATGCTGTAAAAAGCAACTGGGATGATATGTCAATCTCTTCTAAAAGATCTATGAACAAACACTGAGAATGCCTAGGCTGCTGATTCATAGTCATCATAGGATATTCAGAGCATAGTCTGTATATAGCACAGACTTGCTTGTAAACTTTTCTGCAATGGGACTCTCTTCCCTTTGAAAGTGGAAACCTATTAATTATCCATTCTGCCAATGTCTTCATTTTTAAGGATTGCCTGAACTGCTCATTTCTCATACAGAGCATGCAGCTAAGTACTTGTACCTGTTGGGCAATGGACTTCAGAATATCCTGGAGTTAGACTGCTTGTACTGGCTCATCTGAGTTTTTAAGGAACAGAAATTATTATATAAATTGTTTTCTTCTACCTGTTCTATAGAACAAACCCAAGAGCAAGGCACCAACCATAGAATACAGTGATACAGCAGTGCCCAAGCTGTACACTTTTTTGAGGAGTGAAGTAGAACCACTGCTCTTTAAGGGAAGAGAGAGGTTTCTGTATGTGAAGAATTCAAAAGATGAGTTTTGGGTACTGCCAGAGCATTACAGAGCAGCAGGATTTGACGAGACCATTTGGTCTCATCTGGTCAAGGTGGTGTTTGCTGTTTCCTGATAATCACAATTAATGTTCTTGGGGTCGTGCAGCTTCCACAAGCAGATCAATTTTCTGTGTCAGAAGGTTAAAAACGGTTTCGTTTGTAGTTGAAAACTGTAATTTGTCACTGAACACTGAACAGATGTCACTGTTCACAGGAATCTTAAGGCAGACAATTTGAGTATTCCCATTTAGTCTAGACCAGGTCTATTAAGTTTTAACTGTTCATGTGTTAAGGTAGAATCTTAAAGCAAATCCTAAATTCTTGGCCACACAGCCAAGAATGGCATATTTGAAAGCTGCTGATGAGTTAGACCTGAATGGCTTCAGTGTGTTTCCAGTGTGCACAAGAGGATATACACTTTTTTTTTTTACCAATTAGCGCCAAAGGACAAAGTGGAATGGTGGCTGCGCAAGACACGAGGGATCTGATTCTCAGGTGCATTGGGATTAATTCTAATTAGTAATTCTAATTAGTAAATGTGAGTATAAGTCTTTCCACACATATGTTGCTGGTGATTAATCAAAACAATCAAAATTATTTTGGGATGAAAGTATATAAGAAACCAGTAGAAATTCTTTATGTAGGTATATCTGTAGGTAGGTCATTGTGCATAAATCCTGTTACTGGACCCAATTTTCTTTCATAAAACCACAGAATCATAAAATCACTCAGGTTGGAAAAGACCTTAAAGATTGTCAAGTCCAACCACAACCTAACCATCCTACCCTAACTCTATCAACTCTCTGCTAAATCATGTCCCTGAGCACCACATCAAAATGGCTTTTAAACACATCCAGGGATGGTGACTCAACCACCTCCCTGGGGAGCCTATTTCAGTGCTTAACAACCCTTTCTGTGAAGAAGCATTTCCTGATATCCAACTTAAACTTCCCCTGGTGCAACTTTAGGCCATTTTCCCTTGTGCTGTCACCTATCACCGGTGAGAAGACAACCAGCCCCGCTCTGCTGTAAGCACCTTTCAGATATTGGAAGAGAGCAATAAGGTCTCCCCTCAGCCTCCTCCCCAGACTGAACAGCCCCAGTTCCTCCAATCTCTCCTCATAGGCCATATTCTCCAAGCCCTTCACAAGCCTTGTATGCCCTTCTTTGGACCTGCTCCAGCACTTCCATGTCCTTTCTGTACTGAGGTGCCCAAAACTGAACGCGGTACTCAACTTTCAGTTGATTTTGAATAGAAATATGAAGCTAATCCCTTCTCACATGCAAAACGGAAACTCCTTCCTATGTCAGTAATATACAGCTTTGTGGACATGCTAGCTCAAAGCCTTGGAAGTCCATCTCAACTCTTACACTGATATCTACAGGAAGCTGTACTGTGTGCTGATGCTGAGGAGATTTTTTCTTCTATGAGGAAAGAGAGGGTTTGATGGTGGAAACTGATTGCCTAACAAATGAAAGCTCTCTTTAAAACATACATCGGTGATCTGTTGTGCCTAATAAAGCTGAAAAGATTGGATGAATAATAGCAACACAAAGTTGCATTTCACCACTCTATTGAAGTGACATGAGGCAATGATCCTAGCAATATGCAGGCTGGTAAGCTGACCACAATCCTGGGAGATGGGAACTCCTAAAATTCTACTTCACAGCCTTCTACTGAGTCAGACTATGAGCCTGGAGCAAGTCATGCAAATTATTCTTCTTTCCTCTCAATGAAGTTATAAATATTTATAGTTTTTAGCTTGATGTGGCAAGAATCAGGCTGTCCAAGCCAGGTGTTTCCCAGTTAGGCACCCGAGGACACACACATTTGAACATGTAACTGCAAGGAGATCCATGGGAAGCTGCATTATTGGATCAGTTGTATCTTCTGTAATACATACTCTTCCTTCCAAAATAGCGATCACGAGGGTAGGGAATTCTCCTGTGTCTTAGTGAAGTACTCAGATGTGTTCTTTGTTGTTGGTGGTTTGTTCTGTTTTGTTGGATTTTTGGGGGGGGGTGAGAGGTCCTTGAGGGGTCTGAGCATGCTGTATTTCCCATGTTAAAAATAGGTTCCTAATATTTGGATAAATATGAGGATGCTGGTAGCTGAGTTCTGCCAGCTGTAAAGCACGTTCTGCAAGTGCCTCTGGTTAGAAATATGCCCAGCCATTACCTGTACAAATTTTTAAGATTGAGGGCAGCAGGATGCTGAGATAGTAAAGCAAACAGTGTAAATCCACATGGACGGACCAGAACATTTGTGTTCACTTTCCCAGCTGTCTGTGAATCCCAATTAGTTGACTGACTGTGCTGTTCTTCAGGAATTTAAGGTCATGTGTTAACACAGTCCTCATAAACCTGAATTGACCCTACCACCTGGTGGATGGCAGAGCTGGAAGGCAGTGGTTAGTTGCATGGAATTGTGCAGGTGAGAATTATATGATCAGTGGGGAGTTCCTGCCTTGTGCCTGTGCACAGTGGCAAAGCTGCTGTTCACATCTCTCCAGAGTGCTCTGCAACAGTGTAATTCTCCAAGCTTTTCAGTGATTACACAGGTGTGATCTCTTTTGAGCAGAAGCTGGCAATCATAGTAATACTGGGTAGCTTTGTACTTGGGATATAAAGACTGTAAACTCAATTTCACTTATCTTCTATTACTGTTTTTAGAGTGATTGCTCCTGTAAGCCTACAGAATTACTGAGCTTCTCTACTTGTTATTTCTTATTTTTGGGTCACGAGGTCACTGGAACCTATTAGAACTAGGAATTGTCACAATATAGCCCGTTAATTTCAGTATCGTGTGTTTGATGGAGGCTGCTGTGAAGGGCATCAAAGCCACATATGTGAAAACGTGTTCATAAGATGGTTATAGGTAATACATAAAAATAATATAAAAATAAAATTGCCTATGAACTATGAAATTTACTGGACTTGTGGAAATGGAAGGATGAAAAGTAAATGGTGTCCTCTAAAAGATATTTGTCAATGAGATGTAATTCCATGTTTATATTTTGAGCTATGTGTGATGGTTGGTTAGCCAGCATGTGCATCCCAGGTGTCAGGTGAGGCTCTTGCCTTGTGAAAAAATTCTTCAACCGCACTTCCCTGTATCCAAGTGAACTTATCAGGCGAATGGGCACCTGATAAGCAAGCCAAGAGAAGTAGGTCTAGACTTAAATGCTCAAGTTGAATTTAGAAGAAACAAAATGATATATTCTGAATAATATCTTAAAAACTGTAGTCTGCACACTATTTCAAATAGACTGGCAGTAGTACCATAGCAACTCTATAGAATTTTGTGACTTCAGTTTCTTATGTCAATATGCATTTTCCTGTAGGTGTTCACCTTTTTGTGGTCTTTGTCCATGACAAAATAGTAGAAATACAGAGACAGAAGTGAAAATCTTGTATTGTGAGATCTGAAGGACTCTGGTCTCATTACATTCTGTGCAATCCAATAGTGAGATCTGAACTTCCTCTTCTAGACTGTGTTCAAATGTTGCTCCCAGACAGTTTCTAGGAAAGATCCTGACTGTAACTGGAACACTGCATCATCTCCATCATGTAGGCAGTGGTAATTTTCCAGTATAGCAGAACCAAGAGCCTTCCACATGTGAAACTGTACCTGCTGTTGGGACTGGAGGCAGCAGGTGCCTTTCTGTGCTAGCAATAGTGACAGATTCCTAAAGAGACTAATCCAGCTCACCAATGTCATTGAAGCTTTCACAGTTAGTGCATTTTGTGTGCACTGCAGGGTGTGATCTGCAGCATGGAATACACACTGTGTGTTTGAGGTTATACTTCCGCAGTTTGGTTAGTTAGGATGCATGTGCTTTAGCCCTGGACATAATCCACTTATTGCTACTATAGTTACTATACAGTTACTACCTTTGCAAAAAATTGTTCATATTTTGCTCCATGTTCTGTATGTTGTAGTTCTTTCTGTTAGATAGAATGCTTAATAAGGAACTTGGAGGGGGGAGGTTGAAAGCACAAGGTTGAACCAGCTGGTCTCTCATAAAAAAAAATAATAATCTATCCTCTGTCATGTATGCAGTTAGATTTGCAAGTGGCATTAACATCTTTACGTAAGCAAAGGCAGTGTCAAGGTCTGAGGTCAGAATTTCAGACCAGTTGCGAGCACAATGCAGAGGGAGCGGAAAGCCTTAAGCACTTCTAATCACCAGGCGCAGGTCATTGGTGGTGTGCACTAAAGCAGATAGCTGCTAGCCAGAAGTGCCTGAAGAAGTAGCTACAGCTCCCTTTATATTCAGTGATGCGTGATACCTTCCATCTAGGAGGGTAAATTCTGTTTTCAGAGCCAACCTTCAAAACTTTAGTCACCCTGCATGATTATTCGCACCAGTGCAGTGTTGCTGAGACTTGTAATAAAGACTTAGATGGGTGGGTGAACGCTTTAGTGCTTGGCTGGTGTGGTATATCACATAGAGTTACACATCACTGTGTCTGAGAGAAAAAAAAAAAAAAAGTCATAATGCTAGAGTGGACCTTATTAGCTTAAAGAAGAGGTTTTATGAGAGGAAGAAACCCAGGAGGGCTTGACGTAGAAAGCTGTCAACTTCACTGTAGATTACTGTGACTGATGAGAGGGTGATTGGATTATTTGTTCTATCTGCTTTGGGGCAGTTACGTTGTTCTTTATCTGTGAGACGGAAACATTTGAAACAGGTGCAGTTCAATGTTTCAATTATCTTTAAGGCTTGGTCAGTAAGAAAATTCCGTAAATTCTCAATGTGCCCTGGTTTCACAGCACTGACTTAGGTTTAAAATCACAGGGTAAAAATGTGTATACTTTTTTTACGTTTTTTTTTTTTTTTTTTTTTTAAGAGTTCTTCTAAATTAGACCTATAATTATGCGTATGAAAAGTAATTGAAATGTTATAGATCATGTTTTATAGTTTGCCATTTGCTTTCACTATTCACTTACGCAACTGCAAGTTCTGATTGTCTTTATAAAATTAAACTTTTTATTTCTGGATTTCACTCTGAAATGGAGAGTTAGCTCAACTTCTTTTACATCAGTCTATTTCTCCATAGTGTCACTATGTCCTGTAAGGGGAGGCAGCAGGCAGGCATTTTAAAATTGCTCTTGGTTTATTGTTTCAGAAAGAAAATTAGTTAAGTTTAATATTATCAAATTTCAATTAAGATTAACAAGATTAAAAAAAAAAAAAGCACAAAAAAAAAAAACCTACAAAAAAACCCACCCAACAAACAAACCCAAAACCACAGAAGACCACCCCCCCCTCCCCCAAAAACTAAAAGCTAAGCAGTAAATGCCCTGAAATTCAGGATTTTACTTAGAGAGCAGCCAACGTTTTGAAATGTAGATATCTAAGGTAACAAGCTTCAATCCATGTTTAACCTCAATGCTTGACCTGAGTTGTCCTGCAAAAGTCAGGGCAGATGTTTCAGTTGATATTAAAGTATATATTCAGATTCTGAACTCAAAACATCTGTATTCCTGCTCGAATTAACATATTCCTGAAAGATTTGTTGGAGCTTTTTGCTGAATGACACTGAAAGCAGTACCCTGCTGAGGGGGGTTTTTCAAGCTCAGTGTTTGGCAGTGCATCTCATCCCTGTGTTTTGTCTAAAATCTCTTGCGTTTGAACTAGGATTCTACAGTGACTGGAGACAGGCATTCAGAGAGGCCAAGGAGCAGTTTTTATGAAAAAGGCAAGGCACTGACATTGGTTGAGAAGTTAATTGTGAAGGTCTAGAAGCAGAAGTGGGCACTTCAAAGGGGCTCATACTGTTCTTTTCTGTCAAGAGAAAGGAGCCCCTGCAGGGAGGGCTGGGGGAATCTAAACTTGTGAATTTGAGTGAATCTCCACTGACTGTTTGGGGTAATGTTTGATTGTGATTGCCTGTTAAAGCTCTGGATGTGTGAGAAGTTGCCTGCAGAAAGCAGCAAAATAAGTTTGGCTGAGAAACTATCTTTAATTCTGATGATTTTTCTTCTTAACTTGGTTAAAGGTTGTTTTTGTTTGTTTGTTGTTTCTTTTTAATGTATATTTGTAATTGTAAAAGTATGTCAACATGCATTCTTGCTTTTGCTTTTTTTGTAGCTATACTTTGTTACTATTATCTGCAAAAGGCAGGATTGACCTTGCAATCGGATTTGGTATAAAGGCTGGGTAAGCATAATAAGCAGCTTTATTGTCAAATTTGATAGAATTAGGCAATTGAACAGAATTTGTTTACATCTGCTTTGAATTTCACATTTTCTTAATTCCTGGCTACCTCTGACCATCCTCTGGGATATGTGAAGTTTTTGTTTGTCACGTTCCCATCATTTGAGATGTTGTGTTAGCTTGCAGTTCTGATGCTGGATAACAGCAGTTCCTTCCTCTGGAGCAGGACTTAGTTGCCCCACTTGGAATTCCCTCTGAGAAAGAAGAACAGAGAGCAACTTGTAACACTTCAGACAAGCGCTCTTGAGAGTATTTATTAACTTCTTGTCAGTTTTATTAAATTGATGTGTGTTTTGTGGTGATTATCTAGCATAAGGTAAGGCATAGCAGACCAAACAAGAATGTGCTCTGTTAAGGAGAGCATATTGATGAAGGACCCATCTTGGACCAGTGCTTGAGAAGTTCATTGCTGCCTTGGAAGTGTTCCCTTAGGACTGACAGACCCAAGCAGACAGGCTAACTCGTAATGGCAGAAGTGTTTTGTTTCTGTCCTTACTCTAATATAATAGCTTCATCTTCAGTCATTAAAAGGTGGAATGTTTTCCTTTCACAAAGTAATAAGCTTTGCTTCCTGGTTTGGAGGTTAATTTCCACATTTATCTTATCTGAGAAGATATGCATGTAGAAGTGGTGTATGTTGTAAAGGCAAAAAGGACGCCTGAATGGGATCAACATGTCCTAAATAAGGGGAAAAAAAGTTTCCTCTGATGAACTATAAAGCTGTGTCAGTTAGATGTATGTTTTTTACTTGGATATTTACCAAATAAAGTTATAATTGTTTAGAAGGCATTTAATTGAATGGTGGATGCCCAAGTCCCATTCCAACCATCTGCAGCTTTACAGTGCATTGGGCTGAATTGTTTTTCCTTTTCACTCACATTATCAGATATAACACTGTCTCCACTATATGATTCTGACACTCTTGTGGCAACTACAGATACATGAAATAAAACAAGGAATTTATAATTAATTTATTCCTCATGTTACTTTAACCAGAAGATGAGAGCCAAAGCAGACAATATGATGTGACCACAGGGAGCACAGCAGAGCTGTAATTTCAATAGGATTTACATTACCTAGTTTATTCCTTTCCTGTACAGCTTTTTATTTATTTATTTATTTATTTATTTAACCATTGGTATCATTCCAGTGATTTCTCATTTTTCTTCAGCTCCCATGATAGATTCTTACTTATAAACAGTGAACTTTTGCCAGCAAAATTGTAAACAACCTTACATGTGGCTTATAAACCTGCTGGAGATTAGAATTAATGTTTGTGCTTTCTTTACAGACCAAGGATACTGGGAGTGTAGTTACATACAGTAACTAATGCATTTACACAGATTTTCTCTGAATGCGTAAATAAGTGTCACAATTTAGAGAGATAACTGATGACTTAAAACACACGCTTTTCCTATCCTACCCCAAAAACAGAGCTTGCATAAACAGCAGATTGAATTATTTTCCTGGGACTTGAAATTATTTATGTACGGCAAAACTTCTGGGCTAAATTTTCTGTGTAGATCTAGATGCTCCTAAGGCATTCGTATGCCACAGCCCTATTGTGAAATTAATTCTGAATATTTTAGCCTTTGCCACGGTCAGACTGTAGTTATATCAACTTGTAATACACTAATTTCATTGCAGTGTTATTTTATTTTTTCTGGAAAGTTTCTAACGTATTCTCCTTTCTTGTGTTGAGATGCATCAGCATCAACAGAAAATGGCTTGTTGTAACATGAAACATGAGATATCAGGAAGCTTATTTGCCTAAGGCAGAGCAAGGGAGAATGAGAGAAGGGGGAAAAGGAAAATGAAGGGAACGTAATTATCTTCTCTGGAAAAAATCTTACTATGCATTCCTGTGATTCATTTCAATCTCTTCTTTTATGCACGCCAGCCCAATGTGTGCACTAATACAGTATTGAAATGCCAATTTACCTCCCAGTGACAAAATTTGGAGAAAATTCGGTATTATGTGTCACCTACGTGATGTGAAAAGAAGCAGTGCTTATTCAAAACAGAAGTAACAGTATTGCTGTCCTAGGTATGGGCGAAGATATCTGAATTTCTTTGTTTTTTTCAGTTCTGATTTCATGAACAAGCTGACAGAGTACTCAACAGCATGAATTTCTGGTGAGTAAAATAGGAAGTGAATTGCAAATATCTTAACACCGTGTTCCTTGTCATAAAACCCAGAGGCTGGCATCTGGTCCTACATCCCCAACTTTTGCAACACCACTATGCATAGGTTTGGTGCAGCTGCTTCAGAAACCTGCTGCAGAATTTAGGTACTTTCTGCAAAGTGTCACAGTAGTTCTGTTTCATTGCTGCGGTGATAAAATCAGCCAGGTCCTCATCTCTTCTCATAGCAGCAGCTGGTCAGGTAATCAAAAATGTGAGATCAAGAGATAGATAAATGTTCTCAATGTTCTCATGATGTTTTTTCTTCTCCCTCCAGATGTGATTATGCAGCAGAACGTAACACTTGGTTAAACATGAGCTGCTGCAGGCATTTGACTGTAGACTTCAAATTAACTGCAGCAGGCACTGGAGGTGGATAGAGTAACAGACATATGCAGCTTGCTGTATGTCTGAAGGGAGAAGAATTCTGTGAGCTCTAGGAGTAATAAAATCTGATTTTCTAGAGGATTTGGTGTTTAAAAGCTTTTTGGCATGGTTTCAGCATTTGAAGATTTTCTGCCTGTTCACCAGTGATGAAGATGTAAATGCATGCTAGATTGCTCTCCCTTTGGGAAAATTAAGCTCAGATACAAAAGCCTAAAGTACCATAAATAAAAAAAAAACCAACCCTATGCTATTACTGATGATCATGACATCAGTTAATTGGATTTACTTGATAAATGATTGCTACAGCATTAACTCTCCTGATAGAACAGTTCAACTATGAATCAGTTGGTAAGAGCCTCATTTATTGATGTTACAACATGATTTCTGAAGAAAATCAAATGATAATTCAACTAATTAACAGTCAGTAAACACTAGATAGGTCTATGTGACATCAAGTAATATCTGTATTTTATGTATTGTAGGAGAGTCTTACGTGGCTTATCAGTGTTCATACTGAACAAAGGCTTATTACATTATGAAGTTCTAAAATTACTGATATCTCGAAGACATTTCAGCTCAGTGGCCTGAAACCCTTTTGGACAGAAGCCAGTTTTAGTAGACTGAACGCCACACTATTCTTGACAGGATACAGACATGGATATTGGTAGCAAAATTTCGCTTTCATTGTGAGGAGTGAACATACTGGACACCAAATAGTGCCTGGACATGGCTGTAGCAAGGGCACTGAGGAAATCCCTAAGGTCTACTGGCACTATATTTAGAAGTAGGATAAATGGCTGGCATGTTTCCTCATTTGATAGAGCCTGACTTTAGCAGGAGCAGGGAGATGGCTGTCTCTCTGTACTTGGCGCTGGTCAAGTACTGTGTTCAGTTTTGGGCCCTCACAGCAAGAAAGACATTGGTGCCCTAGAACATGTCCAAAGAAAGGCAATGAAGCTGCTGAAGGGTGAGGAGTGGCAGAGGGAACTGGGAGTGTTTAATCCAGAGAAGAGAAAGCTCAGGAGAGATATTATTGCTCTCTTACAGCTACTGGAAGGGCTGCTGTAGCAAGGTGGGGGTTGGTCTCTTTTCCCAGATAACTAGTGGTAGGACAAGAAGTAGGGCAATAGACTTTTAGTTGCACCAGGGAAGAGACAGGTTAGATATTAGGAAAAATGTACTCTCAGAAACGTGGAGATGTGGCACTTAGAGGTGTGGTTTAATGGGCGTGATGGTGATGGGCTGATGGTTGGACTAGATGATCTTAGCAGTCTTTTTTGATTCTGTGATACTATGAACTCTTTCTGATGGTTTACTTCATCCTGTTTGGCTGAAGCCTTAACGAGCTTATTTTTAGCTAGGCTATAAGTATATCTTATCCGTGACCAAAAACGTGTTTTATCTGTGACCAAAACTGACAAAACTGTAACAAAACGGAGACAGCATCCAGCATACATGTGAGTGAAGATTAGCAGTAGTGAGATGCTGCTTTCTTGGATTTTCAAGAAAGAAATAAATTTCCCCCAGGACCAATTTTGCATATCATGAGAGTTCAAAAGGCAACATCATAAAACTTAGCATTGATATGTGTGGATTTAAAATTGCCAATGAAGGCATTTCATCATTGCATGATTTCAGTGCAAGGTTTTATCTGATGATTTCTTTCTTTCTTTCTTTGCAAATGCTCTGCTTTATTTAAAAATTTCAAAGGCATTCCTTAGGGGATCTCAGTGAAAAGAAATAACTATTATCTTTACTGGTTTAAACATGGACAGCATCCTGCTATAAGAAGAAATGATAATCTGTGGTATCTTTGAGTACTGCTAGCTATTTAAAAAGGATTTCAGTAATTATAAGGGTAGGTCTCTGCAGAGGAATTATTTTATTTGATCCTTTTGTAAAAACAGCAAGCTGTTAGTATGGTATGCTTTCATCTCAAATTGAGATAAAATATTTAGTTCCTTGCAAAACAACTGTCCTTAAGGCATTGCATAAATGGGATAATTTAAGAACGTTTAAACTATGATGTCATTATAAATTATTGTTATACCAGTGAAATGGCAAGAGTATGCAATTATAAAACAAACTTAATTTCAAGATGTCATTTTAATTCATTACTTTAACATGTTCAAAACAAAGATACTGTGTTGGGGCTTTTTTGTCTTTTAAGACATGTTTAGATGGTTTTATGCAAGTTTTGTATGAGATTGAAACAAGAAGACCTGAGTCTTCCACCCACCCTGGTTGCGATTACTTGGTTACATGGTTACATGGTTGAAGTTGCTGGTGCTCTTACTGCTTGTAGAGCCTTACTCAGGTGACTAGCTTGAATAACAAGAGCAATAGTATAAAAATAATTTTTACGGGACTTTGATCATGAGGAGGTTTGTCATGCAGTTGGTACTTTGGTGGGAATATCTAAGATAAACCCAGCTCATTAAAAGCCAGCTTAGGTCTCTACAGTAATCACACTTGGCACAAAGTTTCTTTTTCTTCTTTTGGCCGATTACAGTGAGAAAAACTAATTGGTTTTTGTTCAGTGCAATTTCTTGTGTTCTTCTTTCTCTTCTATTATCTGTAACAGTTACAATGGAAGGGATTCTAGGTCATCGAATAGAGTTTGTTGTTATGGTAGTCAAGTATATAGAGTTATTTTTTTTAGGTTTAAAATACTTTCCATACTTGTTACCCTCATCTTGTTTGAAGCATGCCTGTTTGAACTCAAACTACCAATGAAAAATTGAAACATTTCTTAATACAGTAGTTGACATAAATTCACAAAGTCTTTCACTTGAGGTAGTTTTGAAAGGATTATTTTTTGTTTGAGTTCTTGTTCTTTTACCAGAGTGTGCTGTTCCCTTAATCTTTCCCAGCACTGTTCCCACATGGTATTGGGTTGATCCCATTTTTCTCATTCATTTTATGTTCTACTCGTAGTTCTTGGAAATCTTCTTTCCTTCCTAACAGCAGAATGAGAATTGCTCTGTACTGAAATACTGATTGTAAAAATTCCTCTTGCACTTGAACTCAGTAGGTGTTGAGCATTATAACTTAAAGGCAAAAACTGTGGCATATGCTTGATTCAAAATAATGAAATACTTCATGTTGATTTGTAGCTTTTCCAGCTTGCATTTAATTCTGTGAGAATCATTTCACTGTGCTGGGGACTCAGACTAAATCCTTCTGCTCATTCAAGAAAGTTGCTAAGTTATAATTCAGTCCAACTGATACTGTTACCTGTGTACCTTAAAGTGGAGCCTATTATGTAGCTTCACATAGCTTAGTACTGAAAGCTGGTTTGCATTCTACAGCTGAGTTCTCTAGATCCTGTCACCACATTAAACAGAGCAAATTGTGTGGAGGCAATTTGATTTTTCTTTCCTTTCTTTGCTCACAAATGTCTAACCACGCAGCTATACAGTCTCTGGAGAGTTTTGCACCCATACGTAACTAGTGGAATAAGAGTTTGGTATTCTGGTTTTATAGTACTGACTATCTGCAAATGGTCTAAGAAGACAGTAGGTCTAAAAATGAAAATTTAAGGCCAATGAAGTTTTTTTGTAATTTCAATCTTCTGCACTAAAAAAGTATTCTTCATTTGCAGAGCTTCTGCATATGGTGAGAATTACAGCAGTTGGTTGCACAACAGAGCTGACTATTCTCTGTAGTCCGGTCTGGTAACTGGTACAACATTTATTGAAAGTTATCTGCCTGCTGCTGTGAGTTCTGATTGTATCAATCAGATCCTTTTTTTTTTCTTCTGAACCCATCTTCTCTTTTCTTTTTTAAAAACTTATTAAAAAAAAAAAAAAAAAAAAAAAAAGGATGGAAGGGGTCAGGAATGTCCTTTAGGGTCAGGAATGTCCTTTAACTTTGTAATTTGCGTGGGAGAAAGAAATACAGATGAGATAAGTATAAGAACAGTTGGCATCATAAGAATTTTGAAGATGTGAGGTACCTGTTGGCTTCTTAGCCTCCGTAAATTAGGAATAAATATTTTTTGATAGCACTAAGTCTTGTGGTGGTGTCAAGATATGTTGGTGCCAGTAATGAGTTTCCTTTTTTACCGGAATCCAGTTGTTGCATATAGACCAATCATCTTTGGCTGTGTAACTTGTTCTCAAGTTTTATTATTTTTATTATGATTTCTCATTCCCTTATTCATCTTCCCATGATTTGAACTGTTCTGTAATTGGAATTCATAGGATTAGGCACTAATATTTATAACAGAGATCAGGTTAAAATCCCATTTTGAAATAGGATGAAGTATTCATGTCTAATGATCTATGTGATAGCAGCTGCAGAAGAATGGCAGTTTAAACTGTTCCTTCCCATTAAAAAATGTTCAAATACTTGCACAAAGCTTTAAAAGCCATTGCTTGTGAAGGTCATAGCATGTTACTTCTGTAAGCTGACTGGAAACAAACCACTTAGAACCATACAATTCACGACTGCTTATCTTTTGGTGAACTCAGCTTGGAGTATCAAAAAACGAAGGCATACCAAACTGCTATATGTACTAACTTTTCTATGTTTGCTTATGCCATAGCTATTTTCTAAGGATTGACACACATGAAAAATGTTTGTGCCTGTTCACTACCAAATTCAAGTTTTGAGTACAAACAACAAAGATATGCCTTTAAAAACAGCAAAACACTGATTTCTAAGTAAAACCTTCTCTGCATCTCCTTTAAGCTGTGAACTTAATGTGCTTTCTGTTGAGGTCAGTGGCAGTGGCCTTGAAGAGAGTATGTTCAGCAGCTTCAAAAGGGGCATGATTTCATATAATACGTTACTTATAATTTTAGTTACATAGTTGCAACCTGCCTTAAATTAATGATGTTGTACCAGCTACATTCTAATCCACTATGTTTCATTTATTATTTTTACACCAATATCAATATTTAACAAAACACTCCTTTGCAACAAGACAGTTCCAAGCCTGAAATTAGGTACTTGAGTAAGAATGACTTATTCTAAAGTTGGAATTTAGAGTTTCTTGGAGGCTATGAAAATAAGGAATTCAGTCTCTCTGACATAAAAATATTGTGTGAATTATCCCCAGCAATTGAACTCATCTTTCACACATTCACAGTGTGCAGAATGCAATCCAAAAAAGGCAGTAGAAATGCTTATATTTCTATTGCACATTCTTTTGTATGGATTAGTATCTCAAGGAAAGTTACAAAAAGCACTTCAGTTTCAACGAAATCAATGACAAAATCAAATAACGGAGGTACAATTCCATGGAAGGAATATAAAAGCTGCCTTAAATTAGACATAGATGTCTGTTCCGATAGTCTGGGCACAGGCAGCAACTCAGGAGTCAGATTTACAACATACTTCCTCTTCACCAAAATTACTCCCATCTGGAGTGATTCACCTTTTACTAGAGGTTTTACTGCATTTATTTAAGGCATGAACGGTTACATTTCAGTCTGATGCCAAAGGTGAAGTTCTTCTGACAGACTGCATCGGTGAAGTTTATCTACTAGAATGTTTAATACACTACTAATAATCTTTTTGCAGCTGTGGCAAACTTTTAAAAACCATCTTTTATTCCTTTACTAAAATAAAGCTTGAAAGGCAATCAGCATACAGATCACTCTACCTGAGAGGTTCAGTCACTCAACTCTTCTTTTTTCAAGCGCTGACAAATGCCCTTGATGGTTTCCAGGAGGGGAGCTGGATTACAACTGAACATGGATAGACCTGGTCTCAGATTTACGTCTCTGTATAATGATGACCCTTGCAGAAATAGCTTCAGACGAGTAATAGGATTATCATAAGGGAATTAAAAAATTCTGTTCATTAGTTTGAGCCAATGAAGTCGCAGGCTAGATAGAGATTTAAAGGATTTAGTGCGCAGATATAATTGAGAAGGGAGAAGAACAACTGGGCCTAAGCAGAGATACAAATGGGCACCTTGGAATTACAGAGTAAGGTGTATTAAAATTATCAAGATATATAAATGAATTGTAAAACACAGTGTGAGAACCATTTCTGTATATAGGAAAGCTGCTATTCTATATCTCTATTTGCCTTTTAAACATTTGAGTTGTGATAGGACTCCTGTTTATAAAAAGGATTGTGCCAATATTGAAATTACACCTATCTTCTTGTGAATGTAAAAAAAAAACATACTTTCAGAATGTAAAAGGAAGGAAGCAGAATTTTACTCTGTGAAGAATTATGAATATAATGTCTATGTGACAGTAAGAAACAGTTAAATTTGCAGCAGTTTTCAATGGAAAACTTGTAATTAAACCTCTGCTAAAGTGGCTCACATGCATTTGGATGTCCTGCAGCCAGAAAAGTCCAGCAGTCACCCACCACGTTGCTCAGACAAGTTTAAGGAGCATTGTCCTGTGGAAATAAAGACAAGTGATGGCCCCAGCAGTGCCATGGTGTGTATGTTGTGGTATCTTAACTGAGTCCTTCTTCTTCCCTTCAACTCATGTCTTGTTTTCTCTGTGCAGTAGTGCAGAACTGTAGCACCCAGACACCTTAGCAGGTGATTGCCTACCAAGCTCTACTCAGTCAGTGGTAAGTATATTCATATGTTACTCTATTTGAAATCTTACTGTAATAATTCCTTTTAAGTTCAAAGAAACCCTGTGAACTACCTTTGAAAGAATGAGGATTAGAGCACCATGCACAAGTGTTCCTGTGCTCTGCAGTCCTTGCCTTTGAGCTGTCTCTCCACATAAAGCACGTTATCTGGGGCTGCTAACTTTGTGCTCTGTGCAGCTTTAGGGTTGCAAGGCAGGCCAGAATCACAGTCCTCAAGCCCAGAAATTCTGATTCATGGATGAGTCCTCCTTGCAGTGAAGGAGGACCAAACTAGGGAACAAGAACTGGATATAAGCCCATGAGACCTGATAGCATGCACCCTCAAATGCTGCAGAAGCTGGCTGATGTCACTGCAAGGCCACTGTCAGTGTCACTAGTGAGGCATGTGTGGGTGCTGTGTCCAGATTCCCCATTACAGGAGGGATGCAGGCTTGTTGGAGTGAAGCCAGTAAATGGACAGAAAGGAACTGTAGCATCAGTTGTGTGAGAAGAGGAGGGGGTGTGTGGGCTCAGCCTGCAGAAGAGGAGGCTCAGAGAGACTTTATCAGTGTTACAAATACGTGATGAAAGGGTGGAAAGGTGGAGCCAGACCTATCCACGGTGTCCAGTGAAAGGAAAAGAGGTAATGGGTGGTAGCTGAAACGCAGGAAATTGCCTTTGAATGTATATATGCATATATATATTCATATTTACATATATATGGGGGGTGGTTGAACGGGGATAGGTTGCCTGGTGAGAATATGGAGCCCTCACCCCTGAAGATATTCAAATCCCAGCAGGGACCCTGGCATCTGCTTGAGAGCAGGCTGGGCTGGCTGATCTGCAGACTCCAGCCTCAGCTGCTCTGTTGTTAGTTAATGAAGTAGAAACAGTATAACTGTTTAAGGAACAGGAGCAAACTCGAAAAACAGTGTTGCTGTTTTCTTAGTAATCAGACTGTAGAGAAGGATAACAAAAATTAGTTTTCACTGTGTCAATAGACTCTGATTGGTTCATCCTTAAAAATAACAAAAGAAATGTGTTGGGGATCTGCAAAAATTTTCCACCTAGATTTCTGCATGAAAAGATGAAGCAAAGCATTACTGTAGATTTTCCTTACATCTTCAAATTTAAATGCAGGAAGTTGAGGTCATGGCTGTATTTTGGGCATTTAGGGTGCCTAGATGCTCTGTGGCCTGGAGAAAGACCTAGAAGCCCAGAGGACTAAAAGAATAGAATCTGACCTTGAGGTGTAGAAACTTAAGGGCCAAGAGACCAAGAGGGAGGCCAGGTGGCTGAATAAAAGACATTGGGGCTTTAACGGCCAAAGGGAGGCCTACAGGTGTAGAAACTTGGAGACCAAGAGGCCCAAAAAATCTGTACTACTTTTCAGCACGTTTGCCTTATTTATCTTAGCAGACTCAAAGCTCACAGATTCGCATTTGTACACATTTGTTCTTTCTCTCTTCATTTATTTTTCTTTCTTGCTTGATTAGGTTTCTATTTGCTAAAAGCCCCAGGCTGTTTCCTACCGGATACACTTTAGCTTTCAGAGATTTCAAGTACTTCAATTTTTCGCTTCCTTGCATGATATTTAAATGTCTTTTTATGAGATAGTTGTTAATTTTTAATGGAAGATCCCATTAAATTGGAAAGTTCACTAGCAGTGTTCCAAAGGGCAAAAGCAAGATGATTACTTAAAGAGTAGTTCACACTTATGTATAATATTACTGTTTTCAGCCAGCAGCAGGTAGGCAGAATTCATTTTAATGAAGAAGTAGTTGGTGGGGCTTTTCCAAGGCGCAAATGGAGGAGGACTTATTTATGGGAAAGAGGGCAAGCAGGGGATTTCTAACTGTAAATTCATCAACTTCTAGGTCTTCTCTTTCAATACAGAGTTGCATTATGTTTGAGTATTACCTAATTTGAGTATGATAATCAGTGTAATTATTTTTAAATCTTTGAACATGTGCTTTTATCAATTTCATCTGTTTTTTTACAACAAGAAACTGTTAGCATTCATTTCTGTCTGTGAGACAGCATTATTTTAGGAAAAAGCCTGGATATGACGACCTCAGCCATAACTCCATCACCTCCTTTAGATTTTCCTTTCTACAAATCACAAATATGTATGTTCCTTGTGTGCCATATGGAGAGAGCCTTTTAAATTAGCATAGACAAAAAGCATAAGGAAGCCTAAAAAGGCCATTTTGAAGTGGTTTAATCTACAACTGATAATTTTCTTAACATTTTTTTTCAAGTTTTCTTTTTCTTTTTATTTTTTGATGAGATATCACTTCTACAGCATTAGGCTAGAAGGTGCTCTTAAGGTTTTTAATGTAAAACTGTGTTTTCTCTGCTAGCAACAAGTACAGCATGTGCCATGATTTCACAAAGAAACCTATTAAATTGATTACTAGCGTTATTTTGTGATAGTTTTGTACTTAATTATGAGTACTTGCAGGAAGATTTACAAAATTATTCTTGTTTATCATGTCTATCATTCAATAGACCTTTGTTGCAAAAGGGTGGATTAAGTCTTGGCATGGAAACCAATACTAAACCAATTAGGAAAACTCTGCTTGTTTGCATCCTTGTCATTAACTTGATGAAAATTAAAATGAGGAGCAGGAAGAAGAGCAGTGAGTTTCTTGTGTCTGGTTCATCACAAAGCTGCAATGTTATCCTTTTGCAGCTCCAAGCACAGCAAGCCTGAAAATTTTATCCTGCATTCAGGTTCTTCACAAAAACTTTCAGAACGGCCCTCTGCAACAGAGCAAGGCAGGTTCTCTGGGGATAGCTCTCAAATCACTGGAGTGAGACTTCCATCTTCTTACTGGCCAGCTATCAGTTCATATTTTTGCATTTGTGTTCTATTTTGCATGTTGGTCACCCAGTGCAGTCCCTTTGTCAGGCAGAGCCACGTACGCACAGGTAGCACCCTGGAGCAGGGTCGTCCTCATCTCAGGTGGCCATCCTGCAGCACTCTTCTTTCCTGGTTCCTCAAGGTGTGTCTTCCTTGTTGCCCTACAGCAAGGGCTGCATCGCCATTGTGTCCCTGCCATCTCAGATGTTGATGCGCAGCGGAGAAATTTTTTGGGTCCCATCCATGCTCGGTGCCACCCGCAGTGTGTGAGGCTGGGTCTCCTGATCTATTGAAGTCTCTTCCAACCTGAGCTGGTCTGGGCTGAGGTTTGAAGTGGTTTGAACACGAAGGCAACAATCTATTTTGCACCATTACATGTGCAATACTGACCCATAGAGGTCAGTGTTTGCCTTTGAAAAGGAAGAGGATCGTGTGTCTGAAGCACATGTCACGTAACGTGCAATTTGCCTTCCTATCTGCTTCTACTGATTGGTCGGGATTAATAACGTACCACTGTCTTTCTAAGCTTGGAAGGTATGGCTGAGAAAGCAAATGTTAATACATTTTAAGTTTTGCTATCTAACATTTTAAAGGCTGAAATATGGTATTTAAAAAATATCATAAAATATTTGCAGATCTATCTTAAAATAGGGAGAAGCTATCATATCTGTAGTTACAGTGTTAAATTTATTTCATGCAGTCATCTGAGTGGACATGAGGAATGTTGGCAGCAACATGCTTGTAGGGTGAAACTTTCCCACTTCATCGTGAGACCCGCATACCATGGTTTGTCTGTGATATTACATGAAAGTAATTACATATGAACAACTTGCCTTTGATTATGGAGGATACTTTCAGAAATGAAGCCTGCAGAGTAATTATGGCTCAAGAAAGAGTAAAAGTCACTCTGAAAAGAATGAACAAACGTATTTTGTGTCTTTTGAAAGCAGTATTTTGTAAGGACTGTCTTCTCAAATGTTATTAAAATGAACCCTAGTCAGTGTTACCTAAGCATGTTAAAAATTATTAGTTTTGGTTTGTTTCTATATGGTTTTGCATGGTAAATGAGATAAGAATGGCAATGGTTGCCCCATGTTTGCTTATTTTTTCAAGTGTGTCAAACTGCCCCCAGGCTGTGCACATTGCAGTTAGTAATCATGCTTGTCAAAGAAAAATGTGAAATGCGTTTGCTGACTGGATAAAAATCTTACCAAACCATAAACGGAAACTTTGTTAACCAAAATAAGCATTCCTTTGCCTATCAGGTGTGACAGCTGGAAATCATTTTGAGCTGTATGGTTGGCTGAAAAACTGAGTTCCAGCGTCTCGAGCAAAGAAACCACTGCTGTTATTCACCATATTCTCTAATTGGCTCAATTGCTTGTTGAAGAATAACTATTTTTCTACAAAATCAAAACAATTACCAGAGTTGGATAATATTTAGTATTCATTTTATTGTGAAGTTTATATGAATGCTGCTTATTAATAAAAAGTTTGCAGAGATATGGCGCAGCCATTGCTTTTGAAAATGTATTAATGGGAATCTTCAGCTGAAGTGCTTATGCCCCTTCTCTGGTATTCTTTCTTCCTGTACGAATAGTGTTTTTACCTACATGTTTCTACATGTTTTGAGTGTGAAGTGAGAGGCTCTGATATGTTGAAATACCCTGCTTGCATCTGTGTGTATCCTAGCTGTCTGTTTTAAATTAAGTGTTTAAGATGGTAGTGCACAATTTTCTGAATTTACATCTTAGCAAAAGAAATTACTGTGCTTTAGATCTTCCTTCAGACCTGTAACCAGAAGGGAGCACTCTTACTTAAGGCACAGAAATGTTCTTCTCTGACATTAGTTTCTGCTGTTTGCCCAGAACAATGAGTAAAGGGTGAGTGTGGAATTTTTCAGCAGTGCACCGACAATCTCTGTACAGATTTGTTGCCAGGTACTGGGAGATCTATTTCTCATAGTCACTATAGTTGTAGCCATTGCTTGCTGAAATTGAATGAATGGCAATTCTGATTGAGATGGAGTTCTGCTACCGAATTCATGTAGGGAACTGGCATGTACAGATTTCCAATGCAGTGATGTGTGTCTTTTATTGCATTTATTTTTTATTACTTTTATTTTTCCTTTTTACATGAGTTGTGTGGTATCACCAATTTGGGAGTGCCACTGTTTTCCATCAACCAGGTGAGAAGGATTCCAAAAAGACAGGGATCTCCTACAGAGAGTCCAGCAGGGTGCCACAAAGACAAGTTAGGGGTGTGGAGAATCTCCCATATGAGGAAAGACTCAGAGACCTGGGACTCTTCAGCCTGAAGAAGAGGAGTCTGAGAGAAATCTCATCACTATGTATAAATATCTAAAGGGTGGGAGTCAAGTGGTTGGGGCCAGGCTCTTTTCAGTGTTGTGCAGAGACAGAATGAGAGGTAATGGGCAGAAACTGGAACACAGGAAGTTTCATATTAACATGAGGAGGAGTTGCTCCACTGACAGAGTGACAGAGCAATGGAACAGGCTGCCCAGAGAGGTTGTGGAGTCTCCTTCTCTGGAGGTATTCAAGACCTGCCTGGGCACTGTCCTTTGCAACCCGCTGTAGGGAACCTGCTTTAGCAGGGGGATGGAACTTGATCTCCAGAGGTCCCTTCCAACCCCTACAATTCTGTGATTCTGCGATTATAGAAATCTGTTGTGAACACTTGTAACAGATTTAAAATATTTTGATGGAGCAGGTTAGTCCAAAACCAAATTGAGAAAGCTGACCTGTAAGTCACTCTGCTGCTCAGTAGCTCTCAGCAGCCATGTGCAGGCAACTTGCGAGGGCTTGTGTTCCTTCCCAAGGATTAATCAATGCTCCATGCACAGTTTAGCCAAGATTTTAAAAGCAAAGAGGAACTGTGTGTTCCCCCAAGAGAGTGCAGGCAATGCAAATAACCTCCTGCATTGCTCCCCATTGATTTAATGGGTAGACAATAGTAAAGATGACTGCTAGCTGCAGGTAGTACATGGGTGCTTGAATACAGGATGTTATATGTGAGTTACTCCAAAAGCAATGCCTCCCATGCAATAATGTTGCCCCATGATGTCATGGAAGTGCATATGAAGCACTGGAACTGAGCTCCTCCATGCAGAAAAAATGGCATTCATTTACATTCATTGACACCTGTGAACATTTATGGAGACCAAACAGTGGCTGTGAGCACAGTGTGAGGTGGATGGTAAGTTTCAGCAGCAGTGACAGCAACAGTGGATCGCTTCTGCTGGTGCAGATCTTTATGAGTATGACATAGTGGTTCATGTCCACTGCTGCAGTAAATGTACGGAAGTGAATATGCTGAAAAAGTGTGTTTTGCAGCTGAGAATTTGCTCTGTAAAATAATGTTATTGTTCTCTTTGAATCTGTCGCAGTTTCCATGGAAATAAATTGGAGGCATTACTTTCAGAGCAACCCAGTTCTTGGTCTAAAGAGGCTGCAC
This sequence comes from Lagopus muta, assembly GCF_023343835.1. Taxonomy (NCBI): domain Eukaryota; kingdom Metazoa; phylum Chordata; class Aves; order Galliformes; family Phasianidae; genus Lagopus; species Lagopus muta. The sequence goes on along the minus strand of NC_064437.1, from coordinate 28,997,625 downwards.
TGAAACATTGCTGTCCTACTGCTGTATACCTGGCTCACCCTGAGTTGGCCGATGTCTCCAAGAATGAGAGTGCTTGGGTCTTGCATTAGCACTGGAACGGCTGCGTGATCCATCCTCCTCTGAGCAGTGCCCCTGAGACCCCATAGGAGGTATTTCAGACCTCTCTTTTGTTTGCCTGTCTTAAAGAAAATCCAAACAAACCATTTCTAGCAGTGAGGGGAGTGCACTGCTGCTCATTTCCCTAAGCTCTGTCTCAGATTTTTCTCTAATGGTAGTTACTCTTTGAAAGTTTATTTGAAGTTTGAAAGTCATGGGTAGCAGGGAAGCCTGGTTCAGATCCTTTCTGGTCAACTAATTGCATATCTTGTCTTTTTGCAATGTATCGAGGGCATCTTTTTGGTAGATCTGTGGGGAATACACCACAAGAATGTCCTACTGCTCATGCTTGCTCTCTGCATGCAAGGCTCAGGTGGAGGTTTGTATGTAAGGGTTACAGTTGGAATGTGGAGAGAGTAAATTATTTTAAACTTAAGAGGAAAAGGGTTGCGGGAGGATTAGGAATGTCTGGGACAGACATACGAAGGGGGTGGGCAGTTATTCATAGGTCCTAATATAATAATGCACGTCAATATGTGATTCAGATGTAAGTCTGATGAATTTAGAGCAAAATGAGGAAATAAACTGGCAATGCAAACAGGTATTTAATCAGCATATAATCTCAGAAACGTGTTTGGAAGGAACACTTCATTGGTCATTAGGTCTGTTTCCCTGCGTCATATGGAAGAGTTCAATTATTGTAAGCCACTCCTCCTTGGATGGGTGTCAGACAGTTGCTATGTCCAATGCTATGTCCATTTCTGGACTGTTTGCTGCATTTTCCTTGTCATAGGAACAAAAGCACTGAAATGTAATGTAATGTTGTTATATTCTGCAAAATGACCATAATTCAGGTTCCATGTTTACTGCTTCCCCTGCTTACAGTAATTTCTTACTGCTACTACTGCTTACAGTAATTTCTGCCTGAGTATTGTAAGTGGATAAGTAATCTTGTAATTTTGTTTTCTGAACAGGAGTCCTGGAAAATGTCCTCTGGCAGTTGAAATTTTGGCTAGTTTGTGCTTTTTCTGTTTTAGCATTTTACTAAAGCATCTGGCTTCTATATATGTGTATTTTATATTGTGTCATATGACTATGTGCATATATATATTCCTGTTCCACACCCATTTAGACATGGCAGATGGTGAGTTCTAGAAATGATTCTGTTTCCTTGGAAGAACTGAGTAATTACATTAGAAGTTTAATGAGTTGAAATTACTTTTCCAGTTAACATTTGCCCTTTAAGTGTAGAGAATTCTTTGAACAATTTGGGCCTTATTTGTGTGTGTTCCTAGATGAAATTTTGCAAAGGAACTTGGAGTTTTATGTCTTTGCGCACATTTTCCGTGGGGTATTTTGAGATTTAAATTTCAGTGCTTGTTACTGAATAAACAAATCTGATTCCTGTTTCATTGCAAGACTGTAACTTCCTGCCGGGAAGGCCCAGGGCAGGCTTATGGCAGCAAACTTCTGGCAACCAAGAATGTAGGGAGGCGTCACCTGTGCCCAGCATTGTGATGTTCAGGTACCTCTCTTTCTGTGGAAAGAAATGGAAGAAAAGCACACACAGAGCATTTCAGCAATCTGCCATGAGCAACACTCTCAATCACCGTGTTCAAACTATTCACTTTCCTTAGTTTAAACAACCATCTCTGTCTTTTCGATGTTGTTTTATATTTGTTTTACCAGGTGCTAGCTTTTTTTTCCTGTTTGCTTAGGTTGCTTATGGATTATGAAATTAGTACAGGTTGAAAGAATGTAAAGAAAGACTGTGGACATGAATTTTGCTTTCCAAATGATGTTTTTTCATTATCCTCTCAAGATAATACAGGTCCATTCTTGTACCAGCCAAGGGAACTCTTGTCATCTAGTAAGTCTTGGTCTAATTGTGGACCTGGAGATGGAGGAGCAGCCTAGGCTACCAGCCTTTGCATCTCTGGCCTTTTTTGAGGACTTGCTATCATGGCAGCTCTTGAGTTCTGGATCTGGTCTCCCTGCCTGCCTGGGTTTAGCACCTTATCAGCCCTCAACTACAAGTCTAGGCAGCTGAACCTAGTCATTTACAATTTCTGCTAGTGTTGTTGCCGTAGAATTGTTTTCATGTTCTAGTCGCTGTGTTGTGGCTCTGCTCTTTTTCTGGGTGAAAATTTCTTTCTTACTTTCTAAGGATAATTATTTATTTATTCATAGCATCCAATATAGGGCAAATTTGAATTAGGAGATGAAAATTTTGAGAATTTATTCTTGAAATGGTGGAACACAAGATTGTTTCAATTAGGATGAGCAACTGACACACCAGTCAGATGTGTTGGATGCTATCTTGTTTAAATATGTTGATTTTAATCTTAAAAAATAATAATAAAAAATAATTAAAAAAAAAAAGGTCAGATTCATAATTAGTTTTTCCTTTGGGAACTCAAAATTCTTGGTACAAAGTATAGTGATTTGATCAAAATTTTGGTGTTAGCTCTTGATCTAAGTAGTTTCAACATTTTCTTTGGCTTTGCTCCTATACAGTAAAAATAATGGGCTAATCGCCTTACCTGACTGACAGGTAAGTCAGATTTGCAAAGTTAAAAGATACGAAGTGGCTATAAATAGTCCCCCAGCCTTTTCTTGTTTCTTTGGGTATTTGCTGCCTCATTTAACCTTTTGAAGAATTCCTTTGTTACAACTACCAATCAGCGCCCGAGGAGGATTCTTGTCTAGTCTGACATGGTATTAATGGCATTTAGCCCAACAGTATTATAATCTGGCGGATTCCAAATTCTAAGAGAAAGAGAGCTTTCCCTTGTCCTGGAGCTTTCACCTTCTCTATTATTTTAACTAATACATTTCTTGTTGGCTCTGATTCTTGCTTACTTCAAGTGATGTTAACATGTCTGTGCTGACGGCTCTTCTCTTTTTTTCCAGAAACCTCTCAAGGCTTTGTTTGTATCAATTATATTCCAGTACTGTAGCCTAGTCAAGATTATGTCTTGCAATATTGCATGAGCCTGAAGGCCAGCCACTTCAAGGGTGTGTATACCTATGGGGGATTGTTTTACATCCCTTTAGGGAAACCTGTGTCCTCTGCTCAGTTTTCTTCTCTGAAATGCTTGTATATCATTGCACACAGCATGGGGAGTAAACACGAAGAGTTAGTGGTGTGTGTACAACTGCAGGGCCATGGTTTCATTGCAGTCATGGAGACATGATGGGACAGCTCAAATGCTGTTGTGGATGGCTAAATGTAAACAGATCAGCAAGGCAGGGCAGTGGAGTTTTTCCTTATGTGAGAGAACAACTTGAATGTATGGATCTCTGTCAAGGGATAAGTAACGAAAAAGTGGAGAGCTTATGGGTGAGAATTAAGGGGCATACAAATGTGGATGACACCACTGTGAGTGTATATTACAGGCTACCTGATCAGGAAGAGGAAATTGATGAGGTCTTCCACAGATAGCTGAAGGTAGCATCACAACTGTGGGCACTGGTTCTCATGGAGAACTTCAACCACCCTGATATTTGCTGGAAAAGCACCACTGCCAAGCACACAGAGTCCAGAAGATTCCTGCAGTGCATGCAAGATTACTATCTCATGCATTTGGTGCAGGCGACAGCAAGGAGAGATGTACTTCTGGAACTTGTTCTTACAAAAAAGGAAGAATTGGTTGGAAATGTGAAGTCTGTAGGCAGCCTTAGATGCAATGACTCTGAGATAGAGAAGCTCAAGATCTTACATGGAAGAAACAGGGCAATGTGTAAGAGCACTGGAAAGTATGTGGGCCCAAACAAGTTGGTTGACATTCTAAGCTCAAGAGTGGTGGATCCCTAAGAGTAAGAAATCAGGCAAAGGTGGCAGGAGACCTCCGTTGATGAGCAAGGAGCTCATGGAAAAACTCAAATGAAGGAACAAATCTATGGAATGTGGAAAAAGGGTCTGACCATTTCAGAGAAATATGGGACTGTTGTCTTCTTTAAGTATATCAATAGTAAAAGGAAGACTATTGAAAATGCGAGTCCACTGCTAAATGAGGTAAGTCTCCTGGTAACAGAGGACACTGAGAAGGCAGAGTTACTGACTTTGCTTCAGTCTTTACTGCTAAGACTGCCCCTCAGGAACCCCAGACCTGGAGATTCTCAGGAGAGAGTCTGGGGAAAGGAAGACTTCCATTTGATGAGGAGGATCTGATCAGAGATTATCTAGACAAATTCAACACACAGAAATCCATGGATACTGATGGGATGCACCCATGAGTACTGAGGGAGCTGATAGAAGTGATTGCCAAGTTGCTCTCTATCATCTTCAAAATGGGAGAGGTGTCTGAAGACTGAAGGGTAGACAGTGTACTCCAGCCTTCAAGATGAGCGAGAAGGAGAAGGCAGAAAACTACAGGAAAATCAGCCTCACCTCTGTTCCTGGATAGGTGATGGAACAACTTGTTCTGGATGTCATCTCCAAGCAATTGGAAGAGAAGGAGATTATCAGGAGTAGTCAGCATGGATTCATCAAGGGGAAGTCTTGCTAGACCATTCTGGTAGCCTTTTATGATGCCGTGTCTGGCTGGATAGGTGAGTGGAGAGCAGAGCACCTTGATTTTTGCAAGGCTTGTTACAATGTATACTGAGACTGTTTAGGAGGAGAAGACTGAGAGGTGATTTAGTCAATGCGTATAAATATCTAAAGGGTGGGAGTTGTGGATTCTCCTTCTCTGGAGATATTCAAGATGTGCCTGGACACTTTTCTGTGCAAGCTACTGTAGGGACCCTGCTTCAGCAGGAGAGTTGGACTAGATGATCTCCAGAGGTTCTTTCCAGTCTCTATGATTCTGTGATTTGAGTTGTCCTGTGGGGAGCCAGGGGTTGGACTTGGCAATTCCCTTCCAGCTCAGAATATTCTGTGATTCTGTTGCACATCCGACATGAACAAGCCACATTTCAGTTACTTTTATAGTTCTGATCAGAGAACTTAAGAAAAGCATATCAGCCAAAGAAAAGGTATTAGCATCACTCGGCTCAAGTGTGTTGAATGAGTGCCTTGAAATGATTTGCTGGAGAAATGACACCAAAAGAAAAATGTATAAACTTCTCATTTATCTGAAACACCTGATGCAGTAGTATTTTTTCTCAAGAAAAAAATTGATAAAATTGTATCACAGAGATGCAATTCCAACAAATAAAGGGACTTCTAAATAGCAAGTGAGGCATAGCTAATAAGGAAATACTGCAGAGGTGATGCAAGGGGTACAAAGGAAGATGAAGAAGAAATGAAGTCTTAAGGTGAAATGAATATATATTGTTCTTTCCAAATGCAATAAAGAATCACAGTTTTATAAGCAATTGAAAATGGACTAAATGCTTTAAAAAGACCTCAACTTCCTTCTCCGTTCTTTTTCCATCTTGTCAACAGATAGAGATGCTGCAAGGGAACACACACTGCTTATAGTAAACTCTAGCAGTCCCAGGGTCAGAGATAACTAGTTTGAATTGTAGCAGGATGCTGTGAGATATGTTGTGATTGAATAGGCACATCTGGACCCAACGTGGGGATTGCAAGGATGGCTTAAAGCTTCTTTGGAGTTATCCCTCTCCAAGTTAAATGTATCCCACAGCTGTTCATGAAGATTGCCATTATTATCCTTCCCTGTATTTTTTCCATGTTTAGAATTTTATAAAGTGAAATAATTTGGACAGGATTTTTGGACAGAGGCTTTCTCTCATTTTCTGTGACCTTCCTTAGCCTCATCAGTGTGATTTGAGAATCTTTTCCCAAATGGCTAAATAAAGCTCTGTCTGATAATGGAAAAACTCATTTCCATGTTCCAGTAGTTTAAGTCTGAACTTAAAGTCCAGCCCTGTATTTTGGCTTCTCTCTGCTGCAGCAAGAAAACATTTATATGAAGGCAGTGGAATTGGCTGTCTCCTGTTTCAAGGTATTTGCTGTACACAGTTGCATATTTCAATATGTTGTTCCAATATAAATATTTTAAAAAGGATAGGAAACCCCAAACTAAGTGGACAGCAGTTTCCAGAGCTGCTTCACAGAATGCCTGTGGCAGGAAAGCTCTTGAGTGTGAAGGAGTAGCGTACAGCATGTTATCAAAAGATAGAAGATAATTGCTAGGCAAAACTGCAAAACACTCTGGCACTCACGTCTCCTGTGCTGATATCCAGACTGAAGAAAAACAGGCTTGGTGTCAGGCTGTGGGGGGCTTGCTGCAGGAGGGTGGGAGGGAGCATACTAAACCACAGTTCTTCCTCTCTGCTCCTCAAAATGTCAAATGTGACTATTTCTCTTTGCTGTTCTGCACCACATGCATGATATTATTTGAGAATGTAAGCAGCCAGAGCACATCAGCACCCAGTCACGTCTGCGTGGCCTGTCTGCCCTGTGGCGATGCATCATGCTGCGGTCAGTACTGACATGGCCATGAGCAGGAGATGGCCGTGTCTGGGAGACCTTCCTGCTCCTTGGGCCGTTCCTTTCAGGGGCTTAAAGCTGCCTGAACACACCAGATAAAATTAGAAACTCGTAGGGCCATTATTATGGTGTGTGAATGTTATTGCCTGTTACCAATGAAAGAGAACTTTGTGCTTACAGCCAAGGAGTACTACAATATTGAAACTTCCTGCTTTGTTTGCTTGTGAAGCATCATCACAATGGTTTGGAAATCCAGCACAAGAAAAAATAGCAATTTCTGGTTTGGTTTGTCATCTTACTGATCTGCTATGAGTGCATTCTCTGAAAGAAAAGAAGCGCTCACGCTCTGAAAGCATATTTTGCCTTTTATTTTTGGCCAAGAATAGTTACTTTAATCTCGTAAATTGCTGAGTATGTATAAAGTTCAAAATCTTCAGAAAATAACATGCAGCCCAGACTAGGTACAAATCCAGTTTTGCGTGCCAGACTGATTCCCAAAGAAAATCACATAAAAACCTATACTTTTTAAGAATAAGGAAATTTAATTCTCTTTCCTCTTCCCCTTCATCTAGGTTAACTTACAACTTCTGAAATTGAAACTTTTTTTTTTTTAACTGTTAAAAACCTGTTCAAATCAGTATTTGCAACATTAGTTGCTCTCATTTATGTGCTGTGTGACTCCACACAACCTTTTTCTGTAGTGATTGGCAGAAAAGAGACGTGCTTCAGAAGATAATCAAAATGTGGGGGAAAAAACCCTTTTTTTGAGTCAAAATAAAAGCATTTTCTGCTTTTTGTTGAAAAATTAAAGAAAAAAGTTCCTCTGGTTTAACTTAGTGCCACATTAAGTTGTCTTATCTAATAATTAAATTAATGATGTATTTGGATAATGTTTGAATTTTTAATTTGAAGCTTATTGGAATGATTTTGTTATGTTTGAAGTGAAACTTCTCAGTTACAGATCTCCAAATTCTGTTGAACTTTCTTTGTTCTGTCGCCCTTGAAGTGAAAATAACTGATTATCAAAATCAAAATTTTGGGCTTTTTTTTTAATCTTCCCCTACCCCAAATTTATTCTATATTTTGTTGCTTGGAGGGGAGCTGAGGATGGTGTAAGTCATGCTACTATGCATAAAGTCTATTAATGGTTTTTGGGGGGCTCACCCTTGTTCTATATTGGCTTTCTTTTCATTAGGTCTGACATTTGAGGGCTGACTTCTGAGAGGTGCTAGAAAGCACAAGGGAGCCGTGTAGGTCTGTGCTGCATATCCAGAACACCACACCTGTGGTGTGATGGCTGAACTACAGGTGCAGCACCTGCCTGTACTGTGTGAACCTGTGTTACAGGTCAAACTCAGCCACAGATAGGTGAGATCAGTGACATTATGCTGATTTATAGGAGAAATAACTATGTTTCATAGAGTGAGGCACACTGTCTCATAAGTAAACAAATTCATTCTGATTGTCAGACAGTGCTACCACCAGACCTCAGCTTGTGTGTGCAGAGCCAGTGACTGATGCCTTGGATGACCTTGGGTGTTTTGGCAAGATGGATGTTTGCAAGCACTGACTGCCAACTGTTGTTTTATTGCTTTATGTAGTAAAGATGTGATCTGTATTTCCACCTTGTTATTGGAAACAATCGGCCAAGTTGTACAGGTGGTCAATTTAAAGTATGTAGGTTCAAAATTGCATAAGCAAACCATTACTAGAATGCATGCTTCCTTATGATGCAGTTTCCTAAACTCTCCTTCCCCACTACCATATCTTTGGTATTAGTAGGGAAAATGGTGAATCGTTTCACCTTCAGACATAGGTGCCATTAGGTAGCTGTCATGTCTACCTACAGCTTGCCTCCTCACTTCCCTGCATCCTGCAGGCCAACATGAAGTTTCTACATAGTGATAAGTCAGTGTACACCTGTGACAGTCTTCTGTAACAGTCTTCCTCACACCTGTAGTCAAGTTTCAGGCTTGAAATAAAAGATTTTAGAAGCCAAATGGTGCTTGCAAAATCTCTAGACCACTTGTGTTTAACATCATCTTGAGAATCATGTGTGTTTAGCATCATCATGCTTAACATCACTGGAAGACAAAGGGACATGACCAGCTTCTTTTCAGCGGTCTTTGGAGAAATAGTCATAAACTGGAGCATAGGAAGTTCTAAAGGAGCTTATTCATGGTGAGGGTGACAGAGCACTGGAACAGGTTGCCCAGGGCGGCTGTGGATTCTGCTTCTCTGAAAGTATTCAAGACCTGCCTGGATGCTGAGCTGTGTTGCCTGCTTGCTGTAGGGACCTGCTTTGTAGGGGGCTGGTCTGGTCTCGATGATCTCTTGAGGCCCCTTCCAAGCCCTTCAATTCTGTGATTCTGCCACTAAAATGTTACCTAATTCAGGAAAGGATTCCTACTGCCAGAAGATGATTTCACAGAATCACAGAATCACCCGGGTTGGAAGGGACCCCAAGGATCATGTAGTTCCAACCCCCCTGCCTAGCATTTCTTCAACTATTCCTTCTAACTTTGCGTTCATATTTTCCTACTGGACTCATCATGATGGTGTCAAAGCACTTTGTCAGAGATGCAGCTTTGAAATCCAGTGGATGTGTCACATATTTGCTGTTGCATATACTAGCCTGGGTTTCTTCTCCTTGCTAACATGGTGCGAATGCATGTAGCCACTTAACAGCGAAGACATGAATCACAGCCTATTGTATTATATTTTTTACTCATTTTTTCCCAGCTTTCTGATTCATTCAAATGGAAGAAATTTCTATGGCAAAATTCAAGGTGTCAAAATATCCATCCCAAGAATACAATGCTTGATTGTTTTGACTGCTGTAATTTCCTTCCTGGAAACCATGATGGTGGACCAAACACTGATGACTTATTTTCAGAAAAGAGAATTTATTTGACTTCTTGGAATTAGTAAGGTGATATGTAAAGGATCTCCAAGTTCTCAGAAGAGTCCTGAGTGAGCAAACCGGATAGCGACCAGTAAGAGGATTTAAAGAGAATAGCGCTGAACTTGTTCATTTCACATGAAAAGTATATCCAGAAATGGAAGAGGTCATAATTGGTGTGTGGACTTCAGTGTACTGGTAATCAAGAAAACAGATTGAGTTAACGCGATCATCAGTGTTTAAGTGCAGGTTACTCATGGTGACTTGTTGGCCTCATTGCAGTGTGGTAGATAAAATTTCTTCCTCCTTCAGGAGTAGTTCAAGTAAATGTGTTACTGTAGGTCATTTTGCCTTACAAATGACTTGGCAGGTGAGATTGCAGAAAATGGTTTAAATATGTGATAGCATAAAGGTAACTGATCAAGAAGCAGGAAATTTTTTTCTACTATGAAGTATTTGATGGAACTAAATTTAATTAAAATTTCCATCTTCAGACTTCTCACAGTATTGAGAAATGTTTCACAGATCCAAGTCCTTGTCTTGTTAGTCCAACAGTGCTGTAAGCGGGGAACCTCCAGTGTTTTCCAGTTCACTTCCCTGCAGCATCTTCAATTTCTGGCTTTTGCAATGCAGGCCTTAATAGCTAGAAAAGGACCCTTGGGTCTTCCAGCTCTGACTTCTGCTTTACCTTTAAACATGGCTAGATGAGCTAGTCCGTAATGCAACTGAGTTTAAAATATTTATTCCTTTAGATTTCAGGCCTCTTTGTTTTGTTTTGAAACAAACAAAATCGTAGTGCTTCATTGCTACTGGGGTGCTTGTGCCTGATTTAGAAATCATAGCACAGATGGAATTGCAACCCACCTTTAGCTTACACCTTCAATGCTGAGGCTGAGAGACCCAAACTACATAAACTGTCAATTTCTTCAGCTGTGTTCATGGAAACTACAGAAGTTCTGTAAATCTCCCTCTTGAACACTTAAACCTTGTATTGAGGAAGCATCACACTTGCAGCAAAGGTTATAGGAGAAAAAGCAATGCACTGACATTGTAGAAAGCCATTACTGGCTGCAGGGAAAGCACAATTCTTTTTCTCCCCTGACTTACAGTTATCAATGCACGGGGGAACGTGCAGGTATCTTGTATTGCTACCTCTCACAGCAAGCACGTGTAGGAGAATTGGATAAAAAGATGATGTCTTCCAGGGTCTTCTGTATATTAAAAAGCTCTGCATCAGCTTTCCAGATCAGATGCTTCCCCTGATGTTTTGCCCAAGGTGAGTAAGCTTGCTGAGCAGCATATCTGAGCTGAGTGGCCCATGCTTGGAAGTCCCTGAGCCGCAGCCTTGATAGAACAAATAGGTTCTACACAGACAGGAAAACTGGCTTTAATCACCCTTAGTCTCCCAGAGAATGTCTCAGATTTTCTTACAAGCTCCTGGTTTCTGAAATGTCAGCCAGAGGGCTGTCTCCTATTATGAAAATAGAATTAAGATAAACGTCTTACTTCTAATAATTTCAATCTCTATCGGGTTCTGTTTCCTGAAATTCTTCTAATCTCTGCCGAACTTCTCACAAAAGCTCTGGTTTAATGGCCTTCTTGCTGGCCTTAAGATCGATTCCCAGTGTAACTTTCGGACAGTGTTACGGATTTAATTTTTCTTAAAATTCTAACTAAAATCCTAATGCAGCTTTGGTATCAGCAGCAGTTGAGTTTCCTGAGTATCTGAATAGAAGTCCTAAATCATACCCATAAAAAGGAAAACTGCTGTGATGACTAGCCTCTCAGTTGAATAGTAACTGAGCAATAATCTGCACATGTTTATTTCATTTTGAGCAATCAGTCTCATTTTAATCCTCACTTAAAGGCAGAATGTGCCCTGCCAAACCACACTCTGGTGGGTTTTATAGTTTTCCTTAACCTGGGGTCGAATTGCTATTACTGCAGGTATTACTGCAGGTTTTTGGATCTGAAACTCAAATTAGAAAAATTAGAATAAGAGAGAATATGGGAAAGACAAGAATAAAACAGTATGATAAACTCATATTCATCTCTCTGGTGAGGATAGAAGGATTTATACTCTAATCCCTTTCCTAAAATATAGCTAATCTCCTTTTAGTAAGGCTGAATGACTCCAATCATATTTTTCAGTGAGGAAAAGTGGCAAAGTTCATTTAACGCTCTAGTTGTAAAGCTATTCCCCCTGATATTTATTTTAAAAGCTATAGACATTTAACACCTTATTGACAAAATGCTTTCTTCCCTTTAAGCATTAAAGAGAGCCACTGTCTGCAGTGAGCACTGTTCTTGCTGCTGCTGTTTGCAAGGAATGCTCCTTGTTGGTGCTTGTCTCCTGTAAGACACACCTGTATCTGGTGGGATCCCTGTGCAGAGCTATGTGCTGCAAGGCTTTGGTGACCTGTAGAGAGCAGCTCACTTTGCAGGATGCTCTTGTGCATTTCATCTCATCTCATCGCTTCCAGGGAATGCAGAAAACAGGGAGACTCACTGCTCTGCACTGCCTTAGCCATTGCCCCAGGACTATTTTCCTTCCTTATGGCCTAGGTGTATGCATACACACATGTGGATCCACATGCTCTTGGGCTGTGATTCTTTATGAAACGTTTATATGTGAGAAAGAACCCACAGCCCAGAAACAGCTGCAAATGGAACCAGATCAAGCACCTTTACTTTGTCACACCACTGAGAAAACAACATGCTGAAAAATGTCTCTTCCACCCCATCACTTTTTAAGCTGTCTTATCCACCTGCTTCTGAGCTCCCAACCAGCTTGTGCCAAATATGGCAATAAAACCTTTTTTTGCTGTATCACCCCCAAGGCAGTAGGTATTTTTCCATACAACACTGAACCCCAGAAATTCTGTTTTGTTGCTTTTGATACTTGTTCAACAAACTATGGGAATATCTGCTTGGTGAAGTTTCTTGCCATGTTATCAGGCTTCAGCATTTTCTCAGTGCTTTGCTCCATTGGCCAATCTAGTTTTAAACATGCAGGACTGTGAGTGTGCTTAGAAAAAAAAACAACAAAAATAACAAACATTCCTATCAGTTTTGTTAATTTTCTGATAAATTTTCAGAGGAAGATTACTAACATGGCCATTGAGTAAGCTGACCTGTAAGTCACTCTGCTGCTCAGTAGCTCTCAGCAGCCATGTGCAGGCAACTTGCGAGGGCTTGTGTTCCTTCCCAAGGATTAATCAATGCTCCATGCACAGTTTAGCCAAGACTTTAAAAGCAAAGAGGAACTGTGTGTTCCCCCAAGAGAGTGCAGGCAATGCAAATAACCTCCTGCAGCTATTGATTTAATGGGTAGACAATAGTAAAGATGACTGCTAGCTGCAGGTAGTACATGGGTGCTTGAATACAGGATGTTATATGTGAGTTACTCCAAAAGCAATGCCTCCCATGCGATCCTGTTGCCCCACAATGTCAGGGGCAGATGTTGGTGGGCTGGCAGTGGAGGCTGAACCTTCCTGACAGTATTCCGTTACATTTTCTTGCCGTGTGACAGATGGCAACAGATGACAAAGTGGCATCTGACTTGCGAGTGTATGATGCAAGGGAGTGGAACTGAACTCCTCCTGGCAGGAAAAATGGCACCCATTGACATTCATTGACACCTGTGAACATTTACGGAGACTGAACAGTGCCTGTGAGCACAGTGTGAGGTGGATGGTGCGTTTCAGCAATGGTGACAGAGACATGAAAGAGAAGCCACATTCCAGATACTCATCCAGATTTTTATGAGCACAGCATGCAGGCTTGTGTTCATTGCTGGCAGAAATGCATGGATAATGGTGGTGACTGTTGAAAAATAGCACTTTGTAGCAGAGAATTTACTCTTATCAAATGATGTTGTTGTTCTCTTTGTATTCTTTTTAGTTTCCATGGAAATAAACAGGAGACATTACTTTCAGAGTGACCTACGTATAGTCCCAATAACATCTTCATGAGCACATAGCAAGTAAAATTTTTGAAATTTGCCTCTTTATTTACACATTTCTTGTCTGTGTCATTAAAGTGATGGAAATTTCTTAGAAGTACTTAGGTCAGTACTGGATGGTTGTGAGTGACTTTACAGTCAGTCTAAGATTTGGAGTCTTCAACAGAAATTAAAAATAAGCTTCCCTTACCAATAATCATATTAAAATTAGCTACTGACATGATTCAATGTGGTATTTCCAAACAGTCTCCTGAAAAATAAGTCCTCTGTATTATTGTTTTGTGGGTTAGCAGAAAAGAGCAATATTTTGGTTTCTAACTCACTGCAGTTAAAATTCTAGGAAGTTTTTCACAGTAGAGATCCCACTGGGCTGAGTACGTGAATTCATACACTGCAGTCAGCAGAAATAATCATCATCTCTTGGCTTTTTTTTCCTCGTTTAATTGCTTAAGTATTTTGGATGGACTTTCTCTGACCTTGTTCATCAGATGGCTGATCCTGACCACTGCTGCTGGAGCACTGTGCTGCGGTCGCACTGATTCTGTTTTTGGCTCTGCTTTCTGGTGGCAACCCTGCCCACAGCAGGGGAGTTGGAATTACATGATCTTTCAGGTCCCCTCCAACCCAGGCCATCCTCTGATTCGGTGGAATGCTATATTATGAGCAATGCTGCAGATTATCTTCCATGTTTATAATACAGCCATTATTTCTTAGTTCAGATTTATTGAGAAGAAAGTCCTTTATGAAATTCAGCTCCTGGTATCAGGCCAACATTTTCAGTGGAGTAATAATGATACAGTTCCAATTCTCTGTTCAATTTGTGGCAATTCTTTTCCTAATTTAAGTTTTAAATCATTTTTTTTAACTTTTTTTTTTCTTTTTTCTTTTTTAAGCTATAATTCACCTTAAAAAAAAAAAAGCATTTTCTGTGATCTATAAAATTATCAAAATAATTTTTTCTTCATATATTCTTCCCAAGACCCCAAGATGGGGGTGGGGCGTCCTTCCACACCAAGAGGACCCCAAATATATACTGTAAGAGAGGAGAATGTGGAAAAATGCTTCATGTGTGTCTGTAAGATTTGGGAATGTAATATTTGTGCCTCGTACACGGGTGTAATTATAATTAATTAATTAAATATATATATATTCTATTTCTATCTGTGACCATGTCTGAATTTTGTGTTAATTATGATGCTAAGTTTGGGGGTAGTTCTTAGCTTCTTTCACGCAAAGTTATCTTTTTATATCAATCTTGATTCCATTTTAACCTAATCTTTCATCAGAAGTAAAACATTTTATATTTTATGACTTTCTCACTTGATTTGTGTAGTTGCATTTCTGTAATTCATTTCTAATTGATAACTGTGGCTGGGAACAGATTCTCCAACAATATATTGGTATATTTTAAGGTTGGTATTGTAACTGCAGTTAAGTTAGTTTTCCTTTCCTTCATGAAAGGAAAACTGGAATTGTTATGGGAGAACGCTGTAATTTTTACAAGATTTCCAAGGAAAATAAAATATAATCATGTAAAAAAAACAATTGCTTAATTGTCACATTAAATAAATATATTAGGAAGAAGCAACCTCTAACTTGGTCTGAAATAAGTAGATTCTCTAAGATTAAATATTTATGTGGACAACTTGATTCTCCACTCATAAAGCAATCCTAATTGGCTCATAATTTTGGAAATGAAGGAAAACCTTCATGTACTCAGTAGTATTAAAAGACATAACGATAAAACTTGAATAGTGGTATCCTTCTGCTAATTCAACATCTAAGAAATGATGACAGTAATAAATAGCTTGACAACACGAATTCCAAGGATTATAATTAGAAATCATTTTCTGTTGGTTCCTTGACACTAGAGAGAGGGAAGCTGGAATAGAGAAATTTTGTGCACTAAATAAAAGCCTCAAGCTGTTTATACTTCAGAGGTGACGCTTGCCCCGTAGTTATAAGTGTCTCACTTTTCTATTTTTAATTGTTTGCAATTTGTTTCATAGGACAGACGCTGCATTACAAAACTAGTGTAAATAGAAGTATTCCTTCATTTCTTAATTAATGTTTGAACTAACATTAATTATAACAATTTTATGAGTTTTTCATGTGAAACACAAGTAATTGAAGTAGAGGGAGATTAAATCTTGTGCAGGTTGTTTTGCAAATAAATTCTTTTCTAGGTGCTTGCACTGAAGGACTTTCAAGTTCCACTGAAATGAATTTGTGTTTTAAAAATACAATGCAGACATTGTAAGTTTATCTCCTTTTGTAGTAGCAATCTCACCATAAATACATAAAGAGAGAAGTGCTGGTAAAGGGCTTGATTGTTCCCTCACTCTCCCACTTAAATTAAATCTATGTGTATAATGATGAAAAAAAAGTTTTTAGTCTTTGCTAGAACCTTAATTGCCTGTGTACTCAAGGGTCAGTACAGGGTTGGTTTATTTTTTCTGTATTTAGTTGAAATTCAAAACTTAAAAGCATATTGTCCAAAGAGATCATCTCATGGTCACATAAAGCATGGTTTGTCCAGGGCTGCTTCTAGAAGGATATTTGGAGAACAAATGCAGTGTAAGACCATTCAAAACAAATTGATTTGAAGGGTAATAGTAGCTGCTATTCTTAAAGTCTCTGAGAGGAGAAGGAACTAGAAATACTACAAAATTTTCAGGACATCAGCTGATTACATCCTTTCCATGACATGGCCTCCGCTATCTTGGACAACATGGTATCTGGATATCTGTGGCAAGAGAGCAGGCAGAGGGTCTGATGCTCTTGAGGGCAAGACACAAGTCTCATGTATGGAAATGAGTGCAGTGGAAAAAGATTAAGAGGTGCTCTATGAAGCCTGGATGCAATTTTCATTTCCTGGTGTACCAGACAGAGGCAAGCAGTTTATTTTATCTGGTAGAACAGCTAAGCAATCTCTAGACTATCATTTGATAAGAGCAAATATTGTTATTAGAACTCAAAATCATACTGGAAATTAATGTGAACATCATTATTGCTGGGTGTTGGATTTCACAACTGAAATGGACTGATCAATAGCCTGACTTTGTCCAAAGCTAACTTAGTGTTCTGTGTGACTTCTTGAGAATACTTGAACTAAACCTGCTTCCTGATGTTACCACATGAAAAGGAACCAGAAAGAAAAGCTGTATTTCTCTCGAGGGCCAATTCTGCTCAGCATGGTGTCTACCTTTTCTTTTTTGTAACCTGATGACTGTTTTTGATTTCACTCGTGTACTTCTGGGATCCCTTTATGTATATAAAGTCCAGAGACACATTAATCTTTCCTTTTCATTAATGGACAAACTTGCTAAAAATTTAAGACATGTTAGCTTTGAAGCATTGTTGTTGGCCTTACTCAACCCAAAACCAGCCTGCCCTCTGTTTTTGCAGGGATTGGAAGGGACCCCTGGAGATCCTCTAGTCCTACCCCTCTGCTAAAGCAGGTTCCCTACAGTAGGTTGCACAGGAGAGTGTTCAGGCAGGTCTTGTATCAGAGCAGACTGCACAACCTTTCTGGGCTTTGTTCCAGTGCTTTGTTGCCCTCACTGTGAAGAAGTTCTTCCTTGTGTTTGTGTAGAATTTCCTGTGTTCCAGTGTCTGCTTGTTACCCCTTGTCCTGTTGCTGCACACCACCAGAAAGATCCTGGATCCATCCACTTGACTCCCACACTGTAGGTATCTGTGAACAGTGATGAGATCAACTCTCAGCCTCCTCTTCTCCAGGATGAAGTGTCCCAGGTCTCCCAGCCTTTCCTTGTATGGGAGAAGCTCCATGCCTCAATCATCATTGTGGCCCTGATTCTGAAATGGAAATTAATGTTTCGTTGGTGTGTTGTCAGCATTCGTAGTAGCAAGATGTTCAAAGACAGAAAAAGTTATAGCAACGGAAATCAAATGTTTGAGTAAGAGGTGCAATGAATTCCCTTCACTACTAGATGGTTGTCAAGGAGGAGGTTTACTGGGTACTCCAACCAGGCTAAGCACTCTCAAATATGAATGAGTTGCCGAGGATTAAGTTAAAACAGGCATTTATTGCTGAGCAAGGTAGTGCTGGGATACTCTACCACCATCTAGCCTCCCATCCATGCTTCCTACTTTGAGGTCAGTGTATCAAAATAAAAAGTGAACTTGACACAAACTTGAGTTTTCAGACTGAGAGAAGGAACTTCTAAAGGCAGAAGAGAAACCAGAGTGGGGAAATGTGTCTTGAAGAGCTGTCCAATGTTTCACAAGACTTCTTGTTGAGGATGTGGCTACGACCTGGCCCACTGCATTGCTCTGCCAGATCCAGCTTACCCTTGAGATGCACCAAGCCTTCCCCTTTGAATTTTGGATCTTTTTCCCTGTTACAGGGAAGCAGCTCTGGGAATACCTCTGAAGTTAGAACGTTCTGAATTAACCATCCAAAGAAACAACAAAGCAACTGACTGCCTCCCCTGGCTCCCCCCGCTGCTTTATCCAGCATAATTGTCTAAATAAGCATCAATGAGCGAGCAAAGGAACAGAGAGTTAAGGTTGGTTTTCCTATGTTATAACAGTGAATACCTACCTAATCTCAATTAATGTATGTTTAATGGCTATTTAGTTTTCTGGACTATTTTCTGCTTTGAAAAATTCCTCGACACAGGTTACATGCTGGAGGGGGACTGGGAAAAATGATTCCATGTTTGCACAGCTGCATTTTGAAGTTCTGAAGACAAAAGTAAATTATTTATTTATTTATTTATTTATTTATTTATTTATTTCCTAGAAAGCTCTTTTTCTTGCCTTTAAAGGAAATAGAAATTTTGGAAATTTTTAAAGCTGTTACTGTTGTGACCTTGATGCACTGTCAAAAAGTGAGAGAAAATGAGGATGGTGGAGCTCCCTGCCTATTGAGTAGAGAAGCCTTCAAACCCTTTACACATTGTTAAAACAATTTTCTGGAGGAACTAAAGAATCAGTGAAGCAGCTGAAGTAGTGAGCTGTGAGCCCCACTCCTGACCTTAATGTTCAAATACAAATGCCAGGGGCTGGAAAATCATTGTACTGAGCTGAAAAGAGACTCTGTAAAGAAGATGCAACAGGAAACAGCTCTTCCTGGGATGGCTGCAAGGCCCAGTGCAGGGGCATTGGTTGCAGAGCTCTGCAGGAGCTGGGGGATATTGGGGAACTGCTGCTTGGACAGACCTGTCACTTTTGTCACCAGAAATGCTTGGGAATGGGAGGCTGAAGGGAACTACTACAGGAAGCCACAGGGTTTCTAGAAGAGAGATGTGGTCTTACTACCATTTCTTCTACCTAGCCCAAGGTCAGTTTTCATTCAGTCTATGGACAGCAAAATATGATCAGAAGTATATCTGCACTTATATGTGTTTTAATAGCTTGGGCCAAAGATTTTAATGGGTTTGCCAGCCTGGAGCATTCCCTGTCTTAACTTGGTACAGTCTTTGGAGAAACATTAATAAAACTAAGATGAACATTTTCTGCAGTAGTCAAAGTGTTGTTGAGAAGCATATATGAATAATGTCTGTAGTCACAGTGAAGGGCAAATCACGTCTTCTGAACTGCAATTTTGAGTTCTTCTAGCAAATTACTATTGGTAGTTTCAGCCCTTTAAATTCAAGGTTTTAAATTCTTAAACATTAAATGTTAAAAGTTTTCCACCAGCTTGCAAGTCCATGCAAGAAGCCTCCAGTCCTTGCATTTTTAGATGTGATAGAATACATCCTGAAGTGTCAAGGAAATCTGTTTTCCTCTTTGGTCATGCTGGAAATTTTGTTATTCCTGTAACTTTTTCTAGTGATTGTATTGCAGGGGCTTCATTTGACTCTGTTACGAGTGCAGGCTACAGTAGGTGATTGAGTAGTAGAGAAAGATCTAAAGGATTTATCGTGTGGTTGTTTAATGAAAGAATGAGGAAATTCATAGCTTTAGGGAAGGTTTCAGCATTGCAGAAATCCAGTTCTTCTACCTTTGCAAGGGGCAAAAAAGCAGAGAACCTTTTTCAATGCTTTCTACACTTTTCTAAGTTCCTTTTTTAGCAACTTCTCTCACATCCCATTTGGATATGCAGGCCCATGCTGTGTAGTGCTGCAGAGTAACTGGTGACCTTTTTTGAGGGAAACTATAAATACCAGCTTTGGCATAATAGATGGGTGGGTTGTGTTTCATGGGTGGCCAGCCACCCTGTGTTTTTCCTCTCTCTAATTAATGGCCTAGCACTCTGGAAGAAGGTCTGCAAGGCAGGGAATGCTACATCCCAGGTATGATGTTCCCAGATGTCCCAGGTAGCTCCCCAGCACTGCTTCTTGTTGATAAAGGAACAGAGGGAAAACCACACGACTCCTGCTTCTGCTCCAGCTCTGCCATGCAATACACAGAATGTGCCAGCTTTTTAGGGTATACAGTGCAGGAAAGGCTCTGCTGTGGTATTTGATGAATAGTGTACGGACATGGGCTAAGTGGTTTTAAATGAAGATTTAATTCCTCACAGCCAATAAGTAGATTTGCTCAAATGACTTGACAAGAAAATATATGACCAACATATCCTGCTTATTAAAAAAAAAAAAAAAAAAAAAGAAAAAAAAGAGAAGAGAAAAGAGCTATTCAGTTTCTCAGAAGGGAGGACGGGCATTACATGGGGAACACATGTGCTGATAAGGCTGTATATGCTCAAATACAGTGCGTGCATCGAGTGCCTCCTTACATGCCATGAGGCAGCCACGGTCATTCCTGAGAGCTGCAGTGCAGCAGTGTCAGCATGCATGTAGCTGGAGAGGGTAAATGCTCAACAGGAAATAAGCTCATTCTGCATCTGTCATTTTAACTTTAATTCTTAATGTTTTCTTCAAAACGTTAGGCAAGATATTGCATAACAAGGAAGTTTACTTTCTACTCATGCTAGCTTTCCCTCTAGACTTTCTTATTTTATGTAAGAGATAGTTTATTTTGCATGATTCAGGAGTGGCATTTTGGCTTTTAGCAGTTAAGATGATGGAAAGTTTTGTGAAAAGTACTCCCTGCCTGCCTAAGGAAGAATGGAAGATTCCTCAGCTGTAAGACTCTGGTACATGTGATTTAACAAGCTTTGGCTCATCTTGGGAGCATAAGCACTCTTAGTTGTGTGAAGCAGTGAAATCAAGAACCCTTTGTAGTGTACAAAGTTTAAAGAAACAAGGAAAGAATGCTGGCAATAAGCCAAGAGCCATTTTTGAGCAAGAAAGGAAAATAGAGAAATAATGTGTGTAACAATGTGACTCCCATCTACAAGAAGGGAGGATCTGGGGAACTACAGGCCTGTCAGCCTGACCTCAGTGCCAGGGAAGGTTATGGAACATGTATGGGACAACAGGAGGATCAAGCAGAGATAGCATGGTTTCATGAAAGGCAGGTTCTGCTTGACCAACCTCATCTCCTTCTACGTCCAGGTTACCCACCTGGTTGATGTGGGAAAGGCTGTTGATGTAGCATACCCAGACTTCAGCAAAGCCTTTGACAGTGTCTCACAAAGCATTCTCCTGGAGAAGCTGGCAGCCCATCGCTTGGACAGGTGCACTCTTTGCTGGGCAAAGACCTGGCTGAAGGGCTGTGCTCAGAGAGTGGTGGTGAATGGAGTGACATCCCGCTGGTGAATGATCAAGACTGGTGTGCCCCAGAGGTCAATACCTGTGCCTGTCTTGTTCAGTATCTTTACTTATGGTCTGAATGAGGGAACTGAGTGTACCCTCAGCAAGTTTGCAGATGACACCAAGCTGAGAGGAAGTGTTAATCTACCTGAAGGTAGGAAGGCCTTACAGAGGGATCTGGACAAGCTGGGTTGCTGAGCTGAGGCCAAAGGGATGAAGTTCAACAAAACAAAGTGCTGCATCCTGCACTTAGGTCACAAGCAACACTACAGGCTCGGAGCAGAAGGCTGTGTGAAGGATCTGAGGTTGTTGGTTGACACTCAAAAGAACATGAGAAGCAGTGTGCTCAGGTGGCCAAGAAGATTAGTTGTATCCTGACTTATATCAGAAATAGTGCAGCCAGCAGGAGCAGGGAGGTGATCATCCCCCATACTAACACTGGTGAAGCTGCATCTTCAGTGCTGTGTTCAGTTTTGGGCCCCTCACTACAAGAAGGACATTGAGGCCCTGGAACATGCCCAGAAAAGAACAACAAAACTGGTGAGGGGTCTGGAGCACAAGTCTTACGGGAGTGGCTAAGGGAGCTGGGATTGTTCAGTCTGGAGAACAGGAGGCTCAAGGGAGACTTTATTACTCTCTACAACTTCATGAAGGAAGGTTGTGGTGAGGTGGGGTTGGCCTCTTCTCCCAGATAACAGTGATACAACAAAAGGAATGGCCTCAAGTTGCACCAGGAGGGGATCAGGTTGGATATTGGGAAAATCTTTTCAGAAAGAGTGGTCAAGCACTGGAACCAAGGGAGGTGGTGGAGTCACTGTTCCTGGACATGTTCAAGAAATGTGTGAATGTGAAGATGCTCCAGCACCTAACTGGAGCAGCTGCCAGAAATCTGTTCATACCCTACGTGGAAGAGGAGCAATTCAGAGTTAGGTTATGATAGCAGCAAATTTTCACTCTTTCGCTACAGATTCATATCATCCAGAAATAGGGTTGCCTGAAACCTTCTTGTCTGCTCAAGGAATGATTCTTTTGAATTAATGGATGCATTCACAGGCTATGCTGTAGGGAGGTATAGAGAGATTAGATGCTCCAAGAGCAGGTGTGCTCTGAGTGAGATAAGGAATGAGGGTGGAGTAAAGACAGGGATTGCTGAAGAATGAAGGAAAACAGACTAGAAGGGCAAGACATGACAACCATGCATATTGATGTCTGGGGAAACGTCCATCTGCTGAAGAGTTTGGTAGCACAGTCTCTCCCCTAAAACTTATGAGGCTGCGTCTTCTGAGACATTTCTTTCCTTAAAGCAGATGTCTTATTTTCTGAGGCATAGGTGATGCTGCTATAGATGAAGGGAGATGCTCCTTTACTTGACTTCTACAGAAACAGGCTTTTTGGCATCCTGAAGCTTCTGTCCTCTCTGACCAGTCTGTGATACTTGGTCCCAGGTGTCACTTACTCTGAGCCTCCATTGCAAGGGGCCGGAGGCTGTTTTGAAAACCTAGTCCCAGTGCTAACAAAGAAAGCTTGTTATTGGTGATTGCTTTCAGCACCAGCTTTGAGTACTGTAGTGCAGGCTATTCCCAGCAAAGTTGGAGATGACAAAACATTTTCACAATCATCCCCTTGTACACGTGTGATTGCAGAGAAATGCTGCTGCCCACATGGAGAAATCCAGATAGGAAGAACAGAGATGCAACTGTGAGTCTGGCCATCACTCCATTCTTTCTAAATGGTGTGGTGTGGCCAGAGAGACGGAGGGGAAAGCAACTATATGGTGAGCGCTGATATGCTGTGTGCATGGTGTGTGTAGCCGTTGCTGCAGACCACATATGCAGAGGCAGTGCATCTGCAGCCGGGACTTTGAAAACTGTGTTGAATTGTCTGGTTGCCTCTGAGGCCTCCATGCACTGAGCCTGCTACTTTCAGTATCTAGATCTAGAAAATGTCTGCTGATGTAGGTGATTTTTTTTAAGATGCGTATCTTCTCAATGTGCTTTTCTGTCTCCATTTCATTTAATCATGGCATCAGAGAACGGCTAAGGTTGGAAGGGACCTCGGGGTCCACCTGATCCAACCCATGCAACCCATGCTCAAGCAGCAACAGCCAGAGCAGGATATCCAAAATTGTTATTCAGATAGTAAATTATTGTAATACAATACTTACATATTTCAATTTGTAATATTCCCTTGTGTGCAATTTTATCTCTCTTACAAATGACTGCACATTATGTATTTCCACATTTAATCAGGGTGACACCTTCAAGAGGAATAAAGTGGGCAAATTTAACCATAAGCTTCACTCAAAACATGATCTGCAAAGATCTTTTCTGATGTTTGTATGGCCTCACTTTTGTTTTTTTTTTTAAGCACAATAATTGGCACTTTCCCAGGCTTCTTACTGCACAGGCTGGGAAGGGAGATGGCGTGAGAAGCGCTGGGGCAAGCTGGTGTTTGTCCAGCAGAAAATGGGAAATTCTGAGACCTCTCAGGCGATGGGTATTTCTCGACAGAACTTCCTGGTTGACTGCAGTCCAGGAAGAACTGCGTGGGCTTGGAGAAGCACTAGAAATGGGTCAAAATAGGACGATGCATACATTGTATTTAATATGCGGAAGGAAGTGAAGTAACTGGTGTGTGCTTGTTTTCATGAACCCTCCTCTGTCACGCCTCTCCAGAAGAGTCTTTTAGCAGTGAAAAGTGGTGACAAAAGCCTTTTTCCTCCCTGTCCTGTTTTTTTCTGGAAAGCATCAGTAATGCTGAAACCTGGCTTGACACCTTGTTATGTCCCCTAAAATTTGACATTTTCCTTGTGCTGAGCACACAGTGTGCTGCATCTACCTGCCCACAAAGCCACTCCAGACTTTAAAAAGACAACAACCAGAGAACCATGGGGAAGACAAATGTAAATGCAGAAAATATAAATTATGAGTGGCCTCACATAGCTCTGTGAACCGCATTGAGATGTGTCCTAGGCTGAATTGGGCTGTCCATCTTCCTTTGCTCCATGCTCGCAAATCATGCGCAGTGTTCCCCTCAAGACTCACACTCTCCATTTGAAAATAAATTAAAACAATAAATAAATGAAGCCACTTCACCTACAGCATTGCAGCCCTGACCTCCCAGCCTCTGCACAGAACCATGGAGGTTGCTTTAGGCCATGCATGTCAACATGCTCCCCATGAGAGCAAGGCTGCCTGTAGCCCTGGCCTTCCTACGAGTTCTATTGAAAATACCTGGCCTTGTTTAAAAATATGATTTCAGCAGCTCCAGATCACAGAGCCCGTGATCGCATTCCATTCTGACGTGCTTGGAAAGCAGTGTCATGGAGCTCTGAAGTTTAATTATAGCCACCGCAGGTGCTAATGCTGCCCTCCCACAGCTCTAGAAGGGCTTCCATCGCAACACAGACATGATTGGCAGAGGGAAGTGAATGAAATCAGGGTGGTCTCAGGCTGAAAATCCAACCTGAAAGCTAGTGATGAAATTTGTTACTGCAACAGCTGGCTTTTTACAAGCTTCCTGATTCATTTATCCTGTTCTGCGGGGAGGGAGGGAAGGCATGAAATTGCTTTTTTTTTCATATATCTTCTGAGGAAACTATTAAAAAAAATAAATTTCTTCCATATCAGTTAGAAAATATGATATTCTGTTTTACTCATTTCTTTATGCTTCTGTTCTTTCTGTGTGATGCTTCAGTGGCAGCAGTGATTTTGTATATCATTATTATAATCATATGTATTAATCCAAATACTTTTCCTTTTAATCTGAACAGGTTTTACAAAGAAAGTCAGCCAACAGCACAAACTATTTGAAGAGTTTCTGTTTGTATTTTTGACTGATGGCTTTTTTGCAACTGGATTAACAAAAAACCATTAATAAACAATGCAACAAGCAGCATAATGTCTATCTTTGGTCTGTCTTCTTGTTACTCTGAATTGAAATGGAAAGCAAACATCAGATATGTTTTCTCTGAAGGAGGAGCATTTAGGATGTCTATGTTTTGCAGATGAGCTGGGTGCATGGAGGCTAAGAGTTGAGGAAGGGGCCTTCCTGGAGTGACATGAGGAGGCCTGGGCCTGGTTTCTTGAGGTTTTGTCCTCCCCAGCATCTGCTAGGGGGCAGCCTGGGAGGCACGTGCATCTAAGTCATCTACTGTGCTTAGTGTGTGCGATTGTGATGAGAAAGTTCTCTAGCGGAAAGAAGGGTGACGATGGGCATGTGTAGCAATGAAAGCAGCAAGACAGCTGTTGGCCTGTCCACGTGGCATGACCTGACAGCAAAACAGTGGTTTGAATTGCTGAGACAGCTTCTCCTGCCAGGAGTCACGCTTGCTCTTCTTGGGAAAGAATTCCACAGGCTACCGTGTCAAAATGTTGGGCTGTGTACACTTTGGCTCACAGAGGGGTGTTTGGAAAGATCTGAACTCAGCTTCATGCTTCTTCATGATGTTAATCAAAAGGGTGCTGAAGGCTGTAGTACCACAAGGCTGCTGGTGGCCCTGGACTCTGCCCTAGGTTCTCCAGAATGTGGTACTACTTTGAAAGTCTTTCTCAGTAGGGTTTTTCTCATAGCCACTTCTAGGAAATTAGGAATAGGAAACGTTTTCATTATTCAACAAATTCACCTTTTTCATAATAGCCACTGTGTTAAACTTGAGATAGCTGGAAAAATTCCTGTCTCTTTTTCCTGGGCATTTTCTGTTCGTATTTTGGTGACAGATGTTTGTAGATTGCAGCGATGCAGGCAGCTCATCACTTCTGCTAAAAAATTTGGGGATTTTTCAGTGATGCTCAGTTCCCATAAATGTACTCAGTGCAACGTCCTCAGGAAGTTTCTCACGAGGGGAATGAAGGCTGTGGTCATGCTCTATGGAGACCATAGCTCTGCTCCTGGTGGGCAGGTGTGCCTCAGCCCTGCTCTACAAATGGGGACACTGGTGGTGGGATGGGATTCTGGGGAGTGAATGCAGTATTCCATGAGCGGGGGGAGGAATGGAAAAAAAAATTCTTCAAAAGGGAACATTTGTGTGGGCATGGGTTTCCTGGAAGGCCTGCCAGGGGGGGAGGGTAAGGAATTAAAATAAACACTGTAGATGGGGTGGTCTGTTCTGAACACACTGATGAAACTTAACATTTTTCTGTACACTGTTCTTAATGTCTACATTTGTCTACATTTGTCTGTAGATTTTTTTTAATTGGCAGAGGTTTTGCAAAAGACTCCCAGGCTCATGACCTTGGAGTCCAATGCACAGCCCTCCAGCTTTAATTAAATAAAGGATTTTCATGAGAAGTAACTGCTAAAATTCTCAAATTAGTGAAAGTTTTGCAGAAAAATAACATTTAAGATGTGTTCTAAACAAAATACTTGGTTTTCAAAAATGTGATTGCTGGCATAGGAAGGTGCATTTGCTTCCCTCAGCAGGACAAGAGAAGAGACTGTCGTCGGTGTCTCTGCTTTGAGGTGGGTATCTTGCTCCCCAGAGTGCCCAGGGCATCTCTGCTGATGTGCTCTCTGCCTGCACGTATGCAACTGTCCCCCTGCACCCATAGCTGGGTCAGACACACGTCCTGACATGTGCAGGCACACTGCTGAAGAACGTCGAGACCTTGCGTTATTTCTATGAAACAAAGGCCTGGATGATCAGCCAGCTTTGCTTCTAATCTAGCAGCTATTTCACTGGGGGCTATGCATACTGCCTGCTCTGTGAGCTTGCCTTCTTTTGCCTGCCACGCCGCTTTAGATTTATGGTTGACATAACTAATTTATATATAGATTTAATTGTAGGTAATACTTCCCCTTTCCTATCTGATGCCTACGTAGACCAAATGTTGGATCATGCAGCCTTCAGAAGACCTTTTTTGGATAGTGTCTACTGTATTGCAGTAGCATCTTGTTTGTTTCCCTCACAAATATCCATTGCCATTGGAACATTTATCTCAAATTCAGGTGGATCCCACACTCAAGTATAAAAAAGTAAAACATTTAGTAAATCAAACATTTAATATGTTGATAAAGAATTATTTGGTATTCCAGTCTGCTCTCTCTGTGTTCTTGTGAAGCATAATTTTAATCCATCTTTGAAACAATTCAAGTGCTTGTGAGAAAAAATATTTAAATATTTCAAGATGAATACTCTGCCCATCCCTGCCTCCAAATTTTAATGATGAATTTGTTTCAGTAGCTGTTTAATGAAGCTAGCCAAAACTTGAGTTGCAAGGGGCTTATTGCATTTGCTTTTAAAAGCAGAGAGAAAAATAGCTGCTGGAATAATGAATGGATAAACGAAGCACTTATTTCTTTCTTTTATGTGCTTAAAAGAGCAGTGGAGATTTGATTTTTCTGCTGCTGCTATATTTTGCTTGAAACTGATCTTGAAGCATCTCAGTGTGGCTGTTTGGTGGGCTCAAGCCCAAGCCCTGGCTGGCTGGCTTGCACTGAACAATGTGTTTGTTAGCAGGGTCTCTGAAATCCTCATTTTATCTTGTGCTTTTTTGAGCTTTGCTACTAGAAGTAGAAAAACGGACTCCACGTTGCATTTCCATACATGTGCATGAGCTCAGCTGAATCGCCCGTTTCCAGAAAATCCCTCTCATGTGTAGCACTGTTTAGGTTGTGTGAGGCAGCCTCTGTAAATGTAGCATTAAACAAATGATTCAGAGTCTGCCTCATATACACAGCTCTGAAAGAGTTGTACACATTAGATGGACAGAGCTATAAATAGTTGCCAGAGAACTGTGGTGTACCACAGCCCTGATACCCACAGGGAGCATCAGCGGTGTGCTGCTTGTCTAGATGTTGAATGCAGTCACTTTTGTTTTGCTAAAGATAACTTAATCTCAAATTTCAGTAAAACTTCTATGAAGGCAGGCTTTAAACATGCCTTTAAACACCAGATGATCTGCAGCAAGAAGACAGAGACATATAACCTCAAAGACTACGTCTGAACTTACGCTATTCCTGCTGCTGAAGTCTAGCTGGGTATTTGGGCTGCTCCCTTCTTCATTGCCACTTTAGTCTCTCCAGAGTAGTTCACTCTGCAGGACACACACATTAAGGTATGTCAGAAATTTACTGTCAGCAAGTTGAGCCTACCCTTATATTCAGATGGAGGCAGACTTTTTGCATAAGTCCAGGGTCTTCCATGCGTGGTTGTCCTGTGCAAAGCCGCACCAGCTGACCTGCACTTCTTAAGGCCCGTCAGGGATATGTCCTGGCTGAAAACTGGACAAAGGCCAGGTATAGGCAGAGCAAACTGCATAACAGAGTGGAACAGAGACACTGAGCTAGGAGACAGCACAGGAAAACAGGAAAATGCCCTTGCTGACTGAGAGAGAAAGATGATGCAAAATAATTTTGGAAACTACCTCTTCGCTACGTTGGCACTGTAATAGCACCTGGTGTCTTTGCCAGCACCACTCATCATTTTGCATGCCCCATTCAATTTGCTTCCAGGTGCTAGCTGTGGCCAGCAGGAAGCAAGAGTGTCCCAGCACCACTGTGTGTCATGTCTATGCACTACGTTCCCAAGTAGTTGTGGAGCATGGCAGCAATGGAGCATTACTTTGGATTACATCCTCCAAGAGAAGCCACTGCCTGCATGGGATTTATTCTGTCTCTCACTGAAGCAGCAGATGTCCATTAATCAAAAGAAGTTTTTAAGTACCTGTTCAAATAGAATGGGCAGAATGGATGCTGACAGCTTGGGACACAAGCAGGTGATGAATAACGAATAAGATGTTCTCCTACCATGCTTCGAAGGTACTTGGATTTTTATAGAACTTGCTGGCTTGAAGTTTTATGAGGGCATTAGAAACACAGGATGAGTTCAGACTTTGAAAACAAAGTTGGCCAGTAAAACTGCCTGTGAGGCTAACTCACAATAAATAGTAATGCAGCAAGCATGTTATTAAGCGTTCTGTTCCTGGTGCCCTTTTTTTGAACATTTCTTAAATGGCAGAGCCTTGTTTTCTGGAAGCCTCACTTTGGCTTATCTGCAGCTTTTCATCTGTGACTGCTATTTTGTAATTAAGTTATTATTATTGATGAATGTTAAAAGAGAGGCCAAATAAAATTTAGAGTATGTTTATGGGTGCTACAAATATTTTAGGTAAAAGAAAGATTTTATAGGGTGTTATAACAAGGAAAGAACAGATACTGAGAAGCACTGATACTGAGATGTACCTATAGCAGGCATACATAAGGGTTAATAAACATGCTCACATATGGCACATGCCAAGGCATACCTGGGACCTATCCTGCAAGTCCCTGGGCTCCACAGATGCTTGGCCCTGGGACTCTATTGAGGCTGAGCCCTGCAGCTCCTATCTAGGTGTGAATCATGTGTGCCATTTAGTGGAGGTCTGAAAATTGATGTCTTTTGGATAAAGAAAGGATAATAAAATAGAAAGGCAATGCTCTGTTGCAGGGGGATCAGCCCTTGGCTCTGATGGCGTTGTCAGGCCCTAGCCATGGTGCAGATTTCCTGACTTGTTCCAGAGCTGCTTTTTGATGGACTCATATTGTGATACTTTGGATGCTTGGAATGTTTTGGCTTGGGGCAGCAGGAGGACTGTGTCTATCCTTCTTGGTGCTGAGCTGAGCGTGAGTGATGAGCACCATTCCTTTTACTTCTGCATCCGATTCCCCACTTCCAACAAGGGCAGCTCATGGCAGCGCCTTGCTTTCCTCCATGCACAAAACCTTGGCAGAGGCAAGCTGTTTTGGGTTTTGTGCTATATTCCCCCTGGGTTTGTCCCTCATCAGAAATAGGTTTATTAGCAACCATGAAATCTAGTGATACTAATTTTCCCCATGATTATGGCTGTAAAATAGTAGAAAACCTAGCTTCTATGTCCTTCCATTTCTTTATTTTTTTATTTCAAATTGTACAATGACTTTTTAAGCACTTGAAGCAATTAATGGGCGCTCATGTTTTTAATTTTGTCCAGAAGGAACGAGGGGATTCAATTCTCTGCATTTTCTTCATCAGTCTGTGCTTGAAGCCTGTAAAGCTGTGGTGTGAAGTTACCACCAACTGGTGGACCACAGACATCTGCTGACTGGTACAGCAGTGATCTGTGATTTGTGTGTGAGACTGATTATTCCAAATCCAGATTCTTATGGTAGCTTTGGAGTTATATCTCTAAGAAGTCATAAACAGGCTGCCATTCACTATTTCTCTCTAAATTTCACAGGCTTCTTATATCTTTCACTCTCTACTTGGTTGTGCAAGTTGTGCCGAGTCTGCTCACTTAGACCTCAAAGCTAAGCATCCAGAGATGCAGAGTGTGGTGGGGTTTTTTTGCTGTGAAATGAGCTGCTTTTCCTGTTGGATGCTTTTCCATGTTGCAAAATGAGTGCTTTTCCCCCTATTTTCCACTTTGCTATAAGGCTGAATACTCTTACTGTGTATGATGGTGACAGCATGGGAAGGAACCTGCTCAGTTCAAGACATCATCAATAAGCCTGGCTTTCCCACAAAACCTGCAGTATAAATACATTCATGTTAAGGTAATAGAAAATGCATAGTGTTTTAACATGAGAAAGTTATCTTCCCAAATGCTTAGGTTTGCTGTAATGGGTCTGTGTAAGAACAACAGATGCAGTGAACCCCTGAATGTTGGTATGGGGGAATAAGCAATTATTTGGGTGTTTCATGATGTGGTCACCAGAGTTTAAATTTTCATTAATTAAAATCTGAGATCCTTGAGGAACCTCAGCATAGGCTTTGGGGAGGGCATATGTTTATTTGTCCGCGCCTCTGGGGAGCACACTCCAGAAAAACCACTCCTTGCAGCTCAGAAGCATGTGCTGCAGGGGAAACTTGGGGCCTCGTCAGTTCCTTGCTCACAGAGGCTACACAAGAGCCTGCATGTGCAGAGAGAGGGAACAATGTGACTGTGGGAATGAGGAGCTGGCAGGCATTACATACGTGAAGAAACCCAGTGACTGCAACAGTGCTGCTCTCATGGGGGAAGCTTGCTGGGTCCGGCCAGTTTCAACCTGCAGTTTGGTGATGTGTTTGTTTGTTTTGACAAGGGAGGTGATAAAATAGGGGTTCCTCTCCACCCCCTTTGGCTGTGGGTGTTTAGGTCATCGTGGTCTGGCTGCTGGGAAGCTGAGCAGGGAGAAGTCCCTGCAGTGAGTTGAGCTCTGTAAAACTCATCTGAGAAAGTCCATTTCCCATCCTGCCTATGTTTTTTTGAGGGGAAGCATGAAAAGGAAAGGGAGGGAGGGAAAAAAAGCTGCACTGAAAAGGGATCTTGCTTTCATCTTGTGGAAAGCCTTCTATGAATAAAGTAGTAGCTAAATACTTAAATTTCTTGGCATTATATTAAGGCAATTGCACTAATGCAATCTCACTCACCTGATAGAACTTGCTGCAAGAGGAAGCATGGTGAGGCTGGAAAACCTTTTCTGCTCGTACACCAAAGTGTTCATGAGATTGGAGTTAAGCAGCCATTCTGCACCATGGAAAGTTTAGGCACTTAGAAAAATGTTAATCAGAATCACACATGGACTAGAAACTGATAAGGCTTCCCCACAAGGTTGTACCTCCACTTTTCTGCTTTGAAGAGTCTGTTCTGAGTCAAGAAGCTTCCAAACTCTGAGTCTGTCTGTGCAGAGCTTGTGTTTTGGGAACAGTTTTCTAAAATGAAGCATTTTCATGAAATAGCTGAGTTCAGTAAAATGATATTATATAAAAAAAGACTTTTTCAAAAAACCAGTTAACCCTCGTTTCTTCTTTTTCGTTATTTAACTGAAGTAGTGAGGAGAATGCTGCAGCCTTGTCTTGCCAGAAATCTAGATGAAAACATTTGCCTAACCTTAGTCTTGAAAATGATCTGTTCCTAAAGCCTTTTTTTTTTTTTTTTTTTTTCAGTAGAAAAATGATGGTGAGCTGTGGATGACTCAGCTGATGGTTATTAGTGATTTTACTATGTGTGCTAATTGTGGAATTGAACAAATTGTATGCTTTCTAAAGATCTTAATCTGGAGTCATTAGACTGTTCCGTTTGGGGTGTGCTGGTATAGAAAAGGGGAATTTGGTAATTGCCATAGAAAGTTTTCAGAGAACTAGTTCACAGAACATAAATGTTGTGTGGCATGACTGGAATTAAGATGTGAACCAACAATGGATTTTGAACAGATGACTCAATGATGATGAAATGCTAACATCTAAATATGAGCAAATCTCCTGCAATATTAAAGTAAGAAGGGCAAGACTTCACAGGTCTGGGATGAGATAATGGTTGGTCTATAATGAACTTGTTCTAAATTTAGCAGTCTTTAAGAAAGACTTGCCTAAACGAGGTTTGTACCACCCATCTTGAGCATCTATCATCTGAGCGAAGGGACTCACACTCTGAACAGATTCACCTCTTATCTGCTGACCATAGATGGAAACCGGATGGCCAGATTGCTCAACTTCTACACTAATAAAGTGAATTGAGAAGAATCTCAGCCAAAGTATTTACCAACATTGTATTTCTTCTAATTATTTGAGTATTTTACAGCAGACACCAAGCACTACAGCCACTTTGCTTACTGGAGAGATGTTTTAAGTTATTGCAGAGGAAGTCTCTTAAGACTGGTTACAGAGCTTCGCTTACAAATCAGGGCAGCCTGTAACAAGCTAAACTTGGCTCACTGGAAAACAGTTTCTTCTTTACTTTGGGGCTTGAATTGCACATCTTTGTGTAGAGATACATCTTGCAGTCTGTGAGGCGCATTCTGGAAAGAAGCTTCATGTTTTTAATTTAACACATGAGAAGCCTGTGCTTTTTTCTGGGACTTGTTTGCTTCCCTTTCAGGCAAAAAGACCTCTAGGAAAGCAGAAGGCTTCAGATGTCTGCCCAAAGGCATGTGGCAAACTGGGGAAGAGAAGTGGGGCACTAGGAAGACTGTGTGTTGAATATCATCACCTGGATCAGTGCTGGCCGTGCTGCTGGGAAAGGGGCATGTGAGCTTTTCTCACCATGTTAGACGTGGGCTGAAACCTGGACTTGGCCAGTGTAAAGATGCCCAAGTTGTCTGTCTTGTTGTCTGGTCTGTTCCTCTCCTATAGAGTGAAAGCTGACCTTGCGGTGGGTTAAAATATCTGCCCCTCATTACCCACCACTGAGTTTGTTTCTTAATTAACTTACTCAACTCACAGGAAAAAAATGTTCTGTTTGAGGCATGGAGAGAACTGAAGTTACTGTGTGTGTTTCTAATGCAGACAAAATATCACAGAGGCTCTGAACCTTTAAAAATCTTGCTTTTGTACCATGTTAAATGTGATTAGCACCTGAATAATAATAAGGCAGTGAATATAGCTTTATTATATCTTAATGGAACTAAGACAATGGTCCTTAATTAACTTCCCTCCTGCACAGAAGCCAAAACCCTTCCCATGCAGCTGAAGGGCTTGGGGAGAGCAGCCCTTCACTAATTTGGGATGAAGCCCCAGGAGCAGCCTCGTGCATCCAGCCCCATCCCACCACAGTGCTGCACTCCTGACACATGGCTCAACATCTTTGGCTCATCTTCTGTTGTGTTCAGCTTGCTCGTTTCATGGGTAGAGCCTGCAGCCATGGGATGAAGAACTGTGATGGATCTTGGCAGGGGAGGACAACATCAAAATAGCCAAGAAATAGTGATTTTGTTAGTTAAATCTGGACACTGTGAGGCTCTTACTCCTATCTATGTAGTGACTATCTCTAATGGATTTAAACAGGGTCTCAAACAGTATGGACCTTGAAAAGTCATCTGAATACGTAGGATCCTCCAGTGTTTCTGTGCAATTTCAGCTCCCAAGTTTCCTCTTTCTGTATGTTTTAATGCTAATACATGATGTGATGAGCATTCAAAAATAGTTTCCTGCTACAAGATGCTGTGTATTTTGATTAATTTCCCCTTTTTCTCCTTGAACTCTTATGTATAGATGTTAATGCACTAAAGTAGCAAATGGTAACTTGATTTCAGATTTTTATAGGGGGGGAAGTTAATTTATTTATGTGGGGTTATCTCTGGGCAAACTGGAAATGTTTAATGTGGAACTGTGACAGTAAATGATAAAAGAAGAAACACTTTTCAGAGCACGTAATTGAAAATGTTTCTTAAGCCTTTCCAGTGTCTCTCTTTCTTCCCTTTCCTACATCACTTTTTTCCTTAGTTTAACTGGCAAAATCAATTTCAAAAAGCAGAAAACATCAATAATATGGTAGAAAAAGGTGGTGTTATAAAAAAAAAATCATATCGAAGGTCCTTTCCCTTTTGTTATTGTCTATTCTGAAAACCATTAACTGTTAGAAAGCTTTCTAGGAGAATTTAACCTTTTGTTTGTCTTTCTGATTCATTCCTAGATGACCAGAAATTAAAATCTGCATACGATTTATTTTTTTTTTAGCTATGAAGTTAAACAAGACACCTGAAATTGTCTGTATCTAATTTTGTATTTATCTTTTTTTCCAGAACACTGCAAAATCCCAGTAGGAGATTTTCAGATAGAAAGGTTTTATCATCCAGATACAGCACTGACCAGGCTGTACATTTTGAAATTGAAGCTCAATCCATGGTTTGAAGTCATGCTTGTAGATGTAAAATGTAACATCATTCATTTCAAATATTTTTAGTTAGGTTAAATTAGATTATTAGTCATGTTTATGTTTGTACTGCATACTAAATATACATAGATGAGATGCTTAGCTTTGCACTGACCTGAATGAGGAAAGGTAACAGGTAGTAACTGAGATTGTGTTCCTTTCCCATGGGACATTTGAGCTAATGCTAGACAAAGAGCATGTTAGCATCTGCAGGGTTATTTCACTGTTGCTATTGTTTTATCAGTCATGAAGCAGAATTCTCTGCTTCACTTTTCTGAGGACAGGCTTATCTGAATTCTGGAAGGGAAAGTGCCTGACCCTGACGTGGTCAAGGACAGATGTGGTGGGAGTTTTGCATGCCACTTGCAAATCACTTATCAAGAAAAAAATATCTCATTTCCTTGGGGCTCCCTTTGGATCTGGGCAGATTTTTAGATGTTTTCCTTGGTGTAAGAGTTCTGAGTTTTGTTTTAGAAGGTTTATGTCTTTTGAAAGGAGGTGGTGAGAGAAACCACATCTTAAAGGAGATGGAAAGAAAAACCACATCCTGCCCAGTTTTATCTTGTTTTTTGCCAGTCAGAAATACAAGATGGGCTGTTACCAGCTGCTTTTCAGACTTCATGAAACTCCTCAACACAGATTTCCCATTGCAGGTTGCACAGTTTCCTCCTCTCTAATTTTGGTTCTCATCCTGTATGAGTCAGTTCTGGAA
This sequence comes from Lagopus muta, assembly GCF_023343835.1. Lineage (NCBI taxonomy): Eukaryota > Metazoa > Chordata > Aves > Galliformes > Phasianidae > Lagopus > Lagopus muta. Next base: position 28,962,337 of record NC_064437.1, on the reverse strand, counting down.
ATGATTCCTTTTACAAGGAGTAGGGCAGTATCTTCAAAAATGATATCTCAGTTTTCAGGGGAAATTTTGAAAATTTTTGAAGGCTTCTATTGAAGAAAAAAGAAAGGCACCCACAATGCATCCCAAGAAATCCCTCATGGAGAAGGGACACATGATGTTGAGTTCTTGACACTGAAAACATTTCAGGGAAAGACATAATTTATGAGGGACTAGAGGCCAAAGCCACCAGCATTGCACTAGAAACCTGTCTGGTTACCTGCCCTTGGGCTTAGAGTTACTGGGAATCCCAGTGAACAGAGCCTGTTGTTTTGGGAAAGCTGTGGTGGAGATGAATAGGAGTCTGGGAACCATTCTGCTTTCCAGTCTGACCAGTTAGGATTTCCAGTTCTCGGAAGAGCTCATGCTGGCAGTTGAAAATGACTGAGTCTTCCTGTGAAGAAAGTCCATGGCACTTGCTGGTGGGCTTCCAGCTACCCAGGATCATGAGCTTGGAGCTTGTGTAACACTAATGCAGGAAGCTCTGGCTCAATTTGCGCAGTGAACGTTTGTGTCAAACTGGGGAATGTTTGTCTCCCATGAGGAAATAGCCCAAAGTACAGTCCTGCTTTGAGACTTTGCCATGTTAAACCACTCTACTGAAGTTCCTAGCCTGCAGCCTGACAACAGCACACAGGATTGCCTGATCTCTCTCCCCATTTGCAGGTTTTCGGCATCTAAGTCGATGTCCATATCTTGAGTCAGTGTTTAAACGTGGCAAAAGCTGAGCAGTTTACAATCAGTCCTGTTTGGATTAAGAGGTAGGTGATGGATCAATGTCCAGAAGTGCTTGAGTTTTTCACTCTGCACATACAGGACATGTAGGACATGAATGAGATTTGCCATAATTAGAATAATAATAATAATTTGTCCTTGGGTTTTCATTACTCTGGTCAGCTGGCTGTGCCACCTGCTAGGAAATTGGGTTATTATATCTATTGTATTCTTTTTCAGCACAACTGGAAGCTGATGCTATCTACAAGAATGCCATCTGGCTGGAATATGGAGGCTACAGGACAAATGAAGAGCTGGGGGTGCATGTATGTGGGTGACCACTATGTCTGAGCATTTTATCCCGAAATCAGCACTCTAGTTCAGGCCTTCAGGCATTCAGTCTTGTTCTGAAAAGTTACCAGCCATCAATTCTGTGGCTTCAAATTCACCACATATCTCTATTCCATGTCTGATATTTAAGATGAAAAACTGAAAGATTAGAAACAAAATGCAAAGCAAAATTTGCAGCTCCACAGATGCTTGCAGTGAGGGATAACATAATTCTTTCTGGTACATATAGGAGCACTGATGTAAGGAAGCTTTTTTCTTCTCTGAAAAGGCAAAAATGAGTATAATTAGATTTGACCTGTCAGAACATCTGCCTAAGGAACTGAGGCAATTTCAAATGTGTGTTGTTAGTTGGAGACAATCCAGATTGCTAGTAGTGTTGGAAGGTAAAAGGCATCAAAAAGGGTTTTTTCTTCCTCCTCCGCTGCTAATTCTGGAAAGAGAGGACAGTATGAATGTGAAATAGTTATTGTGATTGCCAATCTTTTTTCTCCTATTTAATCCTGGAAGGGTGGATGTCTGTGCAGCACTTGCCATGACTGGCATCACAGCGGTCTTATTCAGTGACACTGATGTTATGTAGTAGCACACTACTGAATGTATGGTGACCCATATATGTAAAACAAAAAAAAAACAACAAAAATATTTTGATTTTGTTGGTTCAGAATCCATAACTTTGAAACAGTTTTAATAAGGAGCTTGAAGGCAAACTTACAATGAAATCAAAAAAGCTTTCTTTATTTTAGTAACTTCCTTCCCCTGCTGTTGCAGTTGTCATCAGCAACAGAGAGCTGTTGTTGGTTGAAATCTACGTTTAGCTGTTAACTTTTGGATTGAACACTGCTGAATGTGTTTGTTGATTTGTATTTGTATTTGTGTGTGTGGTCTAAAGTCAGATTCAAGCCAAAATCCTAATAAATAGAAAACACAGCAAGCAAGCCTCTTCTCTACCATGAAAACATGCATTGATTCAACACACCCTTACTTTCCTTGAATATATTGAGAATTTTTCTGAAGTAACTAGTTTTTGATCTGATTTTTCAGCTCACTCCTCTCCTCCAGAAAGCCAGCAGCCTGGATAAATGGTCATCTCTATGAATTTTCATGTTTATTAATCATTATCTTTACACACCTTATTTTCATTTATTAACAGTAGGATAACTTGTTTTTTGCTGAAGAAAAACAACTTTTATGTCAGTGAAATGATCTCCAGGAGGGACAGGGTGGTGGGGTGGATGCAAGTGTAAGGAGCTGCGCGGTGTCCTGTCCATGCTGTAGAAAGACAGACAGACTTGGAAGGCTGCTGCGCACTTCCTCATCCTTAAAGCCTGTCTGAGAAGGGAGACAAAGAACAAACCTCCTTTCAGGACTGAAAATTAGCTATTAAATGTTTTTCACAAGAAATGACTTCAGAATTAGATATCAACTGATGCTCTACCAGACTTCTCTTTCTAAAAGAAAAAAATAAATAAAAAGGGCTGTTCTTTCAATTGAAAAATTTGCATGAAATACAGGAGTTTCCAACAATTAGCCTGATAGCTAATAGTGGTTTTCCCCTTCCTCTGAGCAACATGTCAGTTAAGGTGTATCTGGTCCAACCACCCCTGCCCCATATTTACTGTAAACTTTCAGGAGTTTTGGCTTAAGCTTGAGGTAAAGTGTGGAATTATGACGTCAGTGCCTTATGCAAAGTTTTGTGGTGACAGTCACGTCAGAAATTCTTCTCATATGAAAAATGTTTTTGAATTGGATGAAAAATGGTGACACTTCCTGCCCTCAATGAGTCCTGTTCCCATGGCGCTGTGCGGACGCTCCCATCTGTTTGGGAGAGAAAGAGACACAGCACTTCCCTTCTGATCGCTTTTCTGCTGAGCCGATGCCAAAGGCTTCATGTTGATTGACTAAAGAAAAGCACTGCTTCAGCTTCCTCAGCCTTCAGGACAAAATTCTCCAGCATGGAAAACTTCCGCTGAGTGCACCTGGGGCCTCCCCACAGCAGCTCCTGGATGCTGCTGAAGGCCTTTGTGGTGAAAAGCTGATCTGGTGAAAATTCAGCAGTGCTAAGTGTGTCCAACTTGCCGGTGAGCTCCTGGTTCACAGCTCTACTTTGCCTTGGAGACCTCTCAAACAAGCCCTAAATAAAAAGTGTTTACCTTTTGGAAAAAGGTCATACTCTAAGAAACACAGCTCAGGGCTCACATTTCAAGGAAATATGCAGGAATAAAAACTCTGGGTCCTCTAGCACAAACTCTGAGGGACTGTGTCCAAAATGGCCTCTCCAGTTTGCTTTCTGCATGCATGAAGTTAAGCTGAGGGGTTTTCTTTTAAGCTGAGATCTGTCCACATTACGGTATTTTAGAAGCCTTATCGTTTTTTAGGCTGGGTTACTCATGTGATAGCTGCAGTAGGCATGGCTGTGCTGGTCCTGATGCCTTGACCTTGCCCGCTATCCCACAGTGCTGCTATCAGCTCAGGTCAGCCCCACACAGCCTGGCAGCCACCGCCTGCTTTGTCTGCTTCTGGCCCTCCACATGAGCAGGTTAAGAGGGGACTGGAAGGAGCTCTTTCCTGTCCTTGCTGGGAAGAGCAAAGCTTACAAAAATGCCCCAAAAGTGCCCCATGAATGTGTGGGCGCACAGCAATGCTTTGCATAGCACAGTAACTGTATGCTGGCAGCATGCATGCAATTCAGGCATCTTGCCTCAGCCCCTTCACAGCCTACATGCCTTTTCTGGCCGTAGGTCAAAGAAATTTGGGGTTCTCCTTTTCTCTAGTCACTGTTCACATGTTCTATGTATAGCCAAGGTCTGTTTACGTTTCCCCAAGATTGTAAAACATTACCTCTAACTCTTGCTTGATTAGAATGGAGATAATGGATCCTAAAATATGCATTAACCAATTGGCCTCAGCAAGCTTCAGCCCTCCCGTTGTTTGCAGTGCAGCAGACAGTAGAAACAATCAGGTATCTGCTGTCATTTCCCACAGCCAGCAGTATGGAGAGACAAAAGTGATGTTGCGTAATGGCAAGCTACAAGATGCAATGTATGGAGAAGACTGAGGAGTCTTCAAACCCTGTGAAGTTACTCAGTGATTTACATTTAGAGAACTGGGTGGCTATTTGTATCCAGATTCACAATGGAGTCTATTTATTAGCAGATCCTACCTTGTTTTAAGAGACAGCAAAGCTTTTTATAGTAAAATCAACCTCCAGTGAGTCCTTCCAAATTCTGCATTAGGAAAAGAGGAGGGACGGTGTTGTTCACACATTAATGCATTTGATTGCTGAGCACCAGCAAATGCACAATACAGAAATTGCTGAAAAGGTCCAAATAACTTTGGTTATTTGGACCTGAAAAGGTCCAAATAACTGCTCTATGCTGCCTGTTCTGACTAAGGACAGAGATACAGGAAATTATTTATTGTGCTTCTAGTAATGTGCAGAACTTGCTGTGCTAGTTTGACATTTAATTATATGAATAATTTGATTGAAATACAGATATTACGGAAGGAGAGCCTTTAATGTCTCATGTCTTGCTTCCAGGAACAAACTTATCCACTAACTGTACTGAATAACATGAAGAACTTATTTCAAGATTTGAGTTTTATGAAACAATTCAATTGTTTCATAACAGTTTTCTCTATCTTATCAGAAACTCTAAAAGCAGAGTAAGTGTAACTGCAGTGTTGAGAACAGTATATCCATCAACAAAGCTTCTAGCATTTTATTGAAAGCAATCTGAAGGCAGAGCAAGGATTATGATGCAAACCAGAACAGTTAAGTACCTTGATCTCTTAGTAATTGTGACTTGAGAATCACAGAATCACAGAATCACAAGGTTGGAAACGACCTGCAAGATCATCTAGTCCAACCACCCTCCCATTCCTATCAGTGCCACAAGCTACTAAACCATCTCTCGTAGCTCCTCATCCAGGCGCCTCTTGAACACTGCCAGGGATGGCGACTCCACCACCTCCCTGGGCAGGCCATTCCAGTGCCTGACCACCCTCTGAGAGAAAAAGTTTCTCCTAATATCCAACCTAAACCTCCTCTGGTATAACTTCTTGCCATTTCCTCAGGTCCTACTATTTGCCTGGGAACAACCCTGTGTGGCCTGATGGGACTGCTGGTAGGTGATGGACAGCCTCAGTGAGGCTGGAATTGAGTTTCTTTGAATTCTGCAGATCTGGCTGGTCTGCTTTAAGCCTATAGCCTACAACTAGGGGATATTTCCTAGCAAAGGAAAGGGATGCACAAGGGATGCACGCCTTAGCGGCCTAGAGTTTCCTGTTAGCAAAGATGAGGGCTGGCCATCATCACCATGTGGAGGGAGGAAGGGCTGAGATGAAGCAGCCTCTGTCTTTCTGCCTGGGGGAGCTGACATGGTGCATCCACAAGTGTCACTTAGGCCTGTATTTCATGGCAGCTAAAAATACTTCTGATGCTGACTGTTGGGGTGGATCATGAGAGCACACACACTTTTGCATGGACATTAGCTACAGTTGACCAGAGAGTGCAGTTCCTCTCCTTGCTGACTTGCAGTGCTGCTGATGGGGTTCTACACACAGCCAGCATACGGTCTGGTACGTGACAGACAACTGTTTTCCCAAGAATTGAAACACTTTCTAGATCACATCTCTGTATCAAGCTAGCTATGACAATGGAAGCAAGTGTTACTGCTTGGACCACAGCTTCTGCATGGTGCAGGGCATGATTTGACGTTTATACAGATATTTGTTTTTCTTCAGTTGCAATGGAAATGGACACACAACACTACTAATACTAATGTCTACATGACCAACAGTAATGCAGTCAGTATTACGGCATAGGTTAACACACTTAAACAAGGACTGTTTTGTCATTGTAAAAATGCAGGAACACTGGTAACTTATTCATGAAGATGAATTTATAGTGTGTAAATATTTGCTAAGTCACTGGTTGTTAAGTTTGAGGAAATGGTTCATGCGGTCAGTGTGGTGATACTAACAAAATTCTCCTACAGTGAAATATCATTGCGTATGTGTAATAAGTCTTTGTCAAAGATTGATGACATCCTGTGCTTGCTCACTGATGTGTGCAGACAGTAGCATGTCTACAACATAGGGTCACAAAACAGCTCAGGTTGAAGGGGACCATGGGAGGCTTCTGGTCCATCTCAGAGCTTGTCACCTCAGGGGTCAGAACTTGTTGCTCAGAGCTTAAGCCAGTAGGGTTTTCCAAACCTCCAAGGATGGAGACAGGATAGCCTCCCTGGGCAATGTGAGCCTGTGCAAAACTTCCTCCCACTCAGAGTGAGCAGTGGTGCTCTGTCACTTCTACCCAAACTGCACTGTAATGTAACTATGCACTGTTCCCAAAATAAATTCCGTCACTGATAGGGAGTGCTCAGACTGGGGCTATAACAGATTTTGGTCTCAAACCCATTTTTGTTTTTCTGGTTGCCTCTTAAGTAGGTAAATTCCTAGGGAATTAAAATTATGAAGAAAAATGTTAGGTAATGTTTTTTATACAGAAATGTTAGGAAAAAAAAAAAAAAAAACAACCACAAAATAGAATAAATCAGGAAAAAAAAAACAAAAAAACAACCTTGATAAAGTCCATGACCAGCCCCTGGTGAGTACAGAGATGGTTGATAAGAGAAAAGGTGACAAGAATCTGTTTTGTGGACATGGGCTTTCCATGTTTCAGGAAATAGGATCATGGGCTGAACTCTTTCTTAAGACAGCTTTTTTTTTTCTTCTTTTTTTATGAGCTGCTTTCAAGATCAAGTTTTGCAGCCTGTGGGGAAAAAAAAATGAATACACTGTTTCTGCTCTATTCTGTCTCATATTTCAAGGTCCATAGATCTTGGACACACCAGTCAAAATTCTTGCTTTCATGTTGTTGCCTTGCAAAACAAAGGCAAGAACACCCTTTTCTTACCCAGATATTGCCCCATATGTGTACGTGGCAAGCTGTCCATGGCAAGGACATCTAATTTCTTACAAAACAAACCCTCCAACTGAGATGAGCTGTAGTGAAGAACAGTTCCTGGAGGGCCTGTGAGCTGTCTGCTGCTTCTCACTGTCAAGTTTTCAAGAGAAAATAGTCCTCATTTGAAGTTGGTGAGAATGGCAAGGTTATGGTGCCCAAATAGATTTGAGTGGATTTTCTTTTCTTTAAAACAGATTTTTATTAAAAATTCATTTTACAAAGGACTTTAAAAGTTGAAGTCCTGGTCACAGCATCTTTAGAAAATGCTTCTTATCTACAGATATTTTAAGGAGGCTGCAGATTTAGAGGCTACAAATGGATTTGGTTATTCCTATAGTCTCTGCTAAAGTCTTCAAGGAAAACTGCTGGATTTATTTTCCTTGGCCTAGATATGATGTAAAAGAAAAATGATTTCCTAAGACCAAGGAGATGGTCAAATTATGCTTACTCATCCTTGTATGTGTGACAGTTTTATTGCTTTTATTTCAAGGAATGAACTGAATTCCACCTGTATTCCATCCCAATTGTATAATTATTTTCTATGTAAAATGTTGATCATGTGCAATATAAACAAAGTGAAGGTGATTTATATTAGCTACCCTAAGAGGAAGTGTCACAGAATAAAACATTACAACATATTGCTCAAGGAGGTGAAATTCAAGTCAAAATCATTCTTCTGATTACAGCTTTTTACAGTGTTGACATATTGCTTAAAAAATTGTGAAAACTTTGACACTGCTGGTTTTGCTTTCAGCCATTTTTTTTTTAAATAAACCAGTCTATTCAAACGGTATTAAAAAATGCACAGTCAAGAATGAGATTGTGTTTTTATATTGATTAGCTAGTTTAATCTAAAGTCTCCTTTGGATCAGCACAACTTTTAAGTAGGGATGGATAGGCAGCTTTTCTAATAAAGATGTTTCAAAAAATACACACAAGATGTTACTGCTGGAAGTTTTCCATTGGTATAGTTGGAAGAATAATGAATCTCTTAAAAGCTGGAAAAAGTTTCAGGTTCATCTAACAAATATTTTTCAAGTTTAATGTCAGTATGACAGAGTTTGGTTGAAACACTTGAAGTATTTAACTTCGACATCAGGACTTTTTTCACAGGAGAATGTTTCTCAGTGACACACTTCAAATGAAATACTGCAAGTGTTGAGTACTGGGTTTTGGGAAAAGAATCACAGAATCACAGAATGGCCAGGGTTGGAAGGGACTTCAAGGATCATGAATCTCCAACCCCCCTGCC